>NC_092780.1:10322139-10625434 GCF_047496795.1 Chiloscyllium punctatum | reverse complement strand
AACTAGTGAAGTCCACACTGATGCCATGTAGTTGGAGGGTTCCAAGACAGAAGATGAGATGCTCTTCCTCCAGACGTCAAGTGGTTAGAGTGTGGCGGTGGAGGAGGCCCAGGAGCTGCATGACCTTGGAGGAGTGGGAGGGGGAGTTGACGTGTTCAGCCACGGGGCAGTGGGGTTGGTTGGTGTGGGTGTCCTGGAGATGTTCTCTAAAGTGATCTGTGAGTAGGCCTCCAGTCTCCCCAGTGTAGAGGAGATCGCATCGGGAGCAACGGATACAATAAATGACATGTATGGAAGTGCAGGTTAGGCTCTGATGGATATGGAAGGCTCCTTTGGGGCCCTGGACAGAGGTCAGGGAGCAAGTGTGGACGCAGGTTTTGCAATTCCTGCGGTGGCAGGGGATGGTGCCAGGAGGGGAGGGTGGGTTGGTGGGGGGGCATGGATTTGACAAGAGAGTCATGGAGCAAGCGATCTTTACGGAAAGCGGATAGGGTTGGGGAGGAAACTATATCTCTGGTGGTGGGGTCCGTTTGTAGGTGACAGAAATGGCAGAGGGTAGAGGCACTCCCATGGATAATATACTTATTAATGCTGATTCACAGATAATAGTCAGTTTTTGTTCTATTTTAAACCAACTAAAGTTAAAAGTCACACAACATCAGGTTCAAGCCCAACAGGTTTATTTGGAAGGACAAGCTTTCAGAGCACTGCTCCATGGTCAGATAGCCAGTGGGGCAGGATCATGTGTCCTATGATCCTGTCCCACCAGCCCACGCATGAAGAAGCAACACTCAAAAGCTTATACTTCCAAATAAACCTGTTGGACTATAACCTGGTGTTGCATGACATGCAACATTGTCCACCCCAGTCCAAAACTGCCACCTCTACACCATGAATCTGATTAGTCAGGACATTGTCTAAGAAACTGACCAGTGAATGTGGGACCTAGGGAGATAGTGAGGGTTTGGAGAGATATGGGTCAAATGCAGGCAGGTGGGATTAGGTTATTTTGGGAACATGGTTGGCATGGACTGGTTGGACTGAAGACTCTGTTTCCATGCTGTATGACTCTACAGCTATGTCAGTGAAATTCATTGCATTATCAGGATTATCCAGCAATCATTGTCCAATCATAGAGGCACATCCAATTTTTTTTTAAAAAGCATCATTCATAGGATATGGGCATTGCTGACTGGACCACCATTTATTGCCCCATCCCTAGTTGCCCTTGTGAAGGTGATGGTGAGCTGTATCCTTCAACAGTCTATGATTCCTAGTTCTGTGATTCTTTAGCCAGGAGCATATCCCTCTGCATGTTCCTTTGCTAAGCCCTCTAAGAGATTTACATTTTCACCTCTCTATTGTTCTCATCTCCCTGTCTCTCTCCCCCTCGCTCACACCTTTCCTCTTTATGCACGCATATATTAAAGTGAAGGAAAAGACTTTATAAAATTCAGTTCTTTTCAAGGATTTTCATCCCTTCCTCTGAATAAGTGCCATGCATTAACAACTTTATCTCTGATATTTAAGAAGGTATTAAAAGAAAAAGTATTCCTAGTTGGTGCATAATCTGCAGATGGCTTCAAGACAATTTTAGTGTAAAAATAGCTTGTTGATATACCAGTCCCGTGTGTCTGCTGAGCTTGCAGATCATTGTAAAGTCAGTAAGGAGAGGACAACAGGTCAACCTGTTTCCTCCTGAGGCTGAATGACACTTTGGGGTTGTGGGAAGGGTCAAGGCTCTCTGTCCCTCTCCTGGTTGTTGGAGATACATGCTGGGGACAGGTCGCTCCTCTACCCTCTCCCACACAGCACCTTCCCTGCACCACCTTCCTCTGTTCCCTTTTGCCACTGCTCCAACTCATACAAGTTCATTCCCTGACCTCTGACTGTCTTCCCTCCTACTCCTATAGGCGCTGCCGATTGTTTTTCATTCGAAGGGGAGTTGGGGTTCATTGGCCAACTCCAGCATTTGTTTCCCATCACGAATTGCCTTTGATTTGAGCAGCTTGCTTGGCCATTTCTTTGTGCAGTTCAGAGTCAACCAGGTCAGGGCAAGTAAGGACAGCAGACTTCCTTCCTTTGAGGACATGAGTGAACCAGATAGGTTTTTATTTCTGTGCCATGGCCAAATCTGTGAGCAACACTGAGTTCATGCTGGAGAGCAGAAACAGTTCCAATGCACCTGCTCTGCCTCTTCCAAATCCATCTCCACGTTTCATGGGCTTTGCTGCCATCCATCCCATGGATAATATTCACTTTGACAAGGTGTCTTTGAATATTAAGGCCCAACTGTGTGGTTTATACCTGTAGACATGGGATCAAGCATAACCATTTCTCATATCACTCTCCCATGATCACTTGCACTGGTGTTGCCAACTCTCCACCATTGCCTTGGAGAATGTCTGACTGCCAGTACACTGCAGCAACCAAAATGCTGGCGAAAAATCATACGAACATTAAAAAGATTGCTCAATATTATACAAATGTTAGACATGGGGGGGAAACAAGTGCTGTTTGTCAGTCATAACTCATCCAACTTCCTAACCAGAAGTTTTCCCCTCCAGGAAGTTCTGACTTTGATCATTGACATGTTGGATAACAAAGACCAACATTCATTCATAGGATATGGGCATCACTAACTGGGCCAGCTTTTATTGCCCATTCCGAACTGTCATTGACAGCTGGTGGAGAACTGCCTCCTTGATTCGCTGCAGTCCTGTGGTGTACCCACAGTGCTATTGGGAAAGGGGGTCCAGGATTTTGAACCAGTGACAATGAAGGAATGGTGATTTAGTTCATAGTCAGGATGGTGATTGGAGTGGTCCTTGCAGGCAGTGTGCTCCCACGTGTCTGTAGCGCTTGCCCTTTCAAAGGATAGATGTCATGGATTTGGGAAGTGCTATCTAAGAAGACTTAATGAGTTGGTCATATTGTAAATTGTACACACTACTTTACATTAGTGATGGAGAGAGTGAAATGTTTAAGATTCTATATGGCATATCAGGCTAGGGGGCTGCTTTGTCCTGGATGATGTCAAGCATCTTGAGTGTTGTTGGAGCTGCACCCATCCAGCAGGTGGGGAATATTTCATCAGAGTCGTGACTTGTGCCTTGTAGATGGTGGATGGGCTTTGGGGAAGTGAATTACTTGCCACAGGATCCCTGGTCTTTGACCTGCTCTTGCAGTCCCAGTCTTGCTGTGGTTAGTTCAGTTCAGTTTCTCATCAATGATAACTCCCAGGATGTTGATCGTGGAGCATTCAACGATAGTAAAGCCATTGAATATCAAGAGGGAAATGTTAGATTCTCTCATGTTGGAGATGGTCATTACCTGGTTCTGAGTGTTGTAGGTCTTTTGGCAGTAGGGTACCACCTGATGAAACCTTCCTGGAAAACTCAAAGTTCGTGGGGATGGTGAATTCAGGCACAATCACTGATTTCAAAAGAAATTTGGATAGGCACTTGAAGGCAAGAAACTTGCAGGGATGCTGGGATTGAACGGTGGGGGGGTGGGGGGGGTGGGGGCGGTGGGACCAATGGATTGCTCCTTAGGGGGAGGTGGCATGCACTTGAATGGCCTCCTTAAAGCCATAAATACCCCAAAACCAGATTGGACAGCCATTAACTCACAATATTACACTGGACTCAATGCACATTAGAAGGGGCAGTTGGGACAACGTTAGAAAGAAGATCTAAAGGTCGTGAATTCAATCCCAGGTTTTAGTAGAGGAAAGCAGCTCCTTTCCATTTTAAGGGGCAGCATGGTGGCTCAGTGGTTAGCTCTGTTGCCTCATAGCGATGGAGACCCGGGCTTAATTCCAGCCTTGGGTAACTATCTGTGTGGAGTTTGCACATTATTCCTGTGTCTGCATGGGTTTCCTCCGGGTGCTCTGGTTCCCTCCCACAGTCCAAAGCTGTGTGGGTTAGTTGGCTTGGCCCTAGTAAGTTATCCATAGAGTCCAGAGATTTGCAGGCTGGGTAGGTCAGCCATGGGAAATGCAGGGTTACAGGGATAGGGTAGGGGGCATCTGAATGGGATGCTCTTCGGATCGGTGTAGACTCGATGGGCTGAATGGCCTGCTTCACATTGTAGGAATTCTGTGATAACATGGCAATGGTGACTGGTAATGCAGACAGGAGAAAGCACATTCTCAAGCAAAACAAATAGCAACTAAATCTTTCCCCTGTTGTTTATACCCTGATATCTTTCCTTCCCACATCTTCAGCAAACCTAAGCAGATGCTATAACTTTCAAGCTCTGCATCATTTTCTTATGACCCACCGTGAAGGAATGCTAATTATGCAGCCACGGGCTAAGGACAACTTGATTGCCTAATCTTTTTTTATGAGCATCTGTTACGCAAAAGGCCTGAATTGCACTTTTCTAACTGTGTTCTCCACTGCCTGAGGCTGTAGTTTGGAATAGTCACACACCAGGAGTAATGAGATGCCCTCTTAACTCTGGGTGTCACCTCCTGTGTTCCTGAAGTAAAAGGTTATCCACTGAATTAAGTAGACTGCGTGGCAGGCCATTCTGTCCATCCAGACCAAGGTCATCCTTAACACTTTTGACTTTCTTAATTACCTGGAATTATTTTACTATTGTCTCTCTGCGTAAAAGTTCTGTGCCTGTGTGCTTCCCTCCACTTCACCTGACAAAGGAGCAGCGTTCCAAAAGCTTGTGATTTCAAATAAACCAGTTAGACCATAACCTGGTGTTGTGTAACTTCTAACTTTATCCAGACTTTGCTAGAGCTTATGTAAAACTTAAGACTTTAACCATCCTTGCTTATGTAATTTTATCACCATGACCTTCTATTTCATTCTCCATTGTAAGCTTAACTGACATCCCCGTAAATATGTTGATATTAATCGCCTCCATTAGTGTCTGTGGTGACAGCACGTTTGACATTCTCAGTAAAGAGGTTTCTTTTGAATTTGCTATTTGATCCTGTGGTCCCTGTCTTATTTTGATTGCTTTCGTTTTGCTTTTTAATCGTGAATTGAGACATTGCCTGCTCTATCTTTCCTCATGTCATCCTTATCCTTATCTCTTTCAAGAGAGGGACTCCCAGCATAAATGGTGAGTATAAGCTCGAAATGAAGAGAAGACATTCCCTTTGTCTCTGAACTTATGATGACCTGGAATCTAGACAGACCAGAAACTATTTCAATTATACGAGCAAGTGAAAGTCAGATTGTTTGGAAAGGCTCTGCTCATTATACCACTGGAGTTTGGAACACTTAGACAAAAAGGAAACAAATAACCGTGGATGCTTGAAATCTGAAACCAAGCACACAAATGGCTGGAGAACTCAACAGATCTACAAATGGCTGGAGAACTCAACAGATCTGGTAGCATCAATGGAGAGAGAAACAGAGTTAACGTTTCAGGTCCAATGACCCTTCATGAGAGTTCCTCCAGCCATTTCTGTTTTTGTCTTTCACTTAGATTTAACTTCTGGCAGTGGTGCAAGTGTCCTTTCATTTTGCAGAAATCCTGACATACTCAAGTGTTCAATGCTCAAAACTATTGGCCACATAACTCTCAGAAACATCTATGTTTCAATGAGTTCATAGAGGGCATAGGTTTAGGGTGAGAAGGGGAAAGATATAAAATAGACCTAAGGAGCAACGTTTTCACACAGAGGGTGGTACGTGTATGGAATGAGCTGCCAGAGGAAGTGGTGGAGGCTGGTACAATTGCAACATTTAAGAGGCATTTGGATGGGTATATGAATAGGAAGGGTTTGGAGGGATATGGGCCGGGTGCTGGCAGGTGGGACTAGATTGGGTTGGAATATCTGGCCGGCATGGACAAGTTGGACCGAAGGGTCTGTTTCCATTCTGTACATCTCTATGACTCTATGTGTACCCGCATGAATGTTTGTGGTTTGTGTCTCTGTATGTACAAGTCACGAATATGTCCATATACCTTGTGTCAGGGGATGTTCTGGCATGACTGTATGTATGAATACACATATCTGTATGCACAATTTGTCTGCATGTTTGGTGAGGGCACACAGGTTTTGTGTAACTCTCCATGAACCAAAAGCTTTCTTACATCAGGTACATTTACAAATTAACTAGGAGAAAGCGAGGACTGCAGATGCTGGAGACCAGAGTTGAAAAATGTGGTGCTGGAAAAACACAGTAGGCCAGACAGCATCCGAGGAGCAGGAGAACCAACGTTTCGGGCATAAGCCCTTCTTCAGGAATGTTTCCCAAAACGTTGATTCTCCTGCTCCTCGGATGCTGCCTGGCCTGCTGTTTTTTTCCAGCACCACATTTTTCAACATTTACAAATTAAGGATGGAAGAGATCCAATAGAACCAGCAGGAGTCAATTTCTTGTAGAGTCAAAAAGGATGTTAAAAACAAAAGTAGTTCTCAGTATCGTCAAAAATCCAAGCTTGGAATGGGGAAAAATATAAATAATTAGTCCTCATCAGCAGACCTGCACACACTGCAATAGAAAACTATAAAGACAAATTTGCTTTTCATTATTCTTACAAATAGCCTTCAGCCTTCATATGTACATGGTTTTGCATCCTCCCTGTCTCTGTATTGTAATTTCTCTCTCCTGCTCCACCTACTAGGCTTACAGTGATTTTGGTGGCTGCATCAGAATTTTTTTTTTGTAAAGAGATACTGGTGCTGCTATAAAAAGCAACATCAGGTTGGTATTTTTAACTCCGTTGTCTGTCTACATCATTGGAAGCTGGCACTGTTCCATTCCTCAGAGATATCAGCACAGATGACAAGAAGCTTGAGATTGCAGTAAGACCTGTATCCTCTGCCTCTTTCATTCCGAAGTGCATTGATTTGCCCCATTGGCACTTGTTAAGGCTGATTAGAATTCACTCATCACATTTTCCCCACTCACATCTGCTGCATAAATCAGCAAACAGCACGGAGCTTGATGCTCAGGGTACACTGCGGAAATGTACAATCAACAGCACCTCCCGAAACCTGCATCCTCTACCAGGACAAGGGCAACTAGCAATTGGCAATAAAATTCTGGCCCAGCCAGCAATGCTGATGTCCCATGAATAAATAGAAATAAGAGGTACACAGGGATCCAACAACCTCCAAGATACACATTATCCTGAGTAAAACTATACTGCTGTTCCTCCATTGGGTCAACATCCGAAACTCCCTTCCTAATGGCACTGTGGGAGAGCCTTCACATGTGATCTGCAGCAAGTCAAGGAGAACATTAAAAAGCTGTTGTTTCAAAAGCAGCATGGTAGCTCAGTGTTAGCACTACGGCCTCACAGGGCCAGGGGCCTGAGTTCAATTCCCACTTCGGGTGACTGTCCGTGTGGAGTTTGCACATTCTTCACGAGTTTCCTCCGAGTGCTCCAGTTTCCTCCCACAGTCCAAAGATGTGCAGGTTAGGTGGATTGGCGTTGCTAAATTGCCCATGGTGGTCAGGATTAAAGGGATGGGTCTGGGTATCTTACTCTTCAGAGAGTCGGTGTGGACTTGTTGGACCTAATGGCCTGTTTCCGTATGATACGGATTTTATGAAAAGAAAACTAAGTGCAGATAGTAAATGCTGGTTTTGCCAAAGATATATATATATTCTGATAAAAAACTAACATATGGCTGCATGCTGGAGAAGGGGTGGAGGGTGGTTATGGATTTCAACTTTGACCTGCGTGATTTTACCTGCAAAACCACACTCTGGGTGAATGGAGACATCTCAGTCATTCCTGGGATATCTGAAACCTCCTGGTATAATGTTTAGGTGTACCAGTGAATGGGTATTACCCAAAACTGGGGGAAGCTAACTACACTCAAAAGGCAGATCCCAAAGCAGCTGCAGGACCCTGGTGAGAAAGTGTTGTGTACAGTCTCAGTCACTTTATTAAAAGAGGAATGATTTACACCACCTTACTAGGAAGAGGACATCTCACAAACGCTTGTGAGTGAAAATTTGCTCATCTCTGTTTTAAATGGATGACCCCCGACTTCCTGTTCCAAGAAAGGTGGTGTAAATCATCAAATATTTTGAAGGCAGAAGTGGTTAGACTCTCAAACGGCAAAGGGAATGAAAGATTATTATGGGTATTTGTAGACTTGAAGTTACAATTAAATCGGCCATGATCTTATTAAATGGCAGAGCCACTTCAAGGGGCCGAATGGCCTACTCCTCCTCTTCATTCATATGGTTTTGAGTTGTCAGACCCTATTTTTAATTTTTAAGGTCTGAATGGGCATTTATGCCAATCATAAGACCATAAGATATAGGAGCAGGAATTATGTCATTCAGCTCATCGAGTCTGCTCTGTCATTCAATCATGGCTGATAAGTTTCTCAACCCCATTCTCCGACTCTCTCACCATAACACTTGATCCCCTTGATACTCAAGAACCTGACCTAGCTCAGTCTTGAATACAGATTAGATTATTCCCTACAGTATGGAAATAGGCCCTTCGGCCCAGCAAGCCCACACCGACCCTCCGAAGAGTAACCTGCCCAGACCCATTCCCCTACCCTATATTTACCCCTGACTTGGCAATTTAGCATGGCCAACTCACCTGACCTGCACATCTTTGGATTGTCAGGGGAAACTGGAGCACCAAGAGAAAACCCACACAGACAAGGGCAGAATGTGCAAATTCCACACAGTCGCCCAAGGCTGGAGTCAAACCCAGGTTATTGGCGCTGTGAGGCAGCAGTGCAAACTACTGAGCCACCATGTTGCTCTTTGTGCCAAGGCACCCCTGCTTTAGTACTTGAATCCTCTTGTTATGAAGGCCAACATGCCATTTGCTTCTTCACTGCTTGCAGTGCCTGCGTTTTCACTCGGAGTTTGTGCGCAGACTCACAGGCTCCATTGAATCTTCTGCCCCAAATAGACTCACACTTTTTGTGTGATGCAGTTTTCAGGTTCTGGGAGCTTTGGTGTGTCAAATTTTACGGAAGAAAATAAAGTGGGGAGTGGTTCAGACCTGGCGTTGGATGTGAGAATGTTAGGAAGCAAAAGGTGCAAAGTTTGTCATTTTGAAAGAAGCTTTGCCTCTCCCTGCCTTCAGGATGGCCCTTAAGTAGAAGATCATTTCGGTTGAGAACAGAGGGTCATCTTAAAAGTTGGCGTGATATAGCAATGATTGACTCAACCAGTCAGCATTGGTGCAATTAAGGGGACAAAAACAGCAATTGTTGGAAAAGCTCATCAGGTCTGGCAGCATTTGTGGAGAGAAATCAGGTCCTGAGTTCTGAAGAAGGGTTGCTGGACTCTGATTTCTCTCCACAGATGCTACTAGATCTGCTGAGCTTTTCCAACAATTGCTGCTTTTGTTTCTGATTTCCATCATTCGCCGTTCTCTCTGTTTGCATTTAAAGGGAGACTGGGTGTTCATGGGGTACAATTTTCCCTTCCCTGGAGGTGTCTAGAGAATTGCTGAGGAAAGCAATGAGTTGGGTACCCTATTTTTCTTGGAAGAAAGTTACCCCTTCCTCACCATTCCTGTACTTAGATGCCAGGTGAGATGTTTCATGGACAACATTCTTGTCTTGTGGGCAATTAAGACTCTTCAATGGTCAACTAATGGCCAGCTAAGGGGTTATCCTCCCTTCAGTCACCTGCATTCCTTGTGGGCAAAGAGCTGCCATTTAAGTTGAGAGGTTGCATCACTTTTCCCATTCGGGGGGGAAATCGGAGGCACGGATGTTGGGATTAGAATATTATGCTGATAAATTCAGCCAAAGAAGGATAGGAGTACGCTCATGTGGAAGATAGACCTGTTGGCAAATGGGCCATTGTTCATATTATGCAATTCTATGGAAAACTCATGTCCCTCTGATTTGAAAGAGGAAAATTGTGGGCTCCATCGGGGAACAGGCAAAAGTGGGAGCTCAAATCCAAGCAAAATGCTGCGGATGCTGGAAATCAGACATAAAAACAGAAAATGCTGGAGAAACTCAGCAGGTCTGTGGAGAGAGAAACAGAGTTAATTTCATGAGTGTGGTATGAATCTTCTTTGGAACTGAGTGGTAGCTGGTAGGGAAGGATTTTGATTGGCTATTTGAGTACAGGGAGCACCATCGGCAAAGCCTGTCATAACTAATGACAGACAGGAGCACTAGGTATATGTTTAATATGGATTTGTCTGTTCAAGTGGTTCTTCAGACAACATCTATTGACGCTCTATGCACAAGGAGTTTGCAGCTGAAATTTCTGTCCCAGGCTACTCTAGTTCCAAACATCCAGTAAAGTCTCTCACATAACAAATCACGTCACAAACTGTACCTTCAGATGTTCATCTGCCTTTTCCTTATCTCTGCAGTACACGGACTGGTTTTGCTAGAAATATCCTCATAAATATATCTCTCGTCAATTAATTGAATGTCGTAGCACCTGAAATAATAGTGGATGTCAAACTAAATTGTTTCAGTTGTGTAAAACACCATGAAGAAAATATGCCTTTAAATAATATAGGGCCAGTGTTTGCTAGCCTTCCAAAGCTGAGTTGTGAGCTTCTGTGCCATATTTAACATCACAATGCTGACTGTTTCTAGAGTCATAGAGCCATAAGGATGTGCAGCATGGAAACAAATCCTTTGGTCTAACTCATCCATGCCAATCAGACATCTCTCCTAAATCTAGTCACATTCGCCAACACTTGTTCCATATCCCTCTAATCCCTTTCTGTTCATATACCCATCCAGATGCCTTTTAAATGTTGTAATTGTACGAGCCTCCACCACCTCATCTAGCAGCTCATTCCATAAACGTACAACCTTCTGTGTGAAAAAGTTACCCCTTAGGTCCCTTATAAATTTTTTCCCTTCTCACCATAAACCTGTGCTCTCCAGTTATGGACTACCCCTCCCCAGAGAAAAGACTTTTCTATTTACCCTATCCATGCCCCTCATGATTTTATAAACCTCTATAAGAGCATCAGTCTTCGATGCTCTAGGGAAAACAGCCCCAGCCTATTCAGCCTCTCCCAATAGCTCAAACACTCCAACTCTGGCAACAGCCTTTAAATCTTTACTGAACCATTTCAAGTTTCACAAAATCCTTCCGATAAGAGGGAGACCAGAATTGCACGCAACATACCAAAAGTGGCCTAACCCATGTCCTGTACAGCCGCAACATGACCTCCCAACTCCTATACTCAATACTCTGGCCAATAAAGGAAAGCATACCAAACACCTTCTTCACTATCCTATCTACCTGCGACTCCACCTTCAAGGAGATATGAACCTGCACTCCAAGGTCTCTTTGTTCAGCCACACTCTCCAGGACCTTCCCGTTAAGTGTGTAAGTCCTGCTAAGTTGCTTTCCCAAAATGCAGCACCTTGCATTTATCTAAATTAAACTCCATCTGCCACTCCTCATCCCATTGGCCCATCTGATCAGGAACCTGTTGCACTCTGAGGTAACCTTCTTTGGTGTACACGACGCTTCCAATTTTGGAGTCACCTGTACACTTACTAACTAAAGCTCCTATGTCCACATCCAATTAGATAAATGATGAAATGTAGTGGATCTAGCAATGATCCTTGTGGTACACCACTTTGTCACAGGCCTCCAGTCTGAAAATCAACCCTCCACCACCACCCTCTTTCTTATACCTTTGAACCCATTCTGTATCCAAATGGCAAGTTCTCCCTGTATTCCATGAGATCTAACCTTGCTAACCAGACTCCCATGGGGAACCTCGTTGAACGCCTTACTGAGATCCACATAGACCACATTCACTGCTCTACGCTCATCAATCCACTTCATTACTTCTTCAAAAAACTTAATAAATTACTTGAGACATGTTTTCCCATGCACAAAGCCATGTTGACTATCCCTAATCAGTCCTTACCTTTCCAAATACATGTAAATCCTATTCCTCAGGATTTCCTCCAACAACTTTGAGATATGTTTAGAAGAGGTGTTGGAAATTCTGGCAAGGGTGAAAATAGATAAGTCCCCTGGGCCTGATGGCATTTATCCTAGGATTCTCTGGGAAGCAAGGGAGGAGATTGCAGAGCCATTGGCCTTGATTTTTGTGTCTTCTTTGTCGACAGGAGTAGTGCCAGAGGACTGGAGGCTAGCAAACGTGGTTCCCTTGTTCAAGAAGGGGAGTAGGGATAATCCTAGTAACTATAGGCCAGTGAGTCTCACTTCTGTTGTGGGCAAAGTCTTAGAGAGAATTGTAAGGGATAGGATTTATGCACATCTGGATAAGAATGATGTGATCAAGGATAGTCAGCATGGTTTTGTGAAGGGCAGGTCGTGCCTCACAAACCTTATTGAATTCTTTGAGAAGGTGACTAAGGAGGTAGATGAGGGGAAAGCGGTAGATGTGGTATATATGGATTTTAGTAAGGCGTTTGATAAGGTCCCCCATGGTAGGCTACTGCAGAAAATACAGAGATATGGCATAGAGGGTGAGTTGGAGGTTTGGATTAGGAATTGGCTCTCTGGAAGAAGACAGAGGGTAGTAGTTGATGGCAAAGGTTCATCTTGGAGTGCCGTCACTAGCGGTGTTCCGCAAGGATCTGTTTTGGGACCATTGCTGTTTGTCATTTTTATAAATGACCTGGAGGAAGGGTTAGAAGGTTGGGTGAGCAAGTTTGCAGATGATACGAAAGTCGGAGGAGTTGTAGACAGTGAGGAAGGATATGGCAGGTTACAGCGGGATATAGAGAAGCTGCAGAGCTGGGCAGAAAGGTGGCAAATGGAGTCCAATGTAGCTAAGTGTGAAGTGATTCACTTTGGTAAGAGTAATAAAAAGATGGATTACTGGGCTAATGGTAGACTACTTGGTAGTGTGGAAGAGCAGAGGGATCTTGGTGTCCATGTACACAGATCTCTGAAAGTTGCCACCCAGGTAAATAGTGCAGTGAAGAAGGCATATGGCGTACTGGCTTTTATTGGTAGAGGAATTGAGTTCCGGAGTCCTGAGGTCATGCTGCAGTTGTATAAGACTCTGGTGCGGCCGCATCTGGAATATTGTGTGCAGTTTTGGTCGCCATACTATAGGAAGGATGTGGAGGCACTGGAACGGGTGCAGAGGAAGTTTACCAGGATGTTGCCTGGTATGGTAGGAAAATCCTATGAGGAAAGGCTGAGGCACTTGGGGTTGTTTTCATTGGAGAAAAGAAGGTTTAGGGGTGATTTGATAGAGGTGTACAAGATGATTAGGGGGTTAGATAGGGTTGACAGTGAGAACCTTTTTCCACGTATGGAGTCAGCTATTACAAGGGGGCATAGCTTTAAATTAAGGGGGGGTAGATATAGGACTGATGTTAGGGGTAGGTTCTTCACTCAGCGAGTCGTAAGTTCATGGAATGCCCTGCCAGTAGCAGTAGTGGACTCTCCCTCTTTATGGGTATTTAAGCGGGCATTGGATAGGTATATGGAGGATAGTGGGTTAGTGTAGGTTAGGTGGGCTTTGATCGGCGCAACATCGAGGGCTGAAGGGCCTGTACTGCGCTGTATTCTTCTATGTTCTATGTTCTATTAACTTACCCACCACCGATGTCAGGCTCACTGGTCTATAGTTCCCTGGCTTTTCCTTACCACTTTTCTTAAATAGTGGCACCACATTAGTCAACCTCCAGTCTTCCGGCACCTCACCTATGACTATCGATGATACAAATATCTCAGCAAGAGGCCTAGCAATCACTTCTCTAGCTTCCCACAGAGTTCTAGGATACACCTGATCGGGTCCTGGGGATTTATCTAATTTTTTGCATTTCAAGACATCCAGCACTTCCTCCTCTGTCGTCTGGACATTTTTCAAGATTTCACCATCTATTTCCCCACATTCTATATTTTCCATTTCCTTCCCCACAGTAAACACTGATGCAAAATACTTGTTTAGTATCTCCCCTGTCTCCTGCAGCTCCAGACAAAGGCTGCCTTGCTGATCTTTGGGGGACCCTATTCTCTCTCTGTTTACTCTTTTACCCTTTTACACTTAATGTATTTATAAAATCCCTTTGGGTTCTCCTTAATGCTATTTGCCAAAGCTATCTCATGTCCCCGTTTTGTCCTCCTGGTTTCCCTCTTAAGTATACTCCTATTGCCTTTATACTATTCTAAGGATTCACTCGATCTATCCAGTCTATACCTGACATATGCTTCATTCTTTTTCTTAACCAAATCTTCAATTTCTTTAGTCATCCAGCATTCCCTCTACCTACCAGACTTGCCTTTCACCATAACAGGAACATACTGTCTCTGGACTCTCATTTCTGAAGGCTTACCATTTTCCACTCATTCCTTTACCTGCAAACATCTTTCCCCATCTTTAGCTTTTGAAAGTTTTTGCCTAATACAGTCAAAATTGGCCTTCCTCCAACTTAGAACTTCAACTTTTAGATCTGGTCTATCCTTTTCCACCACAATTTTAAAACTAATAGAATTATGGTCGCTGGCACCTCAGTCACCTGCCCTGCCTTATTTCCCAAGAGTAGGTCAAGTTTTACACCTTCTCTAGTAGGTACATCCACATACTGAATCAGAAAAATTCTTGTACACACTTAACTAATTCCTCTCCATCTAAACCCTTAACACTATGGCAGTTCTAGTCTATGTTTCAAAAGTTAAAATCCCCTACCATAACCACCCTATTATTCTTACAGAAAACTGAAATCTCCTTACAAATTTTTTTCTCAATTTCCTTCTGACTATTAGCGGGTCTATAATACAATCCCGATAAGGTGATCACCCCTTTCTTATTTCTCAGTTCCACCCAAATAACTTCCCTGAATGTATTCCCAGGAATATCCTCCCTAAGTACAGTGTAATGTTATCCATTATCAAAAATGTCACCCCACCCCGCCCCACTTTTTATCTTTCCTATAGCATTATATCCTCAAATATTAAGCTGCCAGTCCTGTCCATCCCTGAGCCACGATTCTGTAATTGCTATGATATCCCAGTCCCATGTCCCTAAGCATGCCCTGAATTCATCTGCCTTTCGTGTTAAGCCTCTTGCATTGACGTAAATGCAGTTTAATTCACCTGGCCTATCTTGTTCTGTGGGCTTTGTCCCTGCTTGCCCTGACTGTTTGACTCACTCCTTTTCCCAAGTGTACCGGTCTCAGATTGATCTCTTTCCTCACTATCTTCCTGGGTCCCACCCATCTTACTCATTTAAAACCTCCCGAGCAGCTTTAGCAAATCTCCCTGCCAGTATATTAGTTCCCTTCCAATTCAGGTGTAATCCATCCTTCTTGTACAGGACACTTTTAAACCAGAAGAGAGTCCAAATATCCAAAAATGTGAACCCTTCTCCCTTGCACCAACTGTGCAGCCATGCATTCATCTGCTCTATTCTCCTATTCCTACACTCACTAGCTCATAGCATCGGGAGTAATCCAGATATTAATACCTTTGAGGACCTCCTTTTTAAATTCCTGCCTAACTTTCTATATTCTCCCTTCAGAATCTCATCCCTTTTGCTTCCTGTGTCATTACCATAAGACCATAAGACCATAAGACAGAGGAGTGGAAGTAAGGCCATTCGGCCCATCGAGGCCACTCCGCCATTCAATCATGGCTGATGCGCATTTCAGCTCCACATTAGTTCCAATATACACAATGAACGCCTGCTGGTTCCTCTTCCCTTTGAGAACATTCGGCACCCTCTCCAAGATATCCTTGGTCCTGGCACCAGCGAGGCAACACACCATTCTGATATTTTGCTGCTGGACCCAGAAACGTCTGTCTGTGCCTCTGACTAGAGAGTCCCCGAACACAATTGATCGCTTGGAACCCGACGTGCCCCTCATTACATTAGAGTCATTCATGGTACCAGAAACTTGGCTGTTCATGCTACATTCCCCTGTGAGTCCATCACCCCCTACATTTTCCAAAGAGCGTACTTGTTTGAGATGGACATAGACATAGAAGACTCCCGCACTACCTGCTCACCACTCTTACCTTTCCTGGGGTTAACCCATTTATGTGACTGCATCTGTGGCTTTTCCCCCTTTCTATAACAACCCCTAGCTCTTGTAAATTCCTCATTGCCTCTAACTGCTGCTCCATCTGATCCATGCGATCTGGTAGGATTCACAACCAAAGACATTTCCTACAGACATAATCATCAGTAACATGGAAACTCTCCCTAAACTCCCACAGGAAGAACACATCACTCTACTAAAGACCATCTTTGCTCCTTACAATCTACAGACTCAGAAATAGCACCACCTTATTGTTCTAAAAAAACAGTGCTCAGTCTAATTTAGTATTTATGGTTTAGATTTTTAAAAATTTAATCAAGACACATACCTCAATAAAATGTATAATCAAGAAAGAACTCAATCTATTCAATACTGGAGGTTTGGGAAGGTTTGCACAGTATTTCAGTTCTGGCATGTACTTTTGGCTGGTTTCTTAGGTTCTTGTTCACATACTGTATATATATATATATATATATATATATATAAAACAGGAAGCTTCCCAGCTCGTTGTCACTGCTCTTTCACCCCTGGAGACGAGACTGGAAGCCAATCAAGACTGATAGAATGTAATATCTTCTCTTTCTCTGTTGGTTGTAACTGAATGTTTTTGCAGTAATTTCCTCATTCCTTGGAAACGTATCAATAACTGTTGATCAAACCAGCACATTGATGCTGCTCTTAGAGACACTACAGTAGGCATGGAGCATAGCAGAATTATTTGCACTGAAAGTGGCATCATCACTGCATTTGTAAAGGACCTGTTGCTAATTTCAATGGGTTTTGATTGCTCCATCATTGATTAGCACATCCACTGCTTTAAATGTACACTCCCACCTCCTACCCACCAATAGCAAAGTGCAGCATAAATAAAGTCTGCAGCTGCAAAATTGCCAAGAGTTCTTTGGCGGCACTTCCCAAACCCATAGCCTCTACTGCCCGGAGCTGCAGGCATTATAGAAATTGCACCTCATTCTCACTTGGACCCATTTATACCTCATTGCTGAATCAAAATTTCGGAACTGGCAGCTCTTGTGGCTGTACTGACACCACGCGATTCCAATACATCAAGAAAGTGGCTCATTACCCAAAGAAATTAAGCCCCCACTTCCACTACCCCTTCATTGCCAGTCTCCCACATACTGTATACCTGAGCTCATCCAAAGGTCTGCTGCCCATGTGTTAACTTGCACCAAGTCCTGTTCCATCTTCCATCTTTGTGTTTGCTGACCCACACTGGCTCTGGTCTGACAATTGCCTTGATTTTAAAATCCTTTCATGGCCCTCCCTACTTCTATAATCTCCAGTCCCACAATCCATCGAGTATCTGCAAACTTCATAATTCTGACCTCTTGTGCAACCTTAATTTTAATTGATCCAGTGTTATGGATATTCCTTCCACTGTCAAAGCTGAGATTAGGAATTCCTCCCCCAACCCCCTCACAAACCTCTTTGCTGCTCTCCTCTGTAGAAATCGTGTTTAATAATGATATGGATGAGCTTTGGCAATATGTGTGATGTGGAGTAATGTGTTAGAACTCTACCAGAAGGTTGAAACAAGTGCAGCCCAGAGCAAGGAGCTTTGGTGCACTGTCATCATGTTTATGCTGTAAACAAACATTATTTAAAAGAAACCTGAGTGTCTATATTAAAAACAGGAGGCTCACAGAGAAAAACACCTTCCTTTAAAATCTACTTATTCAGCCAGACTTGTGGTCACCTGTCAAGAGATTTCCTCCGTGCCTCAGTGACAAATTTTGTCTGATCACACTTCTGTGGGACAGTACCCAAAGATAAGCAGCCCATATAAATGCAAATTGAAGTTATTAGCCTGACTTAACGTTCCTGTTATGCAAGGTTCCCCACTAACATGAGGTAGTCACAAAAATTAACCTTTATTGTCAATTAACAGTAGCAAAGGTGGTTTTAAGTGTATGTTCTGGAAGAACTGTGCTGAATCTCCCAAACATTATTTGGTGTAAAACCAACAGCCAAGATAAAGAAAAACTCATCCCATTAGTCATGGTTAGATTCATACTTTATCTCGGAGGTCATCATACTTAATCCATCCTTTAATGGAATTTTCTTTGCTTTACAATGCCCAGAATAACAAGCAGGATCTTAACCATTCCAATAGTATGAATGATTTCACTCTCATTTTCTCCTGCACGTGAGGTGTGTCTAAAATCTGTTTGGCCCAATGGGGTGAGCATCCAATTGCCCACACTGTCACTGTCAATAAACAGCAGCAGCACTGATCTGGACTGCCCTTCCTTGACTGAGTGCAAACTCTCCTCATCAAATCAAACCCATTGAAAGGCAAATTGAATGCAGGACTTTGACAGGATGAAACCAAAATCCCAGTGATATCAATCGTGTTGATTGTTGTGATGATGACTTTGTCTGTTCTGTCCAGATGGTGAAGTGATTTCTTCTGACAACACTGAAGATGACGACCTCTCGCAAAGGTTTTGCTGAGTCACAGAGCATGACTCAGAGGCTTAAACAGGATTACCATCTCCAATGCCTCTCGATGAAATGTGCGGCACTTCTTCATTTTCATGATTAAGGACCTTCATTTGATCTTTAAACTCCAGCTTATTTTGCTTGCCTTTACATTCAGCAAGCCAGGCACATTTTCAGAATCACAGGAACCATCTACAAACTCCCCAAGGAAGCTATTATTTGATCTGTTTTTTTTCCCCGACTGCAGCATGATTATTTAGTAACTCTTGCATTTTTCATGCAAGTTCCAGCCTGTAAACAGCGGAATTAATTTATCCATATTTCATCTAAATTAAGATCATCCTGGAACTGACATTCATTCTGAGGCTTCCCAGTATGTCTTAAAGGGGCATTGAAGACCCCAAAATAAGGTCAGTTGTCTTATTTCTTCTGTTAATGTTGGCAATCTGGTCAACGGCACTTTAAAGGAACCTATCGTCCAACTGTCCTGATTGTCAGTCACCTTGGTTCAGGTGATCAGAATGCTTCCAAAAATCAGGAAATCTAATCTGTTTGGAAATAAACAAAAACACAATAAAAGGTGACCTGGGATTTTGATGATGCAATTAGGATCTGGATTGTTCTTTTAGTTTGAAGCCTGCTTAGCAATAAATTTTCCAGTGCTCCAAAAGTCAAAATCTAACCCTTCAGCAATTCACTGCCTTTGGTTTTGCAAGCTTACCACTAAGAGAGGTTGCTGGCCTTGTGCTATTATCACTAGATTATTAATCCAGAAATCCAGGTAATGTTTCCAATCCTGAAATTTGAATTCAATTTTAAAAATCTGGATTAAGAATTTAATGATGTCGATGGACTGGAAAAAGCCATCTTGCTCACTAATGTCCTTTAGGTAAGGAAACTATTGTCCTTACCAGATCTGATCTGCATGTGACTCTTTGACTCACACCAATGTGGTTATAGAGTCACAGAGATGTATAGCACAGAAACAGACTCTTCGGCCCAACTCGTCCATGTGATTGACTCTGAACAGCCCGACAAAACGGCCAAGCAGGACATTCAGTTGTATAAGTTGCTAGAAGGAAAAAGAGAAGAAAATGGACGGGCTGTTTGGCATTGACTTAGGCACCAGAAACAACAATGGCTCAAACAGTATCCCCGCCCATTCAGTGTCATTGTGTCAAAGTCCTGGAATTCGCTCCATAATGGAATTCTAGGTCTGCACATGGACTGCAGTGGTTCAAAAAGACAGCTCACCGCCCGCTTCTGAAGGGGAGCTAGGGACGGATGATAAAGGCTGGACCAGCCAGTGACACCCTTGATGGAGCAGTGGTAGTGTCCCTACCTCTTGCCAGAAGGTTCAAGTTCAAATATCATCTGCCTTCAAGGTCTGTTGTTGCATGACTAAATGGATTGATTAAAAATATCTATCGCAAAGGATAGCAGCCCATTAACTTACTGCAGATAACACTTTTACCAGATACTTCCAAAGTACTACTGATCATATTCCTCTGAATGCCCTCCACACATAAGCAATTTTCCTAATGACTGTTCCCTTACCACACTGAGAAGGTGCTGTGCAATATAAGAATTTTTAATCAGTTTCTTATCACAGTTTTGGACAAGGTTTAAGGAAGATCAACTAAACAGTTATTTTAATGAGTGCGAGAGATTCAGGATAGCTGCAATATTTGGAACCGATTTCATACTTTAAAAATCTGTCTCCCTTCTCAATCTGTAAGAAGCGAGTCAAGCAAAATATTTAAAGTTTAGTTCACATCCATATGTGCACAAGGAGGAGAAGTAGGAAGGTTACTCATATCACATTCCCTGGTAATTTTCCTTCAAGCTAGAAGAAAATGTGAGCTGTTGTGATTGAACACAGAAATATCGAGCATAACAAAAAACTATTCGACCCATCATGGCTGTGCTGGCTCTTCGAATGGTCTGTCCCATTCATTTCACTGCTCTGCTCATTCCTCATTGTCCTGTAAGATGAAGGAGCCATCTGATTACATGATACTTTGGTTAGACCCTCAGCGTGTGACTTTTCTACCTAACATGTTATTCCAGCCATTTAGTTTGTCTGCACTACCATTTTATTTTTATTTTTTGTACTTATCTCTCTGCCTCAGTTGATCAGGTTGTAGGTCATCCCTTCACTCACTATTCAGCCTGCTGACACTCCACTCTCACCACTGGTGCTATCTTTTGACCACTCTGCCCATTGATCTCTCTGCCCATAAATTATATGTCTGTTCACTTCCCTTCACTTCACCTGAAGAAGGAGCAGCATTCCAAAAGCTTGTGATTTTAAATAAACTTATTGGACTATAACCTGGTGTTGTCTGACTTCTGACCTTAAATTCTGCAAACAACAGAAGCAATTTTTCCCTTCAGTATATCAAACTGGGGTCAGCAAACTCACCCCTGTGATTTAACCGACTCAGTCGCTGAAGGGAGACCTGTCTCTGGAGTGAGACTAGAAACCAGGAATCATTTTCTTCAATTTCACATTTCTTGCCAGAAATGCATAAGCTCAGCAAAGGGCTAATGGGAAGAGCTGGAAAAGAATAGCCTTAATTTACATTGTGGCTGAATTTCGAAGCTTGGGTTACACTGCCCAAATAACGTGCATTACTGTGTTATGGACAAGGCCAGACGACTCAAAACATTCTTAAGCAGGCAGTTCAGACCACAACTTTGCCATTTGTTTCGGTAAGTTGTACAGTGAAAATTACTCAGAGTAAGTTAGCTAGGTTGACTACCAGGTTTTAAAGCAGACAAAAATTTATTCACAAAATTACACAATGAAACACACAGAACAAAGAACCCCTTCAGAGCTATCCAAACTAGACTTAACTATGCTGTTTCGAATATACACAACAGTCACAATAAGCAAACCCCTTTAAAAAACAGTAAAAAATGGAACAAATGCTTACAGGTTGAAGTTAGAAGTTTAGATGGAGAGATTTTCGCAGCCAGTTTCCACACAGCTGAACTCCCAACTAGTTCTGGACTGAACTGCTCAGTTGGAGAGTTGACCACTTCCCTTCCATTATACAGGTCACTTCTAAAACATGATCACTTTGGCCTGAAGTCTCATCTGTTTACATATAAACAAAAGGCCTCTCAAAATCCTTTTTCATCTCTGTACCAAACTAGTCACCTCAGAACCGGGAGGGTTTTATGCCCCCTCTGAAAAAAATTCAAGGACACAGTACCCTTGAGAATAGGAACAGCTTTTAGGAAAAAGGGCCCAGCTTTGTGACACCTGGGATTGGCTTATAGCTGTAGTGTAGAGGTAAAATTGCTTATCCCTCCTTAAGAATAAACTGGAAGAAATTCAGATCATTTTTACCTGCAAAGGGGTACTGTTACTCTAACAATTCTCAAGCAGTCTGGTTGACAAATATTAGTTCAAATGCACCAATTTATATTTGATCAGAGACCTGCTTTATGTTGTGTGTTGAGTTGTGGGCAATGATCTCACACCATTGTAGCTTTGGCATGCTGCAAATGCTGGAAGTTGGTCTCCCATTTCATCATCTAAGCATTGTTAACACCCAGGCAGTGAAAGAATCATTGAAGCGTAAGACAACTGTGACAAAGCAGGATGTTTGAAAACCTGAGTTGACTGAGACCAACACAGCACATCAAAGTGCGAATGTGGCAATGTGCCCTTTGCGTAAGAGTTTTGTACTGTTGAAGAACCCTCTGAAAAAAACAATTGACAAATGAGTCACACCAGAGGTGCTAGCTTCTGTGAGTCAGAGACATCCTGGAGACTGAGAAGGGTGAAAGCTGTAAAATCCACACAGATCTCAAAGATTTAAAGACAGGCTATACGGGAGTCTCATTGTCCGCTAGCATTAATTCGAGATTGCTACAAATGCAGCAAAGTCAAGGATTTCTGTGAACTAATGTCAATCTACATTGTGTTTTGCCATCTAGCCAAAAGAGCTTTCCAAGATCAATCATCAATTCCATCAGAAGGTAAGGAATTTTGAACAAAATACATTTAATAACTGAGAGCTGGGGTCAACAGCACATCGTTGCAATGAGCAGAGTCTCCACCTCATTTTATTTACATGAACAAAAAAATTGAATGAAAAATCCAGTTCTGGAATTTATGGTCTGGAAGGAAGCTATTCAGCCTATCATGTCCACTCCTGCATTTGTGAAACTCAACTAGTCCCACAACTCTGTCTCTTCTGTGCATTCCCTGAAATACTGGCTGTTCATGTGGCTATCCAATTCGCTTTGGAAAGACTAAATTGAATCTGCTTCCTCAGGCAGGACATTGTTCATACCTGCTCATGATTGCTCACTATCTAAAGTGATTCTAACTCATGTTGCTGATGGTGCTTTTGCCAATCTTCCAAAATCTGTATCCTTTGGTTCTCGACCTTTCTGCCACTGAGAATAGGTCCATTTTATCTATTCTAATGAGACTTCTCATGACTTTGAACAACACTGTAGATCCCCCAGAAGACCAATCTTCTCTCCTCTTCTCTAAAGAGAACAACACTGGTTCTCCAATCTGTCTACATAATCTGTCTCTCATCTCTGGAGTTATTCTTGAAAATCTTTGCTGCACCGTCTCTAAAGCCTTTAGATCCTTTCTAAAGTGTGGTGTCCAGAACACAATTAATCTTGTTGAAACTTACAAAATTCTTAGAGGTACCACAGGGTGAATATAGGTAAGATGCTTCCTTCTGTTGGTGAGTCTAAAACCAGGGGACCTAATCTCAGTACAAGGGGTAGGACCTTTAAGATTAGTTTTATGATTCCATCCTGTACTAACACCCACCGACTCATCACACCCATTCTTGCTGACCTACATTGGTTTCCTGATCTCAAGGTCTCAGAATTAACATTCTCTTCCTGGTGTTCTGATCTCCTCATGTTGGAACCTGCTCTACTACTCTAACCATCTGCATCCCTGCAGCTCCCCAACCTCAAACCCACCAATCCTTTGATTCTGCCTTCTTTTGTATTTCCATAACCTCGACACATCTCCCTAACATTTGTCAGCAATCCCTCCAGACCTGCACTGCAGGCTTTCCATCCATGATTCTTTTTTTGATCACCCTTCGTAATATCTTCTTCTCTTACTCAGTGGTCAGTTTTTGGACTCACCTCTTTGATGCACTGTGGGATGTTTATCTTCCTTCAAAGGGGATACTTAGGTGTACGCTGTTGTTGCCAGTCTTCAGCCAGCATGGGTACTGATGAATATCCTCAGTGACTAATGGTGTGGAGGGTGAACCCTCACTGGACTTAGAGACCGATTGAAGTAAGGGAAAGTAATGCACAGAGGAGCATGCCTGTAATCTTATTTGATACTCAAATAGTATGGTGGAATTTGATACTGGAGCTGTACAGTCATAGCGTTCTTCAAGCACAGACTTCAGCTCATTATATCCATGCTGTTCCTCAGACACTATTCAATTCTAACCCTGTTTTCCATCACTTGCTTTTGGCCTTATATGCAATGTCTTTTCAAGAGCTCACCAAAACACTTCTTAAAACTCTTGAAGGTTACTGCCTCTACCACCTTTACAGGCAATGAGTTCCAGAGACCTATTGCCCTCTGCGTGAAAAATGTTTTCCTCAAACCCCCTTTAAACCTCTGCTCCTTACCTTAAACTGGGCCCACTGGTTCTGACCCTTCTACTAAGGGGAAAAGCTTCTCCCTAGCTACCCTGTCTATGTCCCTAACAACTTTGTTCACTTCAGTAAAGTGTTACAAATGAGTTAGGGCCACGATGGCCCTCAGATGACTATACCAACATTGTTCCACTCCTTTAAGAACATGAAATATTTAAACTTCCAAATTTTCCTCATGAAACCCTCCAATAATTAGTTGTTCATCATAAGTTACAACATACAGTCTTCCAGAGTCAGTGCAGGTGTGATTGGTCCCGCACTTTAATGGTCTGTCTTTTATTTGAGCTGTGGCCATTTCCAAATGTTTTCTTGTCATTCAGCATTGGTTTTCAATCAATACTAGAACTTAGAAAGGTGGGTCAGCAGTTTCCTCCTGAGCTAATGTGTGATATCTTTGGCTTTGTGAATATAGTTACAAATTCAGTGTGATTTGAGGGTTTTTTCCTGCGGTTGAATTTTGAACTGGTTTGCTGCATTACTACTTTGGCAGAAAGCTGGTAATCTCACATGAACAGGCTTCACTTGGCAAAATGGAAAATGGAAACATCATATTGTGACAAATTAGAGACACTTTCCTGACATTTACATTGAGGAACGTGATTTGAACAGAGGGAACTAGCGCCAAAGCATACCATACCTTTGGAGCACTAGAAGATAGACTTGAGGTGGGAAGGGAAGGGGGCATGGCTGAGAGAGAGGCTAATAGGGAATCAATGGGGTGACTGGAGGGGGTGTGACCAAGAGAGAGGACTTTAATTTGGACAGCCATTGGGAAAGAGTTTGAAACGGTCTTCAGTAATAGTGTTCCTCTGTGCTTACCTGTCTGAGGGCTTCTGATTAGTCAGCAATCTGTAATGCACAGATGGGTGACACACAACAAGGGAAAATTAGACAGGACATTGTATGGTAATATTCTGCCAGGTTACATAGCGTGAACTAAAGAAAAACCCTTTTGACAAGGATCTCCCGCAGTTTCTCACGAGAGTGCTGGTTAGGCCATGTGTGAACATGATTAACCTGGATCACAGTTGACCCAGTGTCAACTCCATCTTAGACGTTAAGATTAGAGTGTTGCTGGAAAAGAAGAGCAGGTCAGGCAGCATCCGAGGAGCAGGAAAATTGATGTTTCAGGCAAAAGCCCTTCATCAGGAAGGGCTGATTCCTGATGAAGGGCTTTTGCCCGAAATGTCGATTTTCCTGCTCCTCAGATGCTGCCTGACCTGCTATGCTTTTCCAGCACCACTCTAATCTTGACTCTAATCTCTAGCATCTACAGTACCCACTTTGGCCTAGTCCATGTTAGACGTACCTAGTCAGATATGTAAAGAGGATCAATGCCTAGTTTTGGTATAGGCCGTGTGCTTCTACATTGCAGCCTTTCCCTATATGCCGGGTGGGTCACCTCAGAGCCAGAACACATGCACACCCCACACAAGGCAATTATGTTTAAATGTCTGTCTTCCATCCAAATACCCGTGGTGCCTCATCCAAATGGTAGGCCTGTGGATTTGGAAAGGGAGAAATGAAGACTCGTTAAACAGCCCTCTCCAGCATTTTCTATTTTGGTTTCAGATTCCAGCGTCCGCAGTAATTTGCTGTTATCCAGTGTTTAACCCATTGTCACCTCTCTTCCAGGAATGCCTACCCTGAAGAAGTACTGCTCTTCTCTCCAACAGGATTTTCGTTTGTCTCTCTCTCCCCCTATCCACCTTCACTGCTTTCCTTTTCTCTCTCAGTGTTAGACAAGGTATTTACTAAGACTCGCTTCCACAGCCATATTTCCTTCCTCAGTGACTGTCTTCGCCTCTAACTTACTCCACGTGGATTTCAACTCAAATTCCACCCTGCATGGGGCCTCCAGGATTACAGGTATTTGCACGATATACAACATTTTCCAACTGCTGTTCCAGCCGCATTCTAAAAGCCACACTCAGGGCCATGGGCCGCCACATGAAAGCACTCGACACCTCTCTCCAGCAGCACCGACTTACTCTCTCTCAAAGCTGTCCTGATCTACAGTTTCATTTCATCCTTCGTATTATTCGACGCCTTAACTCCAAACTTTCCCTGTTTCTTGCAGATGTTAAGGAACGCAAACTTCAACTTCTCATCCACACCCCTGCCCACCCTCCACCTTCCAATAGTCCCAATTTCTCGAACCCCATCTTTCCAGCCCCAGCCCTTGCCGTGTGTTCACCATACCTTCTGACCTTCCCCTCTCTGAGGCTGAGCGTGCTGTACTCAGCATAGGACTCATCTTTGTACCCTTCCATCCCCACCTCAATGAATTCCGGGCTCGACATGACGCTGAGGTCTTCTTGCGTTACCTTCACCTTCGTGTTCACTTCTTTGGGCAAGAGTCCTCCCCCCGCTCCACAGATCCTTTCACATCCCTCCAACATTCCACCTCTAATTGGACACCCCTGCCAGGACAATTTCCTGCCCTTGACCTTTTCATTGATAATTGTCGACGGGACATTGGCCGCCTTAATTTCTCTGTCCCTCTTACCCATTCCAACCTCTCTCTATCCGAACTTTCTGCCCTTTGCTCCCTTAGGTCCAACCCCAACCTTGTCATCAAACCTGCTGACAAAGGGGGCGCTGTTGTCATCTGGCATACTGACCTCTACCTCACAGAGGCTGGACGCCAACTCTCAGATTCCTCCTCCTATCTCCCCTGGAGCATGAACACACCACTGAGCATTAAGTCATTGTCTCCAACACTGTGACTGACCTCATTTCCTCTGGATGACATCCCCCCCACCCCATAGCTTCCAACCTCATAGTCTCCCAACCCCGGACAGCCTGTTTCTACCTACACCCCAAATTCCACAAGAAGGACTGTCCAAGCAGGCCCATTGTGTCAGCATGCTCCTGCCCCACTGAACTTATTTCCTCCTACCTTGACTCCATCCTTACTCCTCTGGTTCACTCCCTCCCCACCTACATCCGGGATTCTCCTGATGCCCTTTCAATTCGCTTTCAATTCGCAGGCCCTAACCACCTTCTATTCACCATGGATGTGCAATCTCTTTACAACTCCATCCCACAGCAAGATGGCTTGAAAGCTCTTCGCTTCTTCCTCGAAAAGAGGCCCGAACAATCTCCATCCATCACCACTCTCCTCCGCCTGGTTGAACTTGTTCTCTCTCTCAACAACTTCTCCTTCAACACATTCCATTTTCTCCAAATCAAAGGTGTAGCAATGGATACCCACATGGGTCCTGGCTATGCTTACCTTTTCATGGGGTATGTGGAACATTTCTTGTTCCAAGCCTACCCAGGTCCCTTCCCACAACTGCTTTATCGGTACATTGATGACTATTTCGGTGCGGCTTCATGCTCTCGTCCTGACCTGGAAAAATTCATAAACTTCGCTTCCAGTTTCTATCCCTCCATCACCTTCACCTGGTCCATCTCCAACACTTGCCTTCCTTTCCTTGACCTTTCTGTCTCCATCTCCGGCAATAGTCTAACCACTAATATCCATTACAAGCCCACTGACTCCCACAGCTATCTGGACCCCAGCTCTTCTCATCCTACATCCTGTAAGGACTCGATCCCTTTCTCTCAGCTCCTTCGCCTCTGCCGCATTTGTTCCGATGAGGCCACTTTCCAAAGTGGTGCTCTTAATATGTGCTCCTTCTTCTCCAACCATGGCTTCCCACCTACACTTGTTGACAGGGCTCTCGACAGGTGTGGTCCATCTCCTGTCCCACGACCCTCACCCCCTCCCTCCCCTCCCAGAACAAGGATAGGGTCCCTCTTGTTCTCACCCTTCACCCCACAAGCCTTCACATGCAAAGAATAATTCCCCGCCATGTTCGCCAACTCCAACATGACGCCACCCCTAAACACAAATTCCCTCCCTCTTCCTGTCTGCATTCCAGCAGAGATCGTTCCCTCCAGGACAACCTAGTCCACTCCTCCATCACACCTAACACCTCTCCCATCACACACGGCACCTTCCCATGCAATCGCAGAAGGTGCAACACCTGCCCCTTTATCTCTTCCATTCTCACCATCCAAGGCCCCAGACACTCTTCAGATTAAGCAGCATTTCACTTGTACCTCTTTCAATTTGGTCTATTGCATTCGTTGCTCCCAATGTGGTCTCCTCTATATTGGAGAGACAAAACACCGACTGGGTGATCGCTTTGCTGAGCACCTTCGGTCTGTACGCAATCAGGTCCCGGACTTGCCACTTCAACACCCAATCCTGCTCCCATGCCCACGTGTCTGTCCTTGGCCTGCTGCAATGTTCCAGTGAAGCTCAACGCAAACTGGAGGAACAGCATCTCATCTTCCGACTAGGCACGTTACAGCCTGCCGGTCTCAACACTGAATTCAACAGCTTCAGATGATTATCCCATCTCAACCCCTCTGTTTTCATTCTGCTCCGTAATTTTATTTAATTTATTTTAGTTACCTTTTTTATATATTTTTTTCACTGTTCTGTACCTCTTATTTCTTGATTGTCTCTCTTTCTCTCCCTCCCCACTCTCTCATCACCATTTTCCTCTCCACTTCCCCCCTTTGCTACCCTTCTCCCCTGTTTTCCATTTTGCCTCTGCTTCACCCATCCCCCCCATATTTTGTCACATAGCACTGGCTCCAGCCTTGGTCATTCACAGTTTCTAATCTCCCTATCATCTCTCTATGCACTGTCATTATCACCTCTTTATTGCTACCTTTGCTTCTGGAGCCATGACTCACCTTCTCTCAGTCTCGTATAAATACCTCCCTATTTCTCCCTTTTTTTAGCTTTGACAAAGGGTCAGTTAGACTCAAAACGTCAGCTCTTTTCTCTCCTTACCGATGCTGCCAGACCTGCTGAGACTTTCCAGCATTTTCTCTTCTGGTTTCAGATTCCAGCATCTGCAGTAATTTGCTTATAGCCCTCTCCTGTAAATGGCGACGCTTTAAATGTTGTGCACTTCAAAAATCATTAAATACGAGCTCATTTATAAGAGCTTCCTCCTGTGTTCTAGCAACAGGGCATTCACCAGCTGGTTGGTGTAAACATTCACTTCCTACTGTCTCTGGCCTGATAATAATGATTTCCCACATGATTATTTTATTTATTTCTATACAATTCATGACCCATCTTTGTTTGTTTATAGGATGTGGGCATCATTGGTTAGGTCAGTGCTTATGGCTCCATCTCTAATTGCCCTGGCGAAGGAGCTGCTTCTTCAACCACTGCAATCCTTGAGCTTTAGGTACACCTTAATGCAGTTCCATCCATTCCATACAAAAATAAATGACAGTAAGCCACTTGGCCCTTCAAGCCTGTTCTGCCATTCAATAAGATCATGGCTGACATGATTTTAACCCCAATTCAACATTCCTGCATATCCCATTAATCTTTCATCCTCTTGGCCATCCAGGGGCCGGCGCGGTGGCTCAGTGGTGAGCACTGCTGCCTCACAGTGCCAGGGACCTGGGTTCAATTCCCGCCTCGGGTAGCTGTCTGTGTGGAGTTTGTAAATTCTCCCCATGTCTGTGTGGGTTTGCTCTGGTTTCCTCCCACAATCCAAAGATGTGGAAGTAGGTGAATTGGCCGTGCTAAATTGCCTGTAGTGTTAAGGTGCAGGGGTAAATGTAAGAGAATGGGTCTGGGTGGGTTGCTCTTCGAAGGGTTGGTGTGGACTTGTTGGGCTGAAGGGCCTGTTTCCATGCTGCAGAGAATCTAAGAAAAGCATCTAACTATCTCCATCTTAAAAAATATTTAAAGATTCTGCATCCACTGCCTTTAGAGGAAGGGAATTCTAAAGTCTCTCAACCCTCAGAGAGAGAAAATTGTTTCCTTATCTCTGTTTTAAATGGGTTCTCCTTTAGTTTTAAGCAATAGGGAAACATTACTTCACCAGCCACCTGGTCAAGTCCCCACAGGATCTTATATGTTTCAATCAAGCCAACTCTGACTCTTCCACTTTTAAAATTAAGAACTGATCGATCATCCATTGCCTTTTTGTAAGAGGGTTCCAAATGCCCACAATACTTTACATGGAAAAATGGTTTTAATTTCACTGTGGAAATAATCTACTTTTTACCCTATGCTCCATGGTCCTAGACTCCACAGTCAGTGAAATTGGCTTACATCTATCAACCCGGTGGCACAGTGGTTAGCACTGCTGCCTCACAGCGCCAGAGACCCGGGTTCAATTCCCGACTCAGGCAACTGACTGTGTGGAGTTTGCACGTTCTCCCTGCGTCTGCGTGGGTTTCCTCCAGGTGCTCCGGTTTCCTCCCACAATCCAATGATGTGCTGGTCAGGTGAATTGGCCATGCTAAATTGCCTGTAGTGTTAGGTAAGGGGTAAATGTAGGGGTATGGGTGGGTTACGCTTCGGCGGGTTGGTGTAGACTTGTTGGGCCGAAGGGCCTGTTTCCACACTGTAATGTAATCTAATCTAATCTAACCCTGCCTCTTCCCCACAACATACCAAAGTATCTCTTTGTAAAGCAGTTCCAGGGTTATGATTAGGTTCCATTCTGGAGTCTGTTCACAAGATAATTTATAAGCACTATTCGGGACAATATAAAGTAACCATTCATAAGGCAACTGTCTGTGTGAAGTTTGCACATTCTCCCCGTGTCTGCGTGGGTTTCCTCCGGGTGCTCCGGTTTCCTCCCACAGTCCAAAGATGTGCAGGTTAGGTGAATTGCCATGCTAAATTGCCTGTAGTATTAGGTGAAGAGGTAAATGAAGGGGAATGGGTTTGGATGGGTTGCTCTTCGGCAGGTCGATGTGGACTTGTTGGGCCGAAGGGCCTGTTTCCATACTGTAAGTCACCATCATCTAATAAAAAAAAAGTCCATGTAGCATTCATATTTTTATGAATTGGAGATTAGATTAGATTAAATTAGATTACTTACAGTGTGGAAACAGGCCCTTTGGCCCAACAAGTCCACACGCCGGTGTTGAACTGGGATGTACAAAGTTAAAAATCACACAACACCAGGATATAGTCCAACAGGTTCAATTGGAAGCACATTAGCTTTCGGAGTGGCACCCATTGTACTCTATGCTACTTTCTCCCCACCCCCACCCATCTCTAGCTTATCTCACCACGCTTCAGTCTCACTGCCTTTATTCCTGATGAAGGGCTTTTGCCTGAAACGTCGATTTCGAAGCTCCTTGGATGCTGCCTGAAGTGCTGTGCTCTTCCAGCACTACTAATCCAGTTAACCTTTAGAGTCCAGTTATCACCCGAGTAAATCAGTGTTGTGACTCCCTCTAATGAGAGGGAACACGGAAGTGTGCATGGTACAGGGTGGGAGTCCTGAATTCCATCTACCTGGCCTCTGCTAAAAGGTTTCTACCAGACATTAGCTTCACAGCCCAGATTCATTCATTCTCCAGCTGAACAATGGGTCCCCATTCATGCTCTTGTCTCACACACAAAGAGCTAATATTTAGACAAGAAGTTGGAGGACAGCTGGCTGTTGTGGAAAAACAAGCCAACAAAGGTCAGTCAGGAAATGAGAAGTCAAAAGTGGTGAATAAAATCCATTGGGAATGGTTAAGATGGATAGTATAGATGCTTTTAAGGAAAGGTTGGATATGCATCAGAGGGAGAAGAGGATAAAGGATCATGTTGATGGATTTAGATGAGACAAGAGAGGAGGAGACTCACATGGAACATAAATGTTGACAGGGACAGATTGAGTTGAATGTCCCTTTTCTGTCTTTCAATGTATCCTTACTATGTAATTACAGTCATAGAGTCATAGAGATGTACAGCACGGAAACAGACCCTTTTATCCAACTCGTCCATACTGACCAGTTATCCTAAATTAATTTAGTCCCATTTTCCAGCATTTGGCCCATATCCCTCTAAACCCTTACTCTTCAAGAAACCATTAGATGCCTTTTAAACTTTGTAATTGTACCAGCCTCCACCACTTCCTCTGGCAGCTTATTCCATACACCATTTACATGAAAAGGTTGCCCCTTGAGTCCCTTTTAAGTCTTTCCCCTGTCAACTTAAACCCTCTAGTTTTGGACTCCCTCACCCTGGAAGAAAGACCTTGTCTATTTACCCTATCCATGCCTCTCATGATTTTATAAACCTCTATTATGTCATCTCCCTCAGCTTCCGATGCTCCAGGGAAAACAGCCCCAGCCTATTCAGCCTCTCCTTACAGCTCAAACCCCCCAACCCTTGCAACATCTTTGTAAATCTTTTCTGAACCATTTCAGGTTTCACAACATTCTTCCTGCAGCAGGGAGACCAGAATTGAATGCAGTATTCCATAACTGGCCTAACCAATGTCCCGTACAACTGCAAAATGACCTCCCAACTCCGATGCTCAATGCACTGACCAGTAAAGGCAAGCTTACCAAATGCTTTCTTCATTATACTGTCTACCTGCGACTCCACTTTCAAGTAAGTATGACTCTGTACCCGAGGTCTCTGTTCAGCGACACTCCCTTGCACTTTGACCAAGATTTTCTATTATTTTGGGACTAACTGCAGAAGTGGGTGCAAAAGCAGGAGCGCCATCCATTTTGGGACAGGATGGGTTTTCTGTATGATTATTTTCTTCGCAACTGATCATATATTCATGTGCAAGTAAAACGCCAATTTTTACAGAATGCTTTGTTCCTGCCACTGTCCCCTTCCCACTCTGTCAGAACATTCTGGGCTCAAATATCTGAGCACCTTTTTAAAAGGCACCTGAATGGTGCTATACTCTCTGCAGCTCAGGAGCATGACTCAGCCTCTGCTCATCAAGCCCATCTGATGGCACGGTGTCTCAGTGGTTAATACTGCGGCCTCCCAGCACCTGGGACACCAGTTCAATTCCTGGCTTGGGCCACTGCCTGTGTGGAGTTTGCACATTCTCCCCACGTCTGTCTGGGTTTCCTCTGGGTGCTCTGGTTTTCTCCCACAGTCCAAGGATGTGCAGGTTAGGTGAATTGGCCATGCTAAATTGCCCATATTGTTTGGTGCATTAGTCAGAGGTAAAGTTGGGGAGATGGCTCTGGGTGGGTTACTCTTCAGAGGGTTGATGTGGACTTGTTGGGTCAAAGGGCTTGTTTCCACACTGTCGGGAATCTATTCTAAACCCTAAGGGTAACAGCAAGAAGCCAGTGCAACTGATGACAACAATGTGGAGCGAGATCTCTGAAGTCAGTGCCCCCTGTGAGGCTTGAGAGAACCCGACTCCAGTGTCATAAGAGGAAGAAAGATGGACTGTTCTCCAACAGGGTGTGTTCTACCATCTTGTCGATGCCTCATGCTCCTCTGAGTGTTAGTTGGCGTTGTGAGGTTGGCACTGCAGAGGACTGTCATCCAGGAGGTTGCGTGCCAGCCACCTCCGTCAGTCAATATCTGCCATGTCATTGCAATCATAGATGTGGTGCTACTGGCACCACAGTGGTACTACCCCTCTCACATCTGCCAGGGCTCACCCGTCAAATGTTAAGGGACCTACAACTCTCAATAGCTCATGTACTGTCAACTCAATGACTTCTCGTCATGGCAAGGGGAAGATACACATCCGACAGCTTTTCACCAAAGACTGGCATGGGGAAAGGACACAGCCGTAAAAATGGCCTTTTGTTTGGAGTCACCTCTGATTTTAACTTTGCTTGCTGGTTGTGGTCTGGCATGCTGGTGTTAGGCAGTGCGGCTGCCTCATGAGGGTAGGCTTGTTGACCAGTCAGGCTTTTGACCCTAACACTGTAAATGACTGAGGCTGATCAACATGGAGAGGCTTCACCCAACACTTAAAGCACGCGTTTAAAGAAATATCACGTTGAGTAACAGGAGGAGAATGTATCCACTGGAGCTTGGAAGAGGAGGTCTACCCCATCAACTCCATGCCACATGTGCATACTTGGTTTTGTGAACATGCGTGTTTCCTGCTTCTGACTTAAAAGCTTATGCCAGTGATGTAATTCCAACAGGCTGAGGTGTTTATGAGTATTCATGACGTGTGAAACAAGTACCAAACCGTTCAACTCAGCTAGGTTGACCTGTCTGAAAAGTTCTGAGGACATGATGACCGAACTTTAACCTGCCACCAGTAAACTCAATCTTTACCTTCCAAACATTTAACTTGCTTCGACCTCTCTTCTAAAACCTGCGGTTAGCCCTGAATTAGAAAATTACTCCGAGTGCCATCATCCACTTCTCTGTATCACCAAATTCCTCATTGTTAAATGACTCAAACACACACACTCCACAGAATACTGCACAGACTAGGTCATGGAAAAATTGCCAGCTGTCTGGACAGCTGAGAATACAGTCAATCCCTTGGGATGTCTCAGCATGCCTAAATTGTTCTGATTTGTACAACATTTCAGGTTACACATCTGAATTGCTGTTTTCCGTCGTCGTACAGAGATTCAATCTTCTTTTTTAATTAACAAACTGTGCTCTCGGTACTTTATCTGTCGTCAGTTTTCTTTAATCGTACCAATTTTGGGATACACCTCAGGAGCATTATTTTATTCACTGATTGCATGAAGTGCAAAACAGTCACTGGCCCCATGTGGTTTCTCTAATCTTTCTGTTTGATATTCAGAAGTTCTCTTCCACTGCATGGAATGTCTTTTTGCAAATGTTAACGGGTACAGGAAGGACAAGGGGTTCTCAAAGGCGGGATAGGATAAAAACAGGCTAAAGGGCAAGAATGAAAGATCATAAAACACTAGATGATTTAAGATAACCGGCAAATAAACCAAAGGTTTGAGGCTTTCTTTTTGATGCAACATTTTGTTATACCCTACAATGTACAACCCTGAAAATGAGGCAGAGGCAGGTTCAAATAAGGTATTCAAGAGGGCATTGGACTTTCTTTGGATCAGTGTGCAGGGGATTGGGAGAAAGGTAGAATTTTGGCACTAGTTAATAGGGCCAGTGCAGACACAATAGGTTGAATGGCCTCCTTAAGCACCGTCTGGATTCGTGGTGCTGGAAGAGCACAGCAGTTCAGGCAGCATCCGAGAAGCAGTAAAATCGATGTTTCGGGCAAAAGCCCTTCATCAGGAATACAGGCAGAGAGCCTGAAGGGTGGAGAGATAAGTGAGAGGAGGGTGGGGGTGGGGAGAAAGTAGCATAGAGTGCAATAGGTGAGTGGGGGAGGGGATGAAGGTGATATGTCAGGGGAGAGGGTGGAGTGGATAGGTGGAAAAGAAGATAGGCAGGTAGGACAAGTCAAGGGGACAGCGTTGAGCTGGAAGTTTGGAACTAGGGTGAGGTGGGGGAAAGGGAAATGAGGAAACTGTTGAAGTCCACATTGATGCCCTGGGGTTGAAGTGTTCCGAGGCGGAAGATGAGGCGTTCTTCCTCCAGACGTCTGGTGGTGAGGGAGCGGCGGTGAAGGAGGCCCAGGACCTCCATGTCCTCGGCAGAGTGAGAGGGGAAGTTGAAATGTTGGGCCACAGGGCAGTGTGGTTGATTGGTGCAGGTGTCCCAGAGATGTTCCCTAAAGCGCTCTGCTAGGAGGCGCCCAGTCTCCCCAATGTAGAGGAGACCGCATCGGGAGCAATGGATACAATAAATGATATTGGTGGATGTGCAGGTAAAACTTTGATGGATGTGTAAGGCTCCTTTAGGGCCTTGGATAGAGGTGAGGGAGGAGGTGTGGGCGCAGGTTTTGCAATTCCTGCTGGGCAGGGGAAGGTGCCAGGATGGGAGGGTGGGTTGAAGGGGGGTGTGGACCTGACCAGGTAGTCATGGAGGGAGCGGTCTTTGCAGAAGGCGGAAAGGGGTGGGGAGGGAAATATATCCCTGGTGGTGGGGTCTGTTTGGAGGTGGCGGAAATGTCGGCGGATGATTTGGTTTATGCGAAGGTTGGTAGGGTGGAAGGTGAGCACTAGGGGCGTTCTGTCCTTGTTACGGTTGGAGGGGTGGGGTCTGAAGGCGGAGGTGCGGGATGTGGATGATTGCGTTGGAGGGCATCTTTAACCACGTGGGAAGGGAAATTGCGGACTGTAAAGAAGGAGGCCATCTGGTGTGTTCTGTGGTGGAACTGGTCCTCCTGTGAGCAGATATGGCGGAGGCGGAGGAATTGGGAATACGGGATGGCATTTTTGCAAAAGGTAGGGTGAGAAGAGGTGTAATCCAGGTAGCTGTGGGAGTCAGTGGGTTTGTCAAAAATGTTGGTGTCAAGTCGGACGTCAATAATGGAGATGGAGAGGCCAGGAAGGGGAGGGAGGTGTCAGAGACATATCAATTCTATGATTCGGTAAAGCAAGCAGATTAAATAGCAACTTTGAATCTACAAAGAAAGTTTTTTGTTTACTATTGAAAATGGAATTGGATATGTTAGAAGTGAAAAGGAAACATATGCAGGGCTTTGGAGAAATATCAGGGAAGTGGATATTTCAAAGAGTCAGCGTAAATGGGTTGAATGGTCTCCTTCTCTACTGTTAAGCTTCTGAGATTTGACTGGCAGCGCAGTGAGAAATGAGACAGTTCTCTCTTGGCATAGGGTCCAATCCATACATTTGGAGTTAAGGCCTTCTCATTGGTCGAAGCAAAGTCCAGAGAAGCTTGGAATTTTAAAACAATGAAACATCAATTTATTCAGGCTTTAAGTTCATGGTACAGAATGGGCAATAATTCAGCAGAAATCACTGTGGTGCTAAAATTAGAAATATGACCCATGAAGGTTATGAAAAGGAATAAAACGTATATCCGTATGATTATAAAAGGTCTGCTTTACTGATGAGAGACTGACCAGGCAGTGACAAAATCCTTTCTACAGGAGATTGTCAGCCATTTCTGTAATTGTAGCAAGACCTATAAATAATGCAGTGGTACACTTTGATGCAGAATTGTGTGTTTGGTAAAGATTGAGAAAGGTTGATGAGTTCTGATGAAGAGGCATTGGAGTCAAAATGTTTCTTTCTTCCCACAGATGTTGCCAGACCTGCTGAGTTTCTCCAGCAATTTCTGTTTTTGTTTCAGATCTCCAACATCCACAGTTCTTTGTTTCATATTGATAAAGGTTGGCATTCTTCAATGGAAATGCTTCCACTATAAACAGGGAGGAATGGTAGCACTGAAGGTCGTGTTGGACTGTTCTTAGGAGTGTGTGCTTGTTTCTCATTCTTCATGGCTGAATGGTCCATCACAATGAGGTCACGAATTTAGCCCCAGGGAAGGGCTGATTGGATCACTGCATGAGGGACACTGAAGGCGAATGCCCATTGAGCTGAGCCCACCGATTCATTTAATGTTCTGACATTCTTTGTAAAATAGTTCATGATGTGTTGGGAAACACGAGGGGGAGCGAGTCAATAGAATTTAAGATAACAATATCGAGTGATTTGTTCAATATATCATATCAGTTGCACGTCACTATGATCTTTTGCTATAAAGTCTGTGTCTTATGATCCTACCCCATTAGCTACTGATGAAGGAGCAGCACTCTGAAAGCTAGTACTTCCAAATAAACCTGTTGGACTATAACTTGGTGTTGTGTGATTTTTTATAATATCTAGTAAAGTATTGTTTGAATTTAATTCAGTTTTAGTTGCTCTACAATTGGCAGCTGCTGCCTTGGACCTAAACATTGGAATTCCATCCCTGAATCTCTCCATCTCTCTCTCTCCTTTCCTTTGCGATGATCCTAAAGTCTACCTCTCTGACTACTGTCATTTAATGTTAACTTTGTTTCATACATAACTTTCATGTTAGGTGCCTTTGGTTGATTTAGCACAGCAAAGTTGGTATATGAGTGCAATTTATGTCAAATGAAAGAGTTAATATTGGAGACTGCAATCTCCTGATGTCATACAGTCTTGGTAGAGAAATTGGGAGATCGGCTCTAGATCTATAAGGGATTCGGATGTGCCATTTTGTCTCACGATAGTCTTATTAACAATGTCCAACTGGCTAATGTAACTTGTACTTAATAACGATCATGCAATAGACTACATCTTGTTCTGACAAGGTCCTCTTCTTGTTAAGACTCAATAATGGTTGGTTCTCTATTTCTGTAAACTAAACAGGCTCTAAGAGCCAGTAAAACGAAAGAGGACTGGTAGCAGCATCCTTCCATCAATAAGTACCACAATTGCCTGTTGACAAGGGGTAACACAGTAGGTGATAGCCTCGTGGTGTTATTGCTGGACTATTATTATAGAGCTTAAAAATGTGTTGCCGGAAAAGCACAGCAGGTCAGGCAGCATCAAAGGAGCAGGAGAATCGACGTTTCGGGCATAAGCCCTTCCTCAGGAATGAGGAGGGTGTGCCAAGCAGGCTAAGATAAAAGGTAGGGAGGAGAGACTTGGGGTAGGGGCATTGGGAACGGCCTTCTTGACCTGCAATCTTCTTCCTGACCTCTCCGCCCCCACCCCGTCTCTGGCCTATCACCCATACCTTAACCTCCTTCCACCTATCGTATTCCCAACGCCCCTCCCCCAAGTCCCTCCTCTCTACCTTTTATCTTAGCCTGCTTGGCACACCCTCCTCATTCCTGAAGAAGGGCTTATGCCCGAAACGTCGATTCTCCTGCTCCTTGGATGCTGCCTGACCTGCTGCGCTTTTCCAGCAATACATTTTTCAGCCTCTGATCTCCAGCAACTGCAGTCCTCACTTTCTCCTATTATTACAGAGACCAAGTAACCTTCTGGGACCCAGCTTTGAATCTTGCCACAGCAGACGTGGAATTTGAATTCAATAAATATCTAGAATTAGGAGTCTAGTGATAATGATGAAACCATTATTGATTGTCAGGAAAACCCTATCTGGTTTGCTAATGGCCATTAAAGAAGGAAGTTGCCATCCTTGCCTGGTCTGGCCTACATGTAACTACTGACTCACAGCGATGTGGTAATTAGGGAATAAGTGCTGGTCTGGACAGTGATACCCACATCCCATGAATTAATTTCGAAAAAAGATGGTTTCAATGGTGAGGGGTTGGAAAGGAAACTATTTCAGCATTGGTTCCAAACAATTGCTATGTAGCAGCACTGATACTCTGGATGTTTCATGATCAGATTTCCTTCCTTCAATACTTTGGGGAACTATTAAGAACGTAATGTGCAGTTTCTACACAGTTTCCTACACATCGGATTGCTGTGAATATATGACCATAAGAAGTAGGAGCAGGAGCTCCCTTTGAGTGTGCTCCACCATTCAATAAGGCCACAGCTGATTAAATTTAGCTCCACTTTCTTGCCTGACTCCCACTGCAACCACTTTGTCTTCCACAATTTGGGGTGGCACGGTGGCTCAGTGCTACCTCATGGTCCCAGGTTCGATTCCAGCCTTGGTTGACTGCCTGTGTGGAATTTACACATTCTCTCCATGACTTCATGGGTTTCCTCTGAGTGCTCCAGTTTCCTCCCACGGTCCAATGATGTGTAGGTCAGGCGAATTGGCCATGCTAGAGTTGCCCATAATGTTAGGTGCATTAGTCAGAGGGAAATGGATCTGGATGGTTACTCTTTGGAGGCTCGGTATGGACTTGTTAGGCCGAAGGGCCTGTCCCCACACTGTAGGAAATCTAATCTAATTGTTTGATGTCCTTGTCAATCAAAAATGTGACTAACTCAGCTTTGAATATTTTCAAAGATCCAGCCTCGCTGCCCTCCAGGGAAGAGAATTTCACAACGTCCCTCAGTTTTGTGCCTGAGAATTCCACTTTACTGGCTCCCGGCCTGTTTCCATAAGGAGGTCATGTCTATTCCTACAGGAATAGTGGGAAGCCCAGAGTTTGTGGCGCTTACTGTTTCCTTCCAGAGAATCACACCATGGGCTATGGAGGAATCTAACAGAGAAAGAGTAGATAAATAAGATTGGAGAAGCAGATAATTTGTTCATGGAATGTGGGTAGCCCAGGGAAAGCTGTATATATTTACCAATTTTGAGCCCCTTCAGTCCAAGCAGCATTGATGCCTGTGAAATATTAAGGAATTCCAGGATTCTGATCCCTGACTTGCACTAAGTTGCAGATTGTTTGTGCCAAGCAGATGCGTCCCAAGGTTTAAACACTGAGGATTTGTTTTTTTCATGAGACATTAGGGTGTGACATACATGAGGCCAAATGCAGGCAGTGTGGTCTGGTCTCATTGCAATAATTTATCACAGTGATCCACTCAAATCAACTAGATCCACAAGACAGGACTAAGAAACCTAATTTAGTTTTCTCTGTGATGTCATACCTTCTGTTGCTGTTCTCAAGGAAGTGGAGGTCATAAATCTTACAACCTTTAAAAAGTGTTTGGATGAGCACTTCAAATATCATAACATCAAAGGAAGTGGCACAAGTGCAGGAAACTGGGATCAGTGAACCCTTAGTGATAGTCATATCAATGCAAATTCAATGGGCTGAAAAGCCTTTTCTGCACTATATGGATCTATAGTTCCATTACACTTTTGTGAATCCATATTTATAAGGGCAATTGTCAATGATGACAATTTGAGAAGGGCACAGTGTCACAAACCAATGAAGAGAGTTATATTTACACTGGGACATGTTTACATGGACAGTCTCTGTCATGAGGGGAAAAGCTACCAAAATGTAAATGTAAGATTTTTAAACTATCAATTGATAAGGGTAGAAAAAGACTTCAACATGGGGGCTAAAGTTGAACACTTTAGGATAGTTTGACTTAATTAGCCCTGCACAGCTCCTACCCTAACAGTTACTGCCTATTTCTCTGGAACTATTGCACCAAACATAATCCTAACCTCTTGTAGATAACACTCCAGTCAACTGACCCAGTCTGATATGGTCTTTTAAGGCTATATATTCTATTTTATAAATGTATTTTAGTCAACCCTTAAGTATTTTTTCCATTATTTTTAATTCATTTATAGGAAGTGGGCAGCATTTATTGCTCCTTCCCAATTGCTATTGAGAAGGTCCCGATGAACAATCTCCTTCAATTGATCCAGCTCTGTGGAGGGACATGCTTAGGGAATACCGGGATGTTGATGCAGTGATGGTGAAGGAACAGTGATATATCTCTCTGGGTTAGGTTAGTTTGTGACTTAGACAGGAATTTGGTGTTCTTGAGCCTTTATCATTTTAGGCAGCAGAGATTGTAGCTTGTGAGTTGCTGTTCGAACGTTTATACTTGCAAATTAAGCTCAACAGCAAAATTAATTAATTGATTGCTAGCAGGTGATGATTACAGCAGACAAATTATGTAAAAAGAGTTTTGCTCAAATTATGTATGGCAGAATCTACCTTCTAATTAATTCAATTTACATATACGTATGAGGTCTCATCAGCATAATTCCTTGGTAAATTATTTCAAATGGAATAACAATAATATACTGTACATACTGTCAATATCACAGCTTTTAATAAAAGTTCTTAATAAAACTGCCTTTTTAAAAGTATTTTAATAACATTTTTGAATGTGATTGTTCAAGAATATGACATGCATTTCAGCATAAAGTGCATGGGTCAGTTCTTGATCCCAAAATAATTGTATGTAAAAGACATGAGGTATTATTAATGAGCAAATCGTTGAGAGACTTCAAAAGATTTACAGGTATCAATGAATTCTGAAACTCTCCAACCTCCAAAACTTGCTGGTTGAATCATTTTGTGCTGTCATTTGCCTCATACAAGTAGCATTTCTCCCTTAGCATCCCTGTTTGCTAGATTTACACATAAGTTGTTCATTACATCTGCTATAGAATGTTCCAATGGTAAATAAAGCAACAAAAAACTTTTTAACAACTGTTAATGTGATACAAATCAAACCCTCTAATCTGGAAACAGAACAATTAAACACACATCCCTGCATGTAATAAATTCTTCTTAGAGATTTTTAAAATTTCATCTTTTATTTTTTAAGGTTGCTGCTTCAAACTTAATCTTCTGTCCTTGATTTTATTTTTAATTCCCTATGTACTTTGACAAGATCATTCTGTTTCCTTCCACTTCATTTTTCTATTTCTTTCTTGATCCTTAAATAATAGGTAACAGATAGGCTGTTCTTTCCCTAAGTTCCCAGATACTCTATTGCTATTATTATACTATTATTACATTGCCCTTCCAGTAAGTTAGGATGTGGGATAATTTGAACTTTGGAACAAAGTTCAAACAATGATGCTCATTGAGTGAGATGCATGTTCACTCGAAAGGCAAATTTGATTTTATAAAGTGAATGATCACATTGCCAGTTCCAGCAAGATTTGCCCCAGATATGTTTCATCTCCTGGAGATGAAGCTTGTGGCATGAAAATTTAAGTCTCCACACCCCACTTCTATTTTGCTAATTGTATCCAATTAATTTTGGTTATTCTGATAAGAATATAATCATAGTCCAAATATCATAAAAAAAGACTGTTTTGTATTCTGACAAGTGGTAAGAATTCACACTGTGATTGTCAAAATAATGGGTCCCCCTTTTTCAGTCATTCTAGAGAGACACCTGATGAATATAAGAGTCCGCAATAAAGAAATTACCACTTTCCGGATGACTGCAGCTCCACCAGTATTCAAGATACTCGACACCATCCAGGACAAAGTAGCCTGCTTAACTGTCGCCTCTTGCACCACCTTTAGTATTCATATCCAACTGAGTGAAAAATCTCACAACACCAGGTTATAGTCCAACAGGTTTATTTGGAAACACTAGCTTTCCTATCGCTGCTCCTTCATCAGGTTGTCTTGGAGCAGCGCTCTGAAAGCTAGTGCTTTCCAAATAAACCTGTTGGATAATAACCTGGTGTTGTGTGATTTTTAACTTTGTCCACCCCAGTCCAACACCAGCTCCTCCACATCTTGAATACCCTACTGATGCATGGTAACAGTAGTGTGTGTCATCTGTGGGATGCACTGCAGAAGTCGACAAAAGTTTTCTCTACAGCACTTTCCAAACCTGTGACTCTACCTTCCAAGAAGACAAAGACATCCGATGCATGGGAACACTACCACTTGAAAGCTCCCTTCCAAGCCACTCATTGTCTTGACTTGGATATATATTGTCGTTCATTCACTGTTACTGGTTCAATATCATACACTCCATGGACTGCAGTAGTTCAAGAAGGCAGTTCATCATCTCCAGGGCAATTAAGGATGGCCCAACCAGCAATACCCGCATCCAAATTATTGAATAATTTAAAGAAAAATCCTTGTCATCATGATTTACCATGCTCAGGTCTAATGATTTGCAGAGTTCACTTACTCACTTTATGTACTTGTACATGTCATAAGGATATACACATTTCTAAACACGTTAAAGAAGTTTTCTGATTTAATATCTGTATCAGACCAAAACCTGTCCTGGGATTAACTGGAAAGAAGCATCCTAAGACCTGGCTCCTCTCCTCAACCCAGAACAGTCTATGTTTGTAGCAGGTCCTGATCACCCAGCACCATTGTTCTCCCAATATAGGATTTTGATTTTAAAATTCTCATCTTTATTTCCAAATCCCATCATTATCTTCTCATCCTTAACTCAGTAATCTACTCTGCCACTATATAGTCCTCTGAGATGTCTGTGCTCTTCCACTGCAACGTTTTGAACATCTTGATGCCAAGAAAGATTTTGATGTAGTTCTTAGGGCTAAAGGGATCAAAGGGTATGGGGAGAAAGCAGGAACGGGGCACTAAGTAGGATGATCTTATTGAAGGGCTGTATGACCTATTGAAGGGCTGTATGACCTATGTTTCTGTGTTTATATGTTTCTATCCTTGACTTTAATGACTTCCTCTGTTGGTGGTTGCTGTTTCCTGCCCTAAAATGATCTCTAAAAGCAACTACCTTGACTAGATCATTGGTCATCTATCCGACCATCTCATGTGAGTTGGTGTCAAACTTTGCTCTATAATGCTCCTGTGAAATTATCCTGGGATGTCATGTTAGATTCACGGTTTGTATAGATAAAAATTGTTGTTGTCACAGTCATCACAGCTATGATCTAATGATTTCACCACCAAGGTGAGAGTGATTCAAGCTTGAGTATGGGGCAAATAACTACATCGTTCAAAATATTTTGGATGGTTGTGAGAAATGTCTTTACCTTTTGCTTAAAATCTTTGTTTTTAAACTAACACATTATAAAATGCTACAAAGTTAAATTTCAACATAGAGAACAGAAGATTGCAGAAACATATATTGAAAAGTTTGATATACATTGCTACCAAAGAGAACTCTGTCTTGGGACAGTTTAAAATCCTTCAATACCTCTTAACAGGAACATGGCAAAAACTTATTTTTAAGATGCAAAAAGTGACCTACGAAGTGCCCAAAGCATCCTATATGCTCATTGACATTGTTTATGTTGAACATATGGATGCTGTTTCTCAGCGGTAACACTGACAGTGCTATTTTTTATGTGATCAGCTGTGGATTGGCACTCAATAAAACTGCTCCAATTACACCATAATCGAAAATCATTCTGTTCTCAAAACCTTGTTCTCAACATCAACATCACTGAGGTTAGCAGCTCTTACAAACTCCTTGTACAAATAAAAGAATTCAGCAAAATATACAACCTGTCAATCCACTGCACAGCATACTCCAGTCTTCCACTTATCACAGGCAAATGGTGATATCAGGCACATCACACTAACATTTGACATTGCCATAGGAGTCGATTGCAAAGGCACCAGTTGCTACCATATGAAATGTGATAACTATTTTGGGCCATTCAATATGCTCTTCAAACTTTAATTGCTTGTCCTCACTGTGCAGTAACAAATTTCTGTTTTATTCTGAACACAACCTAGGGGAGGGAACTATACAAAATGTTAAACTGCCCGGTTTGTGCAGATGGATTCCTGCTCATGAATATGCATGGTTCATTGGAAGTAAAAGGGATGACATTTGTGCGTCAATAAAAGCACTGTAATCATCTTTATTGGCAATGCTTCTGTGTTATCACTTGGAAAGCAGCAAGGATGAATGCTCTCAACTGAAAATCGACAGTTCAGTTCATGTTTTGCAACATGAAAGAGATCTGCACACAAACTGCAACAAATGGGACATGACAGTCATGTTGTTCAGAGAAGGCAAGAACTGAGGTCACAAACTACTTTTAGCAGAGGTGTGGCTGTGCTTTACATCGTTCCATTGCTCCAACACCAGAGTTTTACTGTCCATCCCGTACAACAGGTCAATTGCAAGCAGTAGGCACTAATGCCAAAACACCTGCTATTTGAGGTGGGCTAGTTCAAGTACCACTGCAGATACAGTTTTGGAGTAGTGGTCCATAGGACTGGCAGAAAGGCTAAATTTTCTGGCTTCCCATCCCTATTTGCCTCGAGAATGTGTTGGTGAGCTGCTCACTTGAAGTATCTAGCTTAAGTACACCCATAATTGCTGTTAAGGAGGGAGTTCCAGGATTTCTCCCCTGTAACAGTGAAAGAATGGCAATATAATACCAACTGTGTGGCTTAGAATGTAAGAATATAAGAAATAGGAGCAGGAATAGGTCATTCAGTCCCTAAAATCTGTCCCGCCATTCTATCAGATCAAAATTGATGTGCTGCGGCCCTTTACTCCTCTTTCGTGTAAGCTTCTCAGAACCCTCAACTTTTCAATATTTCAAAAATTTATCTACCACTTCTTCAAATATTTCAGTGAATTGAGAATTCCAGACATTCACTGAACCCTAAAGAAAAGAAATTCCTTTGCATCTCAGTTTTAAATGAGTGTACCCCTATTCTGTAACTGTGTCCCCTAGTTCCAGATTCCTCCACTGGTAGATACATCTTCTCAACATCTGCCCTCTCAAGCCTCCTCAGAAGCCTGTAAGTTTCAATGAGGTACTTAGAAGGGAGCTGGAGATGGTAGTGTTGCTATGCCTTTATCCTTCTCTGTGATAAAGTTTATGGGATTGGAAGGTGCTGTTGGAGGAGCCTTGGTGATTTGCTGCAGTGCATCTTGGCAATGGTACTCACTGCTGCAACTGTGCACCATTCCTGACAAAGTAAAGGAAGTTTAAGATGGTGGATAGTACATGGGAATGACATAGCAAGAGAGAACTTGCATTTATAGCGCACCTTTCACAACCTCAGGAGATTGCAAAGCTCTTCATCGTCACTTTAGCAATGCAGCTTATTTTTGCACAGCCAAATTCCACTACCAGCATTAAGGTAAGCATTGAAACTATTGCAGTGATGTTGGTTGAGGGATGTGTAGATAAGGATCTAATCTTGTTCAAATAATACAGCAGACTCTTTATGGTCCACTTGGGAGAGCATAGAGGGCCTGAATTTAACATGTCATCTCAAGGACAACGTGCAGACGTATGGATTAGGGCCATTCTTGGTAGAAGTAGACCATTCAGCCCTTGAGCCTGCTCTGCCATTCAAAAAGATCTTCGGTATTCTGATTGTAACCCTAAATCTGCATTCCCATCTTTCCCTGATAATCTTTCACCCCCTTGCTATTCAAAGACTCTGCTTTCACCACTTTTGCAGGATGGACAAAGTTAAAAAAATCACACAACACCAGTTTATAGTCCAACAGGTTTATTTGGAAGCACTAGCTTTTGAAGTGCTGCTCCTTCATCAGATGATTGTCCTTCATCTGATGAAGGAGCAGCTCTCTGAAAGCTAGTGCTTCCATATAGACCTGTTGGATTATAACCTGGTGTTGTGTGATTCTTAATTTTGTCCTCCCCAGTCCGACACCGGCATCTCCAAATCATTTGCAGGCTGGGAGTTGCAAAGACCTTATTAGACAGCATCTCCAACAATGGAGTACTCTCTTGACCCTGCATTCAATATTTAGATGGTATGCTCAAGTCTTGTGCTGGACCTTTAAATCGCAACCTTTTGGCTCAAAAGCAAGGGAACAACTAACCGAGCTGTAGCAGTGAATGTACAAACAACACTCTTTCCTCATGCTCAGTTGACTCTTTTTATGCTAAGACCATACACAATTTTAAAATGAACTGGCGTAATCCTGGCCCTTGCTAATGCAGACCTACATTGAACTTGACTCAAGATTACTTTCACCTTTGACGTTCACTCAGTTCTGTGGGAAGCTCTTCCTTCTACCTCTCTTCAACTCTAGAACCAGAACACAGAGATTAGCAGGTGAAATCTTGCATCCCACAGCTCCACAATTCAATAATCTCATCTCAGAGTCTGGATGATAATGAATGCAAGGATATGAGTTGCCTGTTGGGGCGGCACGGTGGCACAGTGGTTAGCACTGCTGCCTCACAGCGCCAGAGACCCGGATTCAATTCCCGCCTCAGACGACTGACTGTGTGGAGTTTGCACATTCTCCCCGTGTCTGCGTGGGTTTGCTCCGGTTTCCTCCCACCGTCCAAAGATGTGCAGGTCAGGTGAATTGGCCACGCTAAATTGTCCGTAGTGTGAGGTAAGGGGTAGATGTAGGGGTCTGGGTGGGTTGCGCTTCGGCGGGGCGGTGTGGACTTGTTGGGCCGAAGGGCCTGTTTCCACACTGTAAGTAATCTAATCTATACCTTGGTTACTGTCTTGTGGTCTCTCCCTACATATTTCAGTCTCTTATGAAATGTTATATTATTTTCTCAACCTTAATAACCAGTTATTTTAAAATATTATATGGGCTCGACAACCACACCGCACCTAATGATGGGGAGAGAACTGTGTATCTTACAATATGGCTCATGTGTGGGAATATACATTCCTTCTACATTTGCATCCCCTTTTAAGTATTTTTGGAGGTCACTGCATAGAACTTATGTATACATTTATGTCAGAAGATATATCAACAGTGACAAAAATATAAATACATGCTGAGTCTCGTCACTGTATTTTACCCTGACTTCTGACATCTTTATCAAAAACCAGTCTGGCTACAGAATAAATTCTAAGTGTCGGTAAAATAGTTGGCACAGATAGAGGCAAATCTGAAATTAAGGGGAGAAAATGCTGAAACTTGTTCAGTATGCCAAGTAACATTAGAAAAAGGAAAAATACAAATAGACCTTTTGAGTCTAGATTCAGCTGCAGAATCGAATATATCCAAAACATCAATCTATCCTTCCTTTTCACAGGCTGGAACTTCTATCTTGTGTTTAAGGCCTTTTCTTGTTTGTTGATCAGAATTTGTCTTTCTCTTCTCTCTGTCTCCCACAGAATTCACTGGATCTTGCTGAGGTGTTGTTCCTGGGATTGCAGCTTCTCCTTCTGTTTCTCATCCAAGTTCAGTGTTAGGTGCTTAGTTGATTCTGGAGTCAAGTGATGTTTTTCTTATCTATGTTCTCTCTCAAACCTGTTCCCCCTCTGGATGGACATGAAGAGCAGGACTTGTGATTTAGAAAGTCGTATGCCAATGATCCAAACAAACTCACAAAGGATTGCCCCGAAATAGTAATGTAGCAACTATAGAACTGCCTTTCACAATATCCAGTGCTTGCTGGTTAAGATTGGAGAAAGATAGTTTAGAAAGATAGATGGTCACAAATGGATAGTTGATCAAATAGCACCCAGGTGCATCTGTAAAGCCTGCAGACTACAATCATAATTTGAGGTGATACAGTAATCATGATAATTAGATATAATAATTATTTTAGTATGTTACCTAGGAAGACCATTGTCGTAAATAACACAAAAAGCATTATCAATGGTTTAAAAGAAAGTGGGTTGCAATTATAGAGATATAGAATAATCAAAAATTAAAGTTTGAATCTGGAATTGAGATCAACTAACAACGGGGCACAATTTTTAAGCTAAATCCACAGATTTAATGGTTCAATTATGTTGATTTTGAAGGCATTGTAATCTCTGTCGCTCTCTTGAAGATGCTAACATACTGCTCCATTACTGTTGTCTATTTCAGTCAAAGTAAGGGCCTCTCAATCCTGCTAGTGGGCCACTCACAGTGATAGAGAATCACAGCATTTTACAGCATGGAATGACTCCTTCAGCCCATCATGTCTGTGTTGGTCATCAAAGGAACGCAACTGTCGCGTTATAGCAGAATGCCCTGTATGTTGGGGGTGGGCTGGTTGGATTGAAGGGTCTGTTTCTGACTCTCGGCTCACTTTCCAGCACTTGGCCCATAGGCATAAGTGCTATGTTGCTTCAAGTGATTATCCAAATTCTTGTTAAATGCCGTGATGGTTTCTGCCTCTGCCATCCTTACTGGCTGTGAGTTGCACAAAACACACATTTGCTGTGAGAATCTATGTTTCCTGGTTATTGAGCCCTCTACTAAGGAGAAAAGGTTTTTCTCCCATTGCCCTAAATATGTGCCTCATAATTTTGTTGCACTTCAACCAGGTCCCTCTTCAGCCTCCTTTACTCGAACGAAACAACGCCAGTCTATCCTTGTTGCCAAAACGCTCCAACCCAGGAAACATTGAATTGAATTGAATTGAATTTATTGTCACGTGTACTAAGGCACAGTGAAAAGTTTTGTCTTGCAAGCAATACAGGCAGATCACAGAGTTAGATAAGTATAGATAAGTAAGTAATAGGTAAATTCGGTGACTTTCCTTTGCACCCTCTCTAGTTGGCCTGCTGTCAACACAAAGCTCACTTCCATTGGAGATCAGTGTGTGGTGATTGAAAGCAGGAACCCACAGACAATTCCACTGTCAACATGAAAGAAAATACTGCCGATGCTGGAGGTCTGAACTAAAAATAGAAAGTGCTGGAGAAACTCAACAGGTCTGGCAGCATCCCCTCTACTGATGTCACACTGAACTCCAAATGTTAACTCTGTTTCTCTATCCATAGATGCTCTCACACCTTGCAGGGCTTCTCCAACATTTTCTGTTTTTGTAGAACCCACTACATGCTAGCTATGGGGTCACTGAGGTTATGCTACCCTCACCACCACTTTCTCAAGGGCAATTAGGGTTGAATGATACTGTAGGCACAGTTATTATGTTCCAAAGACACTTAGACAAGTACATGAATAGGAAAGGTTTGAAGGGATATGGTCTAGGAACAGTCAGGTGGGACTAATTTAGTTTGGATTACTGGTTGTTCTGTAATGACACTGCTTCATCATAGCAAATTGGCAATAGCATGATTGACAACTTGTGGACACTATTTCAATAATGCGAACTTTCTGCCGAATGGCTATAGCGACTTTCTCTGGCAGTTTTCCCTAGCGCAATTTTCTGTAGCACAAAGTCACAAAGGAACGAGTGTTGTGTTATAGCAGAACACCCTGCATGTTGGTTGTGGACTGGTTGGACCAAAGGATCTGATTCCATGCTGTATGACTCTTAGAACAGCAAGCTTTTTATTAACCAGCACCTATGGGAGCAGGAGTATCCCAGTTGATAAAATATTCTGGTTGATCAAGAGGTCCACATAATCAAAATAAAAACAGACACTAATTAATTGAAATGTAATTCTTGGGTGTACAGACCACTGTTATACTTTATTTATAGCATAAATTACTTAAATAAGAATGCAACTTTGCCTTAAATAAAGCTTACCTGCAGAGTCTGCTCACCTGCACCCTCAATTAACTACTTGGACCATAGCCAATAAAACAGTAGTTTTATGGCTTTTGAAGTATATAGTTTTGGCCAAAAAGTGTCGGTTCATAAGGTGCCAGTTCAAACAAAGTTTGAATGCAGTCCAATTGCTGCTGCAGCTGACATTGCAGAATGATGGGCTAGAATGATGCAGTTATGAAGAGAGTCTGGATAGAGGGGAATTGTATTTCTTAGTGCACAGAAGGCTGATGGGGTCCTGATTGCATTGTACAAAGTTCTGAGGGTCAGGTCCAGGGTAGGTAGGGAGAAACATCTCCCATTAGTAAAAGCACAATAACCAGCCAGAGCCACAGATTTAAGGCAAGGAGCAGGAGGTTTAGAGGGGACTAGAGGAATTTCCTTTAGTCGAGTTGATTGCAGGTGTCTGGAACTCAGGTAGCGGAGGGAGCCCTCAAGATGTTTAAAAACAATTTAAATGTGCACTTTAAATGCCAAAGTATTCAAGGCTACGGGCCAAGTGTTAGAAAATTAGATCAGAGGGGATGGATGCTTGATGATCAACACACACGTGATGGGCCAAAGGGCTTCTTTCCACATTGCACAATCTCTGCATCTCTAATCAGGCCCACAGCATATAATACAACCACTCTAAGGTATGTGATACCATCCCTGTATAGATCCATGAGGTAAGGCCTATAGTGAGATATGATGTGGAGGTTTTGATTAGATTCCCTACAGTGTGGAAAGAGGCCCTTTGGCCCAACAAGTCCATACTGACCCTCCGAAGAGCAACCCACCCAAACCCATACCCCTTCACCTAACACTACGGGCAATTTAGCATGGCCAATTCACCTAACCTGCCCATTTTTGGACTGTGGGAGGAAACCGGAGCACCCGGAGGAAACCCACGCAGACACAGGGAGAATGTGCAAACTCCACACAGACAGTTGCCTGAGGCGGGAGTGCTAACCACTGTGCCACTGTGCGGAGGTGTTGGTGTCAGACTGGGTTGGACAAGCTCAAAAATCACACAACACCAGGCAATAGTCCAATAGATGTATTTGAAAACACAAGCTAGCACCTGATGGAGGAGAGCTCCGAAAGCTAGTGTTCTCAACTAAATCCACTGGACTATTTGTGTGACCTTTGACTTTGCACAATGAGATACTAGAGTTGCAGAGATAGTGTCCCTACTTCTGAGCCAGGGGAACCTGGGTTCGAGCCCCACTTGTTCCAGAGGCGTGTAATAACCTTCCTGAACAGGTTGATGAAGAAAATGCCTCCAACTGGGACTGGGCAGAACAGGAACTGGACAGAACCATGAGCTGGGTGACTAGCTTCATTGGACCCGCCCACAGCCCGCCCCTTTCCACGTCTCAACCAATTACAGGCGTCAGTCCGGCAGCCACGCGCCGTAGTGGCGGAGGGGACCAATCAGCGGCGGAGAGGGGCGGGGCGCCCGGCTTGTTACATTGGGAATTGTAGCAAAGTTGGAGAGTGGAGTGTGAGTTGTTCGGAGCAGCCGCTGAGAGTAACTGAGGGGGATTTAAAGCTCAGCGTGCCGGACCATGACAGAAAACAGCGAGACTGAAAGCGAGCCTCAGAAAACAGAACTGCAGAGGTCACCCGGCTCTGTCTGCAGCCACCAAGAAACCAAGGTGAGACAGTTAGCAGCTGCAGTAGCTTCACCCTGGCATCTATACACTTTCAGGTTTATTTTCAATTCGACAGCTCTGTCGAAGAATGAGTACCACGGACTAAATGGCCTCGTTCTGTGCAATGTGATTCTGATGCCCATTACAGGGATTGTCAGCAGTGAGGCAATCCGAGTCCTACCTATAATTAAGAGCTTTATTTATTTTTTTGAAGTTGCATGTTTTGCTTTTAAAAGCAATGACTTTCGAATCCGGTTACAGAAGCAAATTGCCGAGCCAATGGATGGGAGCTGTGTTGTTTTGAGTGGCATGTTATCCTGCTGTAAAGAGTCTACAGACTTTTTTGCAACGTTGGGGGTCTGAGCTGGGAGATGAGGGACTTTCCAAATAAGGTGTCTCTCTCTCTCTCTCTCACTCTCTTTATTTTCTCCCTTCTTGACATTTGCGTTTTTATTATAAAGAAATGGGAGGAAGCTCTTGCAATGTCTAGTTCCGAAATCAGCTGCAGAAATTGATACATGAGGTGTGCGTGAAACTGTGTGTGTGTGTTCTGCAAGCGGTGGATGACTATGATTGCTGGATCTTGGTAGCTTCTTTCTGTCGATGTCTATCGAAGTGATTGAGAAGCAGGGCGGGCAGGTTGTCATGATCATTGCCCTGTAATCTTGTAAGCAACGTGTACACTGGATCGTGTTCCCTCTGATTCTTGCCCCAGTCCGGTCAGTACTGTCGCCCTTGCACGAATGTTACTGCACTTGACATCTTCAATCAATTCGATGTGTTCAGTCACTGCATCCAGTCACGAGTGCGCTGAATTTTTCTCTCAGTTCTTGCACATCTATTGGAGGTACCCACTTCCATGGAGTTGACAACGAGTCGCACTTTTGCCGGGCAGAATTAAAAATGCTCCCCTTGTACGTTCATGGTTTCGGGATGTTTCAAGAAGGTCATGTACTCAGACTTCCTATTAACTGGCAAGCACCGATGCAAAGGCCCTTCTGAGGATGGTCATCGGTCTAACAGTGGAATTACTGAATATGGGATGGCAGGCTAGGAAGACGAGAAATTATTGTAGTTGATAGTTATATTAATACTGTATAGGAGATGAGCCGGTCATGTGACATCACTTTGAATAACATGGACAACAAACAATTAAATTGCCCATTTATAAAATCTACACAGGTTTCCACTGGTTAACCTGTGACTTATGTGGCTGTATGCCCCATGATGTCTGTTACAACCCTAGTCTTGAAATAGTTAAATCAGTGCCAGTGTTTATTTTCATTGTCAGCTGCCTATTAAATATTTGCACCTACTGAATTTTTGAGGGCATCATGACTGAGTGTTATGTATTAAAATACTTGCAGATGTATGTTAAGTTAAAGGTGATATTGCACTTTTTTTTGTTCGAGATTTGGATCCAAGATGAATTTAAATACCTTCTGTATTCGGGTCACCAACCCTCCAAGATCAGGTCTGCTGTTTACAGCAGCACAGAACACCAATAGGAAGGGTTTAGAAGGATATGGGTTAAGTGCTGGCAAATGGAACTAGATTAGGTGAGGATATATGGTCGGCATGCACAAGTTGGACTGAAGGGTCTCTTTCCGTGCTGAACACATCTATGGCTCTAACACAGAAGAACCACAGCCATTTTCTCATCATTATCTTTGAATACATTTCTTTTGATTGCAACAGTTTGGGGGAATAAAGGGGGAAGCATGTTTAACTGGACATGATATTGGAGGTGTGAAGTTTGGTAATGAAATCACCGATCATCCAATGCAGAGGTTAACATGATTTCTGATGAAAGGGCAGGTCTCTTAGTGCAAACATTTCAATGTCGCTATGGAACATTGAGGCTAGTGTAGAAGTAAAATCACCATAAACTTAGGAAGTCTTGTTCAAAATTATGAGGGGCATGGATAGGGTAAATAGGTAAAGTCTTTTCCCTGGGGTCAGGGAGGCCAGAACTAGAGCGCATAGGTTTAGGGTGAGAGGGGAAAGATATAAAAGAGACCTAAGGGGCAACTTTTTCACACGGAGGGTGGTACGTGTATGGAATGAGCTGCCAGAGGATGTGGTGGTGGCTGGTACAGTTGCAACATTTAAAAGGCATTTGGATGGATATATGAATAGGAAGGGTTTGGAGGGATATGGGCCAGGTGCTGGCAGGTGGGACTAGATTGCGTTGTGATATCTGGTCGGCATGCATGGGTTGGACCGAAGGGTCTGTTTCCATGCTGTACATCTGTGACCAGGAGTGATAAATACAGCAGTCTTTCATAAGTCACATGTTCAGGTGTGCAAGTGTGTATTTAGATATATATCGATACTAATATATATGGTTTCAAATTTCTGCCCTTCCCATAAAGGTTCTAACTCTTGTCTGATCACCTTTATCAGACTAGCAGCTCTCCCATGGTACTTTTTCATGGGAGTCTGAATGGTGAGTCTCAGCACATTGTCAGAGTGATGAACACTACACCTGAGCTTGGACATACTCCAATCTGATATTGTCTTACTCAACTTCCAGTTGTAATGAATGGGAGGGGATGGGAACTCTTAATTTTATTTTTCTGTCTTCATCCCAAATCATTCAGACCAATTTCAGAACCTTAACTTCATTTGGACGTGACCTGGTTTCAAGTGGTTTTGTACTGAGTTAAATCATAGCTGTATCTACTCAAGGGAGCTACATTTGCCATTTATTGTCCAAGCATTGTATTGAAAAAATAAGGTTATGTTTTGATCTATTATTCCAAGTGTGAGGTGTGCTTGCCCATCCCCTACTGGTTTATGGTTTGGACGTTATTACTCGTCTGTATTTCTGGGCAAGCGAGAGAAAAAGTTAGGTAGTAATCCTGTTTCTGATCCATATCTAACAATGCCTTTTGGGAAGCTCTATGAATGGTGACATTGTCAGAATTGTTGCTGCTGCTCCTTTTACCTCTTAAACCCAAGGTGGCATGGTGGCACCATGGTTAGCACTGCTGTGTGGAGTTTGCACATTCTCCCCGTGTCTGCATGGGTTTCCTCCCACAATCCAAAGATGTGCAGGTCAGGTGAATTGCCCATAGGGTTAGGGAAATGGGTCTGGGTGGGTCAGTGTGGACTGGTTGGACCGAAGGGCCTGTTTCCATGCTGTAGGGAATCTAATCTAAGCTTCTCCCCACCAGTTTCCCTTAATTTTCCTTGATGCGCTCACTTCTATTTTTGTTTCTACTTTAAGTTCCTATTTTAAAGTGCTTTTGCCCTATTTAAGATGTAGTGCTGAACAAATTCTAATGTTAATCCTCTGGGCCGTATAATGTGTTTTCTAATATAGAGACCTATTGCACTTGTGGAAATGGATTAATCAGTGTTCAATAGATGGAACAACAACCAAAAGAGCAAATGCTGGAAAATCTCAGCAGGTCTGGAAGCATCTGCAAGGAGAGAAAAGAGCTGACGTTTCGTGTCTAATTGACCCTTTGTCAAAGCTAAAAATTGGGAGAAATAGGGAGGTATTTATACTGGGCTGAGAGAAGATGAGTCATGGCTCCAGAAGCAAAGGTAGCAATAAAGAGGTGATAATGACAGTGCATAGAGAGATGATAGGGAGATTAGGAACTGTGAATGACCAAGGCTGGAGCAAGTGCTATGTGACAAAATATGGGGGAGGGGAGAGAATGGGTGAAGCAGAGGCAAAATGGAAAACAGGGGCGAAGGGTAGCAAAGGGGGAAGAGGAGAGGAAAAAGATGATGGGAGAGAAGGAGAGACAATCAAGAAAGAAGAGGTACAGAACAGTGAAAAAAAAATGAAAGGTAAATAGAATAAATGAAGTAAAATTACGGAGCAGAATGAAAACAGAGGGGTCGAGATGGGATAATCATCTGAAGTTGTTGAATTCAGTGTTGAGACCGGCAGGCTGTAACGTGCCTAGTTGGAAGATGAGATGCTGTTCCTCCAGTTTGCGTTGAGCTTCACTGGAACATTGCAGCAGGCCAAGGACAGACATGTGGGCATGGGAGCAGGATTGGGTGTTGAAGTGGCAAGTCCGGGACCTGATTGCGTACAGACCGAAAGTGCTCAGCAAAGCGATCACCCAGTCGGTGTTTTGTCTCTCCAATATAGAGGAGACCACATTGGGAGCAACGAATGCAATAGACCAAATTGAAAGAGGTACAAGTGAAATGCTGCTTAATCTGAAATGAGTGTCTGGGGCCTTGGATGGTGAGAATGGAAGAGATAAAGGGGCAGGTGTTGCACCTTCTGCGATTGCATGGGAAGGTGCCGTGTGTGATGGGAGAGGTGTTAGGTGTGATGGAGGAGTGGACTAGGTTGTCCTGGAGGGAACGATCTCTGCAGAAGGCAGGCAGAGGGAGGGAAGGGAAGATGTGTCATGTTGGAGTTGGCGAACATGGCGGGGAATTATTCTTTGCATGTGAAGGCTGGTGGGGTGAAGGGTGAGAACAAGAGGGACCCTATCCTTGTTCTGGGAGGGGAGGGAGGGGGTGAGGGTCGTGGGACGGGAGATGGACCACACGCTGTCGAGAGCCTTGTCAACAACTGTAGGTGGGAAGCCATGGTTGGAGAAGGAGCACATATTAAGAGCACCACTTTGGAAAGTGGCCTCATTGGAACAAATGCGGCGGAGGCGAAGGAGCTGAGAGAAAGGGATCGAGTCCTTACAGAAACAACAACTGTACCAAAATTCCACAACAATGCACTCTTTTGTGACAATTTCATGATGCTATTCACTCTCTTGTGATCACATGGGAAATAAGCTATTCCTGATCAAAATGACCTATGGCTTGATGGAGATATAAGGGTTCTTGAGCTGCTAGGTTTGTAAGATTTGTCATTTGAAGGATGACAGACATATAATTCATAAGAAACAGAAGCAGGTGTAGGCTATTCAATGTGTTGGTCTGCTTTTCCATTCAATAGGAACATGGCCAATCTGACTGTAGCCTGAACATTATCATCTAACCTGTCCCCCTTGACTCTTGTCAATCAAAAGTCCATTGAACCTGGTCTGTGTTGATTTAGATTAGATTACTTAGAGTGGAAACAGGCCCTACGGCCCAACAAATCCACACCGACCCGCCGAAGCGCACCCACCCAGACCCATTCCCCAACATTTACCCCTTCACTTAACACTCTGGGCAATTTAGCGTGGCCAATTCACCTAACCTGCACAATTTTTTGGATTGTGGGAGGAAACCGGAACACCTGGAGGAAACCCACGCAGACACGGGGAGAATGTGCAAACTCCACACAGTTAGTTGCCTGAGGCGTGAATTGAACCCTGGTCTCTGGTGCTGTGAGGTAGCAGTGCTAACCACCGTGCTGCCCACAAATGTTCAATAGTAGGCAGCCTTGATGTCTACGAAAGAGAATTCCATAGACTAACATTCCCCCTGAGAAGAAATTCCTTCATCTCAAATGGGAGGGCCCTTCTTGTAAATTTTGACACGCAATTTGAGATTTCCTCCATAAGGGGAAACATGCACTGAGCATTTACCCTGTCAAGTCCCCCTGAGATCCGTATGAAGATCACCATAGCCTTGTTTGAGAGAAGCAAGACCAGTGTTAAGTTTAACCCGAGGGCCACAGCATTTCAAGGAAGGTTGAGAAGGTGGGCCTTCAGGGTGACCTCGACCTCTAAGATTTGAACCTATCCTGTTGGAATATGTGCTGCAAGCCAGCCATCCAGGCAACTGAGCTAACATCTCCCATGTGAACCTGGTACACGTCAATAAGGTCACCCCTCACTCGCTCACCTAAATTCCAAGGAGTATAGGTCCAAACTGCTGACACTTTAGTCATTATAAAAACATTTGCAAGAATTCTGATTTATGACTTTTTTTTTTCCGTTCCAGATTTCTACTACCTTTTTGGGGAAACATAAGAAACAGGAGCAGGAGTGGGCCATTTGGCCCCTCAAACCTTTCCACCATTCAGTAAGATTATGGCTGATCTTTTCATGGACCTGGCTCCACTTACTCGCCTGCTCACTATAACCCTTAATTCCTTTACTGTTCAATAATCTTTGCTTAAGAACAAGTTGGACTCTGAATTGAATAATAAATGAAAGTACCACATCCTCTGGCAGCTCATTCCATACACTTTCCACCCTCTGCGTGAAAACATTGCCCCTTAGGTCTCCTTTTATATCTTTCCGCTCTCACCCTAAACCTATGCCCTCTAGTTCTGGACTCCCCGACCCCAGGGAAAAGACTTTTGTCTATTTATCCTATCCATGCCCCTCATAATTTTGTAAACCTCTATAGAGTCACCCCTTATCCTCCGCTCCAGGGAAAACAGCCCAGCCTGTTCAGTCTCTCCCTGTACCTCAAATCCTCCAACCCTAGCAACATCCTTGTAAATCTTTTCTGAACCCTTTCAAGTTTCACAACATCTTTCTGATAGGAACAAGACCAGAATTGCACACAATATTCCAACAGTGGCCTAACCATTGTCCTGTACAGCCACAACATGACCTCCCAACTCCTGTACTCTATACTCTGACCAATAAAGGAAAGCATACCCAACGCCTCCTTCACTATCCTATCTACCTGCGACTCCACTTTCAAGGAGCTATGAACCTGTACTCCAAGGTCTCTTTGTTCAGCAACACTCCCTAGGACCTTACCATTAAGTGTATAAGTCGCTTTCCCAAAATGCAGCACCTCGCATTTATCTGAATTAAACTCCATCTGCCACTTCTCAGCCCATTGGCCCATCTGGTTCAAATAATGTTGTAATCTGAGGTAATACCTCCAATTTTGCTGTCATCTACAAACTTACTAATTTATACCTCTTATGCTCGCATCCAAATCATTTATGTAAATGACAAAAAGTAGAGGGCCCAGCACCGATCCTTGTGGCACTCCACTGGTCACAGACATCCAGTCTGAAAAACAACCCTCCACCACCCCCCTCTGCCTTCTATCTTTTGAGCCAGTTCTGTATCCAAATGGCTAGTTCTCCCTGTATTCCATGAGATCTAACCTTGCTAAGCAGTCTCCACGGGGAACCTTGTCGAACGCCTTACTGAAGTCCATATAGATCACATCTACTGCTCTGCCATCATCAATCTTTGTTACTCTGATACAATTGCAACATTTAAGGGGCATTTGGATGGATATATGAATAGGAAGGATTTGGAGGGATATGGGCTGGGTGCTGGCAGGTGGGACTAGATTGGGTTGGGATATCTGGTCAGCTTGGACAGGTTGGACCGAAGGGTCTGTTTCCGTGCTGTACATCTCTATGACTCTATCTGGAGTTTGAGACATCCTCTCATTCTTAATTTCTATGGATTGGGGAAATGGTTGGGTAAAACAGCAAGGGTTCTTATTTTTGGCTGGGTACAATTGGGAGCTGCTTCCTTACTCTATCCATTTTGGAGATCACAAAATAGGCCAGACCTTCCCTCAGGGAGAGAATCCCAGAAGAATTGAATAAATGATTCACAGAAACAGCCTTGCTGAGTTGAATAGTCTTATTTTTGGGGGTGGAAATGGGCCTGATTACTGGCAGTCCAGTATTGCTTTCAGAATTTGGCTCATTCCATTTCAATTAATGAGAAATTAGAAAAAAAAACTTCAAAAGGAAAAATATCAAAAGCTAGAAAATAGGATTAAAGTTGATAGCTGCACAGAGGATCATTGGCAGGAAGATACCTTGCCTGTGCTGACATTTCTATGGCTGTGTAATAGGAAATACAGTTCAAACTACATGGATTTTTTAATGCAATGACACCATGATAATAAAATGTGAAAACTATGTGCAAACGACATCAGTGTAAAATCACTAAGTAAAGTCAAAGTGAGGGGATTTACATGTGTGAGTAAAACCAGCTGTTAAAAACACAGAATTATAATTGAGTGATTTTCTTCCACAGTTTAAAAATAACTGCTGTTCAATTTAAGGAGAGGTTTTACCAGATTAACACAATAACATAAGAAATAGGAGCAGCATTTGGCCACTTTGTAGCTGATCTGATTGTGGCCTTTAACATCCCTTTGTTGTTTGCCCTTCTTTTTCCCCCCCCCCCCCCCACCAACTGTAACCCTTGACTCCCAGGTAGGTCAAATATCTGCCCTCGTTATATTCAAAAGCACAGCCCCAACTGCTCACGTGGAGAAGAAAATTCCAAAGATTCATTGCCCTCTGAGAGAAAACAGTCTGTCCTCTTTGCTATCTTAAATGGGAAACCACTTATTTTGAAACGGAAACAGAAATTGCTGGAAAAGCTGAGCAGGTCTAGCAGACTTCATCTGCATCAGTTCTGAGGAAGACTCACTGGACCTGAAACATGTCTCTCCACAGATGCTGTCAGACCTGCTGAGCTTTTCCAGCAATTTCTGTTTTTGTTTCTGATTTCCAGCATCTGCAGTTTCTTAATTTCTTTTTTAATGGTTAAATGGAGATCTGCTGTTCTGGATTTTCCCATGAAAGGGAATAATCTCAACACTCGGAGCCATTTATCTTTAAATAAGAACACCTCAAAGTTTATTAAACTCGAATGAGTGTAGGCCCATGCTGCTTAATGTTACCTCTTAGTTCAATCCCATCAGTCCAGGAATCAACTCATCCACATCAACCATAACATTCACTCCCTTCACCGCTGCTCAGTAGCAAGGTGCATGGCAGAAATAAAACAAGCCTCCTTAGGCAGCATCTTCCAAACATATGGCCCGACCAACTAGAAGGAGCATTACAGGTGATACATGGGAACAGCATCACCTGCAAGTTCCCTTCCAAACCACTAACCATCTGACTTGGGGCTATATCACTGTTCATTCGATGTCACTGGATCAAATTCCTGGGACTCCTGCCCTAACAGCTTTGGGACTAGCAACCAAATTATCTAGGTTCTTGAAACAACTTTTCTGAAGTTTCACTATGTTCTTTGTGTTCAACAGTGTAATACAGTAACAATGTATGTATCTGGAGAAATTTCTATTTGTTTGTCGGCTTCATTATAAAAAAAATGACTTGTTTGCAGTGACAGGAGGATTGATGTTTGTTGCATCAATTCAGTGTTATTCTGACGCATATCTTTCAATGTTAAGGGGACAATAACATTGTATTTAGTATACCAGTTTGTGATAGAATTTATTAGGTAGAAACTTTGTTCAAAGGTTTGCATTTAAAACTGAGAAATAAAACTTCTTTATCTGCGAATGTTTGAACTTAATTATTTCCAATAGTTTATTTCTTTTTATATTTATTTGGTAATGAAGACAATGCTAGGGAATGGAATATTTTCCATTTCAGTAACCCAGTGCCAGCATCAAATAATCCTTGGTTATGTATAGAATGACTGACTAGAAACAGAGTATTGTTCCCTCATCACTTTCATCAGTGTACTTCACCCAAGAGAAGTAGCTCTTAACATCTGCATACTGCTAATTAAAAGACATTTGATAACAATGGGCTTGGGTAATAATGCAAGGAACAGAGTAGAGACGGCCAAAATAATTTCTATAGGACTCATGTAGCTATGAGGATACTTTTTATACTCCTGTCTACATCTGAAAGCATTTTCCAGGGCCAAGGATTCAGCCTCTTGCCCATTTGGCTAATCAAATCTCCTTTATCCATCTTATATCTAAGATAAGAGATGGTTAGTGGTCCTGGGTATTGACATTTCATTGTCACAATCAATATTGCCAACAGAATGGCATTTCGTAACAATAAGTGTAAGCATAGAAATATCATTTTTACACCCAACGTTTCCCCTCTCAACCACAGTTCAAACATTTACTTTGTTTAATTGAACTATGATGAAAGTGAATTTGAGGAAAATGATTCTACCTTACTACCTGTTTTTACCCAGTTGTTTACTAACTTGCAAGCTCAAAATATAATCATAATATACTCCAACTAGAGATGTTTAATAAAATAATTTTACCTTCTCTTTCATCAACATTGGCTTGAAATAATGTTTGCTCTGAGTTAAACTTTTGGGTCGAGAAAGAAGGGAAATGGCTATCACTTGCAAACAGCTGGTTTAGTGATATGGAGCTGAAGTCTTTTTATGTATTGGAGGAATAAACCATTATCTCAAACATGTGCTGTGTAATGGACCAAATCCTGATTGATACAAAATGGGACTGAGAAATTGGATAATTGTTAACACCACCTTTTTCACGGTGGCTCAGTGGTTAGCACTGCAGCCTCACAGCGCCCGGGACCTGGGTTCAACTCCAGCCTCGGGTAACTGTCTGCGTGGAGTTTTCACATCCTCCCCATGTCTGCGTGGGTTTCCTCTGGGTGCTCTGGTTTCTTCCCAGGGTCCAAAGGTGTGCAGGTCAGGTGGATTGGCCATGCTAAATTGCCTATGGTGTTTGGTGTGTTAGTTGGAGGGAGATGGGTCTGGGGTGGGTTACTCTTCGGAGGGTCGGTGTGGACTTGTTGGGCTGAAGGGCCTGTTTCCACACTGTAGGGAATCTAACCAGTCTACTAAGTGAGTTTGAAAACTTAATTTACCAAAAAAATTGCACAATTGGTTCAATGATGTGTAATTTGTATCGGCCATGTTAGAAAAGCTTTTTTTTTCCTGATTTTTAAAGGTTTACATGAAATTCCTCTTTTTGATACTCACTGGGTGCTTGTCTGACCTGTAATTAAGAATGGCCAATAAGGTTGAATTCTTGGGAATTGCTTGTTTCAAAGCTGCACAGTGCATTAGATAGTCATTAATTTATAAAGAAAATACTTATCATCATCTTATGAATTTTGAGTCCTTGCAACTGGCATGTGAGACGTTAGGTGAGGCATAGAGCTTAAGAGTAGAGAGGTTATGCTGGAACACTATGAAGTTGATTTGGGCTCAGCTAGCATATTGTGTGATTCTGGAATCCACATTGTAGGAAGGATGTGATTATTCTGGAAATGGTGCAGAGGAGATTTACCAGGATGTTACCTGGACTGGAGAGTTCTAATCATGAGAGATTGGATAGACTTGAGGTTGTTTTCCTTGGAGCAGAGGAGACTGAGGGGTACATGATTGGAGAAACTGACTCCAAGATTATCTTAAGTTCGTTTGTGGCCAGGAAGTAGGAATGTGCAGCAGATGCAGAGAAATGTTCTTCTGCAACTTAATCATTTGAGGTGTGTTGAGTTTGATCAGACATCCTATCACCTCCTTGATGAAGGGCTTATGCCCGAAACATTGACTCTCCTGCTCCTCGGATGTTGCCTGACCTGCTGCGCTTTTCCAGCTCCACACTTTTTGACTCTGACTCTCCAGCATCTGCATTCCTCACTTTCTCCCATCCTGTCACATGTAACATGCACCGTATCTGAGCAAAGTTTGCAGGTCAGTGTAAAACAGGGACACTTTCCCGTTAGAGAAATAAAATGAGAAAATAGCTTTACGAAGAATACAAGAAATAGGAGCATGCCATGTCTCCCATTCAGTATGATCATGACTGATCCTGCACTTCAGCTGTATTTTTTTTTGCCCATCCTCCTATGCCTTAATTCCCTGATAGATCATCAAGTTATGCATCCCAACCTTCACAAAACAGCACCCGCAAACCATTGCAGTAGGGAATTGCAAACATTCACAATTTGAGTGAATAAATTTCTACTCATTTCCTGTCTTAATTAAGCTGTCTAATTTGCAGTTGGACTGAGTGAAACTAATCAGTGTGAATCAAATTTTAGTACACGATGCAGGCTTTGGGATTGAATAAGGTGTTAATGGTATTCCGTTTGCCACAATTTAATTTGCTAAAATCCAATGTATCTGAATACACAAGCTATAAAGAATGGAGCTTGGGTCGGGAGGAATGAAAATGTTTGTTTTAATGATTTTGAGACTTGAGGGCTAACGTCAGAAAATGAGATTTTGGAATATTGCATTTCAGTCGCTTCTTTGCTATCTGGCCAAATTCCTAAAGCAATTAACTCTTTAATTTTTGATGTTTGACCTTGTGAAATCTTGCATTAACCTGATCCCAGAGGAAGCACTTTGACTAAAGTATTGACTGAAATGTGTTTTTTAAAATTCTTTACTCTACTGTGCATATGTCACTAGTTATCAGCTCTTCCCTCAAAGCCTTTGCTTTTATTTAAAAAAAACATGTATTTAAGTCACATTGTGGCCAAAGTAGCTTGCAACTAGTGAAGTGCTTTTAAAGTTTAATTGTGTATTTAACATGGGGATAGCCAATATGCACAGCAAGATTCCACAAGCAGCAAACAACGATAACCAAATTCTTTTTAAATGGTGATTGGTTAAAAGTTTGTTGACAGAGTTCTAAGGAGAGCTCTCATGCTATCTGAAGACCTGTTTCAACATCTATCTGTGCAAGCCACTGGGGCTTTGTTTTAACACCGATTATCCTGAAAACCAAATAAATATTCTACTTGTGTGCGTTGTGGCCTGTGATGACAGTAAACTGTGACAGGTCACAGGAAGTGTCTGCCTGTCCACCATTAATCGCAGTGTTCCTGTATATTGATATAAGACCACAAGACATAGGAGCAGAAGTAGGCCATTCAGCCCATTGAGTCCACGCTGCCATTCAATGAGATCAAATAATTCTCCACTCCACTTTTCTGCCTTTGCATCATAACCCTTGAGTCCCTTGAGCATATAAAAATCTATCTCCGTCCAGTGACCCACCCTCAAAAGCACCTCTGTGGTAAAGTATTCCACTGAAAAGAACAAATGCTGGAAATTACAGCAAGTCAGGCAGCATACATGGAGAGAGAGCAAGTTAGTGTTTCAAGTCTAGATAACTCTTCATCAGAGCTGACGCTGTGATCTCCAGCAATTGTTGCTTTCAGTACAGATTGCAGCATCTGCAGTAATTTGCTCCTACGTTATATTTAATTGACAACATACCCTGAAGAAATTTTGCTCTTCCCTCTGACAGGAATTCCAGTCATCTCTTCCACCATACACATCTTCGTTGCTTTCCATGCTTTCCCCAGCACTCCTCCTCCACTCCCCGCCAACTATTGCAGAAAAGCTCATCCCTCCACACTTCACGACGGCTCTGCTGAAGAGTCATCTAGATGAAAAACGTTGGCTGGCTCCCTCTCCATGGATGCTGCCTGACCTGTTGTGACTCCAGCATTTGTTGTTTTCAGGACAGTTTCCAGCATCTGCAGCAATTTGCTCCCACGTAGGAAATTCCACAGTTTGACCACCCTCTGATCAGAAATTCCTCGTCCCCTTTCTCTTAAATTTTACTATGTATACTATAAGGCAGAAAGAAAAACTTTCTGCAATTTCCCTGTCAAACCCCAAAGAAGCCTGTATGCCTTCTCTCGCTTTCTGTAATGTTAGGTCGTGATTGAGTGCGTGTTTACATCAGACTGACCCTTGATTTAATGCCTTATCTGAGGGATGGTACCTCTGACAGTGCAGCAGTCTCTCCAGTATTGGCTAGATTTCTGTGTCCAAGTCTCCTGAAGTGGAACTTGAACCAATAACCTTTGAAATAATGCTATCCACTTAGTCACGGCTGACACTAGGTAACTAGATTGAGAGCTGGAATAAATTGAACCCAAACTGCAATGTTAATCTGCAAGCTATATCCTGATGGTTTCAGCATCATGATGGGATACTTATGAAAGGCATCTTCCATTTTATTTCCGATAGCTTTTTTTAAAATTTATGAACAGTGCAGCTGGTTTTAAGTTGTTTCGACACATAACCTGGAGAACGTAAGGCAGAATTAAAAATGCCACAATTACAAAGTTAAAATTTGACTGATTTTCTCCTGAAATGAATTGCTCTTGACAGAAAACAAACTATCTAAATGCTACTTTTCTTGTCACAGGATGATTTGAATGATGTTGCAGATTGACAATGTGATAACGTGGTTGTAGCAGTTTTCCCAACAATTTGACAGGGGCGCCTTTAATTGTAATTGCCTGAATTTTATTCTGAATATTTATCTGATTCTTGCAGCCGAATAATGAGTAATCAAGCAAAAAGCACTGCAGGAAAGGTCCTGCCCATCTACCTCATGTTCAACGTCGAAATGGCATGAATTCACAGTCTGATTACCATTTAATTAGGACTGATTGACATCAAAGTCAAATCCCTTCACTCAATGTTGGGATAGGAAAAAGATTTTCTTCATGCATCTTGCATAATAAAATCCTCAATCCAATATATAAGAATGGATTTACACTATTGTTGGATGGCACATCTGCCAACACTGAACATCTGTAGCTTAACCCAACGTGAGATAAACAAGCAAGCAGAGATTTCCAATATCACTGGCAAAGGGTGTAATAAGCTATTTCCTTGGAAATGAAACCCAGTCAGGGGGCAGTTATAAAAATAGGAACATTTGTGTATGTTTCCTGTTTGTCTTGTCAGATTTTTGTAAAGCTGTGTTTCTTTATCTGCAAACCGTTTGCAACTGATGAAATGTACATACGATTTGTTTCCAAATAAAGCTAGTATTTGCCCAAAGAGAGCTCTCCACTGTCAAACTACAGAAAGTACCTTGTTCATACAGGTGTTAGTCTGCAGCCTGTGATTTTTAACCCTAGTTTTAATCACGTTCAAAAGCAAGGAAGCTGCCAGTTTGATTCTAGTTTCAGGCATGTAGCTTGAAAAGCAATTAAACTCTGATTATTCCATTCATCATAGTTCTCATACCAAATGATTAATCTCTTTGACCTAGGTTTGTACTTAATTTCAGTGGTTAGGCTCTACAGTCTTGACAAAACAAGCCACTTTGAACCTCCATCATAATAGCAGAACTGTACATCAAATGGTGTTGTTACACAGCACTGTGCTACAGGCTATAATGATCCTGCAGTTTATAAAACAACATACTGTCTGGTTTGTCATACACCATTCAGTTGATCCACAGTGTTAAAAATGGCATGCTACGTGTTGAAGCTTTCATAGTTTTAACAGCTGCAAGAAGAGTACAACAGGATCTTGATCAGATGGGCCAATGGCCTGAGGAGTGGTAGCTAGAGTTTTAATTTAGATGAGTGTGAGGTGCTCCAATTTGGAAAGGCAAATCAGGGCAGGACTTACACATTTAATGGTAGGGTCTTGGGGAGTGTTGCTGAACAAAGACCTTGGAGTGCAGGTTCATAGTTGAAAATAGAGTCAGAAATCGATAGGATAGTGAAGAAGGCATTTAGTATGCTTTTCTTTGTTGGTCAGAGCATTGTGAATAGGAGTTGGGAGGTCATGTTGCAGCTGGACAGGACTTTGGTTAGGCCACTTTTGGAATATTGTGTGCAATTCTGCTCTCCCTCCTAGAGGAAGGATGTTATGAAACTTGAAAGGGTTCAGAAAAGATTTACAAGGATGTTGCCAAGGTTGGAGGATTTGAATTATAGGGAGAGGCTGAATAGGCTGGCAGTGTTTTCCCTGGAGCATCGGAGGCTGAGGGGTGACCTTATAGAGGTTTATAAAATCATGAGGGGAATGGATAGGGTAAATAGACAAAGTCTTTTCCCTGGGGTGGGGATGTCCATAACTAGAGGTCATGGGTTTAGGGTGAGAAGGGAAAGATATAAAAGAGACCTAAGGGACAACTTTTTCACGCAGAGGGTGGTGCGTGTATGGAATGAGCTGCCAGAGGAAGTGGTGGAGGCTGGTACAATTGCAACATTTAAGAGGCATTTGGATGGGTATATGTATAGGAAGGGTTTGGAGGGAAATGGGCCAGATACTGGCAAATGGGACTAGATTGGGTTGGGATATCTGGTCGGCATGAACGAGTTGGACCGAAGGGTCTGTTTCCGTGATGTGCATCTCTGACTCTAAATACCATCCTGTGCTTGTTGGCTTGCACTTCCAGCCTATAACTGACTGGAGGATTTCAGACTCCACTGAGAAATTTACTGTTCCCAATGTTTTCTAAACATATCATATTAAGTCTTTGTCTAAGTAATAGACGAGCTTAAAGTTCATCTCCACTTTGTGGAACAATGCTGCTGTCATTATAAAGTAGTGAATAGTTAGTATGTCTATAAACAATGTCAAGGGAGTCTGCTACTAATATTAAAAATGAGTGCATGTAGAGAAGTATCAATTTGTCGCTGAAGAACAATCTTAAAACATGTACGCAGCTTCAAGTTCTCTATCAATTAACAACTAAGCTGGGTTTAATTTATGCTTGAATTTAGTTTGTGATAATTGGGTCTTCAAAGGATTCTGCTTCACTCCTCGGTCAGAGGACAACATTGCTTCACATGTGCCTGAGTTGCTGTGTAAAATTGCAGACAGAGTTAAAAGTGGGATGGTATTGACCAAAGCTTGGTTTCGAGTTTTAGGAAAGGAGTCCTGGATCTTGAGGCATGGCTATCCATTAAGGTGCGAAAGGAGAGGATGGGGTGCTCAATAAATCAAAGGAACAAAGTTTCTAGGCGTTATCAACTCTAAGTTAGAGAAAAAGGTGGGGGGGGGGGGGCGCAAACCCATAACATGTTTTTTTTAAACAAAAGGTGTGGAATTTCAGGTGGAGAGATCAGAAGCAATTGCAAGTCAAGGAGAATAGGGTTAATGGGTGAGTGGGATTTGGTGCAGATGGGATATTAAAACACTTTCAATTAAGCTGATGTGCTTGGATGAGATGCTAGCTGGGATAGCATTGGAAATCTGAGTCCAGACGTGGCAAATGCGTGGTTGAGAGTTTACCAGGAGATGAACTGATGCAGATGCTAAAGTGGCTGATGCCATCCGAGATGTAAATGGATAGTTTTAATGATGGACAAGATACAAGGCCCACTGGGGCTGAGATTGCGAATAAACCTATTCAGAAACTAACGGCTAGATATCCACTTTGCATAAATACAGATTTTGGTCTTGGGTCTGGAGAAATAGGCATTTTTAGAAGCAAAATAACATTGTGTTCAACTAAATGCACTATTCATGACCTTGTTGCATTGTATCAATCACTGAGGAACAACTTTTCTACGCTTTTGCTTAATCTGTTCCGATACACATTGAATTAATGTTCGCAGCTGCTGAATGTGATCAATTTAGACAATCAAGCAGAGTAACCAAATTGTTTTCCACATCCAATTGGAACTGTGTGCTTTGACATTGTTATTTGTTGTCTCTATATCCCTGATGCCAATTAAAGCTTCTTTCTTTGAAACAGAAATTTGGACAGTCACTGGCGATCCCAATGGACATCAGTTTGCAGTACAGAACCTCCCTCATGATTAGCACTAATTGGCTTTTAAGCACTTGTCTCTGCATGATTGCTGCTCTCTGTTAACTGGGAAGACCTTCCATTTATAAATGGGTAATCAGTTTTACAATTGTTCTTTAATTTTTCAAAATATGGTGAATAATGCTAAAAACACCATTGCTGTTTGCCACAGATACTTTATCTTTTTTTTTCTAACCATGTCTAAGAAGGAAGGCCCTACATTGCCCGTGTCTCTTATTCTGGCCAATCTGTATCCTGGTGAGGCCACTTTCTCTGCCCCGAAGCACAGTTAGGTAAAGATCTAATTTTCACAATGCAAACTATACAATATAAATCTATCACCATTAATAATAATCCCAAATGTTGGTAGAACAACTGTAATAGAATTGAGATTACACCGACGGCTCCAGACACCGAGACAGGAGGAAAGAATCGTGTTTATATAGCACCTTTCAATGGCTGTGGGACTCCTCAAAACACTTTATATCCAACACAAAACCTTTCCCCATTGTAATACATGAAAGCTGGCAGCCAATTTGTGCATTGCAAAGTCCTAGAAGCAGTGATGTGAGAATGACCACAGCATTTGCTTGTTAGTGATGTTGATTGAGGAATTTAAATTCTCCTGAGGACAGGAGAATGTATTGCTTGTTCTGCCATTCATTCCAGTCATGGCTCTTCTGTATTATTGTCAAAAAGTGTGGTGCTGGAAAAGCACGGCCAGTCAGGCAGCACCTGAGGAGCAGGAGAGTTGCCCTTTTCAAGCATAAGCTCTTAATCAGGAATGTCCTGTATTATAGCCTGCCAACTAAGTTCCACAATCATCGATGCCTGTGCCTAATGGTTTTGATACAGTCCTGGGGGAGAATTCACCTGCTAGTCAAAATAATGACATAGAATAATTTGCATCAACGGGAGAGGTCAGTTGGGGGATCTACTGCTTTCACAAGAAAGGTGGGATTTTCGGTACTACAGCAACTGTATGAGACTCTTGAATCCCTGAAGTGAGTTACACCATACAATTTTTTTTATTGAAGTTTGTGTGAAATTGCTACTAATCAACCACAGTAGATTTCTTTGCTTATTCAGATGCAGCAGTTCCATGTCAACAAACCAATATCATTGCCAACAGTGGGGAGGACATTAACCACAGTTTCTTACCAGTGTTCAGTACTTCCCTTATTATCAGAGAAGATTCAACAGATTATAGTCAAGTTGAAGTGCTGTTTAAACAGCTGTGCATACCATTTCCAGTTGGAGCCCATCTGGCCTAAATTCGTGTAAACTCTGACCCAGTTGTCACCTCTAACTCAGAAGACAATGGGTTCAAATTGCACTTCAGAGACTTGTGCACAAAATCTAGGCTGACTCACTTGAAGCCCTTCTGCCCTCTTAATAGATGCAAGGCATTCCTTAACACTATGTCATAAAGCAGGGTCTCTCCCTAACATCATGGCTGATATTTATCTTCCATCAACATTGTGATCTGACAATCTGTTTTGTCAATACATTCCTATTTGTGGATCCTGCTTAACGCAAGTTTAATCTTTTAGTTTTATGGGATGTAGAAGTTACTCGCTAGACTCCCATTTATTGCTCATCGCTAATTGCCCAGAGGTCAGTAAAGAGTCACCCACATTGCTGTGGGTTAGGGATCATATTTAAGCTAGACCAGGTAAGGATGGCAGATTTCCTTCCCCAAAGGGCATTAGTGAACCCCATGAGTTTTTTTTTGCAATAACTGACTATGCTTACATGCTTGCCATTAAAGTAATTTATTGTTGAATGCTGGTTTCACCATCTGCCATGATTGGATTCAAACACATCCACAGAATGTTATAAAAACTAAAAGATGTGTGAATCAGAAACAAAAACACAAATTGCTGGAAAAGGTCTGATTTCTCTCCACAGATGCTGCCAGAGCTGCTGAGCTTTTCCAGCAAATTTTTTTTCCCAAAGAACATTTTTGCAGTGTTCTGGTTATTAATCCAGTGCCATAGTGTCAGGTTTCCCACATTACCATAATAACTAGTTCTTTTGTTGTAAAGTTCTTTTGGGATATTCTGAGCTTGTAAAAAGCGCTACGTGGGAGCACTATTCAAGTCTTAAATGAAACCTTTAAAGAGTTGAGAATTAGTCTGTGGGAGAATAAAAGTGCTTGGCTTGGTAGAAAAGAATTGAACTTCTTGAACATCTGAAGGCTGGGATGGCATCCAAACAGCAAGTCGCTAGAATGATTTTAAATTTTCTTCTACTGATTTTTTTTTTGTGGGTGTCACTGGCAGGCCAACGTTTATTGCTAATCCCTGGTTGCCATTGAGAAGGTAGAGATGAACTGCCTTCTTGAACCGCTGCGGTCCACCTCCTGTGGGTTGATCTGCAATGCCATTAGGGACGGAATTCCAGGATTTTGACTCAGTGACAGTGAAGGAACGGTGACACATTTCCAAGTCAGGATGGTGAGTGACTTGGAGGAGAACTTTAGATTACTTACAGTGTGGAAACAGGCCCTTTGGCCCAACAAGTCCACACCGCCCCGCTGAAGCGCAACCCACCCATGCCCCTACATCTACCACTTACCTAACACTACGGGCGATTTAACACGGCCAATTCACCTGACCTGCACATCACCTGACCTGCACAACTTGCATATGGTGGTGTTCCCATGTATCTGCTGCCTTTGTTCTTCTAAAATGGAAATGGTTGTGAGTTTGGAAGGTGCTGTCTGAGGATCTTTGGTGAATTTCCAAAGTATTACCAAGAGTGATTCAGATGGCCATGTGAGCCAAGTGACCATTTTCTATTTCTGGGCGTTTGTGTGAGGTGGTCCGTCTGAGAATAAGCCTTATGTACGTTGCATTCTATGACATCTGATACTTGTACAAGCGAATAAGATGTGAGTGAGAGACCAGATTCAGATTGGCATAAAAGTTCATATGTACCTCAAAAAAAGGAAGATTGATTTTCTTTTTTAATGTTGATCCATCTTGGGTTTGTTCATTTGAAATAGCCTTTTCACTATCTAGTACAATTCTGCTATTCACACGTCTGATTGTATAAACAAAAACAGAAAAGAAAATGTTAACTTCAAGGCACATTTATTTTTACCCACTTATGTGTTCTGCTTCAATGATGGTTTTTTAATTCCTGGTAGAGTACAATATTCCACAAGCTTTGTGTAACGGTTCCAACTGTCTTCTCTTCATGGTGTTGCTCACTAATTTCTAACATGTGCCCCTGATGTTTGAAGCTCTTGTTAGAGTCAACAATTTTCCACTGCAAACACCGTACGTTTTTAAATTTTCTGTATTTTTGATTGTGGACTGAAATGGGGCCGAAAGGTCTGTTTTCAAAGTCTAGGATTGTGGAAAGGATCACTGCGCATTTGAAAAGAAATCTGCCAGCAATTACTGTTTGTTCAACCGGTGAGGGAGGTTTCATTGTGGATGAATTGGCATCAGGGAGTGTGTACAAAATGACATTCTCCCAGTAACAAGTAATGGCTCGTCTGTGGAGTGATGACTGTTTGCTTGTCAACGACAAGAGCCTTCTACCTGCCAACAATGGCTTCTGTGTTCCTGAGCAGCTTGTGAGTTTGAACAATATGACCAGAAGCCTTCAGACCTCTGGGCGGGAAGGTACTGTCTTTACCTCTCTTTTTTTAAAACAAAAATTACCTGATAGTTTGAATAAAACCGGTATGTTTTCCCTCACCAGTTCCTGACAGATTTTGTTTTTGCTTTTAACTGGTAAATCAGTCTTTTTTAAAGTGTGAAGCAGCTATCCTGTGCCTCCTATAAGCAAATGAAAGTCCTGAGAGAAAAATTATTAAGGAGCCCCAAGTCCTGATGAACTGAAAGGATTATCTCGACAAACTTTGGACAGGAGCCATCGAACAGCCTTCCCAGTTTTTCCCTACAACTATAACACAATTGTTTTACTTACAATGCGTGTGTAGGTGCCCAAAACGTCGATTTCGCTGCTCTTTGGATGCTGCCTGAACTGCTGTGCTTTTCCAGCACTACTAATCCAGAATCTGGTTTCCAGCATCTGCAGTCATTGTTTTTACCCAGTTTTATAAGGGGTTAGAGCTTGAACAACTAGTTATATCCCAACAATTTAGTTATTCACCTGTCGGTAGAATTTGTTCATTTATAATAATAGTGATTTTTGTTTAGTATAGAAACCTGATTTGGTAAGCTGGGTCTAAATGGTGAGGTAAATTGAGGAACTTTGTGCATATTTAATAACGTTTTTTAACCTCTGTAATAACTGTCAGAATAGCGGGGCTTGGTTTCTAGTGCACTTGAGAAGTCAGTTACTATTCTCTCGCACCCTGCTCACTCCTCATAGAATCTCAGCAAATTACCAACTGAATCTAGGGATACGGGCAGAGGATGGGAGAATGAAGTTAAAGGAAGTTATCACTTGTGAATGTATTGAAAGGCAGTGCAGATTCCAGAGGTGCTGCAACCAACCAGAATCTTCTAATGTCCCTACAATGTTTTAATCCTCTTCATAATCTGGAAACTGTCCTAATTGCAAAAAGTAAAGTGGTGAGTTTCCTTAAGCTTTTTTTTCTCTCCTCCTCCTTTTAGCATCTGGAACAATCTCTCTCCAATTCAATAATCCCAAATCCTTTTATTTCAGTTACCCTGGTTTACCTTGAAAACTGACACATTCTGTATGAAACACATTTGAAAATTGTAAACACCAGTGTTAGAAGGGTTTCCAGCTAGTTGTTCAACAACCAGCACGATCATCACATGTCAATAGAAAATGGAAAAAACAGGCCCATCCGTCCAACTGGTGACTCCGTGGTTAGCACTGCTGCTTCACAGCGCCAGGGACCCAGCTTCAAGTCCACCCTCAGGAGACTGTGTGTGCACACTCCACACGGACAGTCTCCCCGTGTTTGTCTCGGTGCTCTGGTTTCCTCCCACAGTCCAAAAATGTGGTGTTTAGGTGGATTGACTGTGCCAAATTGCCCAGTGTCCAGGAATGTGTTAGTTAGGTGGGTTAGCCATGGAAGTGCAGGGTTAGAGGACTAGGGTGAGAGTGTTGGTGTGGACTCGGTGGACCAGAAATCCAGCTTCCACATTGTTGGGACTCCATGTTCTATTAAAGTCTCCTTCCACCTTGTGTGCGCTCACCTTTTTATTATTCACTCACTTTCCCTTCCACTAGGAGGTATAGATAGTAAGTTTGCAGATGACACCAAAATTGGAGGTGTAGTGGACAGCGAAGAAGGTTACCTCCGATTACAACGGGATCTTGATCAGATGGGCCAATGGGCTGAGGGGTGGCAGATGGAGTTCAATTTAGATAAATGCAAGATGCTACATTTTGGAAAAGCAGATCTTAGCAGGAACTATACTTCTATTCCCTTCTATTCCAGCACTTCCTTTGCTCTAACCACTCCACTTGACAGCAAATGTGACTGTCTTGTGGTACAAAATACAAGAGTCATAGAGATGTACAGCACAGAAACAGACACTTCGGTCCAATTCGTCCATGCTGTCCAGATATCCCAACCCAATCTAGTCCCACCTGCCAGCAGCCGACCCATATCCCTCAAAACCCTTCCTATTCATATACCCATCCAGATGCCTTTTAAATGTTGTAATTGTACCAACCATCCACTTCCTCTGGTAGTTCCTTCCATACACTTACCACCCTCTCTGTGGAAAACGTTGCCCCTTAGGTCTCTTTTCTATCTTTCCTCTCTTACCCTTAACTTATGCCCTCTAATTCTGGACTCTCCCACACCAGGGAAAATACCATGTCTATTTATGCTATCTAACTCCCTCATAATTTTATCAACCTCTATAAGGTCACCCCTCAGCCTTTGACGCTCCAGGGAAAACAGCCCCAGCCTATTCAACCTCTCCCTATAGCTCAAATCCTCCAATCCTGGCAACATCCTTTGTAAATCTTTTCTGAATCCTTTCAAGTTTCACAACATCCTTCCAATGGGAAGGAGACCAGAATTGCATGCAATATTCCAACCGTGGCCTAACAAATGTCCTGTACAGCCGCAACATGACCTCCCAAAGCCTGTACTCAATACTCTGACCAATAAAGGAAAGCATACCAAATGCCGCCTTCACTATCTTATCTACCTGCGACTCCACTTTCAAGGAGCTATGAAACTGCATTCAGCAACACTCCATAGGACCTTCCCATTAAGTGTATAAGTCCTAAGATTTGCTTTCCTAAAATGCAGCATCTCACATTTATCTAAACTAAATTCCTTCCTTCTGCCACTTCTCAGCCCATTGGCCCATTTGATCAAGATCCCGTTGTAATTTGAGGTAACTTTCTTCGCTGTCTACTACATCTCCAAGTTTGCTGTCTTCTGCAAACTTACTAACTATACCTCTTAGGCTCACATCCAAATCATTTATATAAATGACAAAAAGTAGTGGACCCAGCATCGATCCTTGTGGCACTCTACTGGTCTCAGGCCTCCAGTCTGAAAAACAACCCTGTCTTCTATCTTTGAGCCAGTTCTGTATCCAAATGGCTAGTTCTCCCCATGTTCCATGAGATCTAACCTTGCAAAACAGTCTCCCATGGGGAACCTTGTCGAACGCCTTACTGAAGTCCTTATTGACATTATTGGGGCACCTGCATTCTGTCTCGTGACTGTGTTACTGTCTGAATGCAGTTTTACTGAGAAGACAAAGACTGAAAAAACTGCGGGTAGTAGAAATATGAAACAAAAACAAATTGCTGGAAAATCTCAGCTGATCTGGCAGCATCTGCGGAGAGAAATTAGAGTTAACGTCTGGTGTCCAGTGACCAGAAGAAGGTTCGGGTGAAGGGTCACTGGATCCGAAATGTTAACTCTGACTCAGATGCTGCCAGACCTGCTGAGATTTTCCAGCAATCTCTGTTTTTGTTTGCTGAGAGGAATTTGAGTGTGAAAGCTGTTTTGAATCCCAGATGAAGTGCAGGAAGCCTTGAGCTAGTTGCCTCAGCATAAAGAGAATTAGCCTCTGGGTTTTGATGTCTAACTGGATTCTTGAGTGACTGTGCTACACTCTGTAAATGTCTCCATGTCAAGTGCTGTAAAATTACTTGAAAGGCAAACAGTTTTTGTGTGTCTGTCTGACTGGAATTTTTAGAGTGGCCTGAATGATGTGGGATATTGTGAGGAGTGGTATGAGCAATCTGTTGAGGTTTATCTCCATGTTGGCAGTAACTTGTTTCATCTTTAGCAAATTCCAGGCATTGTAATGAAGTTCTCACGAGGGTGTAATAGGTGCTTATTAATGGGGAATTATTACTCATTAACAACCTCCAAGATGCAATTTCCCATCGTGCTGTGAGCAAGCTAGATGCTGAGAATTCAATGTGTGGCTCTTGGTATGGGTTGTGATGAAGCTGCTCCTTTAACAAGGTGATGCAGCCCTTGTCTTTTTTCCCCCAGGTACTGTAAATGACTCAGACTCCAAAACGTCTGGAGGTGAAGGGTTTTAGGGCCAGTTTATTTATAGTAACAGATACTGCATCAGTCAGAAGGTTTTGTGATTTACACATAAAAGAAGTGAAACTTTCATGTTATTCAAACAGATGAAAGACTTAACAATCAATTTGTCAATGTATAGTTTCAGTTACATCACACTGTAAATTTTTGCTATAAATTCTGTGTGCTAGGATTGAGCCCTCCACTACCACCTGATGGAGTGTTGCTCCGAAAGCTAGTGTGCTTCCAATTAAACCTGTTGGACTATAATCTGGTGCTGTATGATTTTTAACTTTGTACACCCCAGTCCAACACCGGCATCTCCAAATCATCAAAGAGTGAGGTGTTGGAAAAGCGCAACCAGTCAGGCAGCATCTACGGAGCAGGAGAGTCAACATTTCGAGCACAAGCTATTCGTCAGGAATTCGCTGTGCTTTCCAGCGTGCCAGTTTTTGACTCCCTCACTGGCTGAACAAACAACAGGATAAACAGCAAGAATTGCTGGTAATTTGCTTTTGAAAGCAGCAGCATCCCTTCCATACATTTTGTTTTCTTTTTGAAAAAATTCCTTTCTCCATTTCAGCCTACAATCAAAAATACAGAAAGCGAAAATCTGACTGGAGAGTGGACCTTCATGCTCAGTGTCCATGCCTTGCTCTGTCTATCTAGTGCAGTCCTGGGAATCCGCCACAGTCTGATCACATGCTTGAAGCTGCTGGGATTCCCAGAACATAGTTGCATTCCCAGATACTCTGGACAATGAGGGTTATTGTCTCCATCATCCCTGTCTGATGCTCCTGTTTCCCCATCATCCATGCGAGTGGATGAAGTCTCTGATAGCCAACACCATAGGATCCTTTCCTGCTTTGGGTTGAGCCTGTTCTCTGGGCAGTCCTCCCAAGTACCAGTGACCTGGAGTGTTCTTTCCTTGGCTGCCTGCACAGTTGTATATGGTGAGGTGCTCATCAAACTTTCAAAATGTGACCTTCTAGCGATGCATCAGTAGCTGAACTGGAGGGGACATACATGAGGTAGCTTCACCGATATCGGCTGTCTTTCTGTCTGCCTCCATTCGAGGAGGTGAATTCTGCTGGAGCTGGCCGTAGATGCCCTTCCTGTACCTGTTACACATGAGGGAGAGGAAGCATCATGGCCAATGCTGGGTTACTGAGTGTTTCAGCAGAATGTAGAGTGGTGCTTCCTCAGTTGGAAGGGTGTAGATGTCTCTGCAGCCTTGTAGGAGTGATCCTGGTCTTCTACTGCGAGGCACCTTATATAGGGCAATGCCCCACGACCCACCCAACCTGGATTCATTCTGCCCTGTTGTAGGAGAAGCCAACCCATTTGGAAGAGAGAGCGACTGTGTGCTATGAAAGTGAGCATGTTTTGTTGGTACAGGTGGCAGAACGATGATGAGAGGTCTGGCTGAGCAGGACAGAAGCCAACTGAGTGAGTACAAGAAGATGTTGCAGGCAGTAGTGAGTGTGATGGAGTGTGAGGGTCTTGGTGAGAGGTGGGTGCAGTAACAAAGAAGAGTGACATTTACCCTGTGGAGAGGAGAAGGCCACTGACCTTGCAGCACTGCTGGCCATTCTGTGGACCGTGGAGGTGGCACTAACTTGGGGTGGCAACCTCTGAGCAAGCTGCCAGCCTCTGGTCTCATGACCTCCTCTGCAAGAGGACATCCCTCCAATTGATGGCCCCACCCTGGGAGGATCTCCGTCAGTGAATCATGGCACCATCTTTCTCTTCTCATGGACATCTTCCAGATGAACATCCATCACCCTGCAGGGCAGCTTTGAAATGTCAGAGCCTTTTGGCAGGTATCTGGTAAGTAGCAGGTAATGACCCAGAAAGCTGGGCTGAGCATTGGGTGAGAGGGGCACTGTGTAGAGATGGCATAGGCAGTTAATGAGGTGAGTTTGGTGAGAGACAGGTGAGAGATCTTGCTCGGCTTTCATGACATTGACTGCAGATGCTGGAGATTACAGTCAAAATGTGTGGCGCTGGAAAAGCACAGCTGGTCAGGCAGCACCAGAGGAGCAAGAGAGTCGACATTTTGAGCATAAGCTCCTGATAAAGGGCTTATGCTCAAAACGTCAACTCTCCTCCTTGGATGCGGCCTGACCTGTACTTTTTCAGCACCACACTTCATGACAGTGGGGCTCTGGTTCCAGCGCACTACTTCAGTGAGGTATGCCATGTACCCTGGAGACAGGAGTATTTTAATATGTGTCACTCTAAGAGCTATACAGGGGGAGCACTGCACTGTTAGTGAGGTCCTATTGCTCCATGTTTAAAACCGAGTCCCTCATCTGCTCGCTTAGGTGGATGTTTTGTAGAAGAATAGGGAATTGTCCCGTGCCCAAGCCAACATTCACTTGTCGACCAGGTGAACTGGTCATTGTGGCGTTGTGGATAGTGTCAGAGAAATTTGCTGGTGCATTCACTGTATTCCAGCAGTCCCTCTACATCAAGTACTTTTCATCGGCTGTAAGGTTTTAGGTTATCTTGAAAATGTGACAGGTGCTGTATAAACACTTTTTTAAAAAAAACCCATCTCCATTGAGAAGGGGAATTTATAACTTTACTGTGAGGGTCAGGCAAGCAACTTATTGTCTACGAGATGGTTGCTTATGAAGTGTTTACGTGATCCAAAATGTTTCTGATTATAGTCTGTATGTCAAAGCATGTTCAGGTTCTGATCAATCAGTTGTTTATCCAACATTTTAGTGTTTTCATTTTAAAATGCTCCCCCTCCTCCTCCTGCAGTTTTATCAAGGTTGGCAACTTCAATTTGTAACATCTCCTTCTCTTCACAATCCACCCTGCCATTCCACCACGAGTTCTACAGCATAAAACCCGTAACTCCTCCAGTCCCATTCTTCAATTTCAAAGAGTCATATTAGATTTGGAACATTTCTGCAGCTTTTGGATATATTTTCTAAAATGCTGGACTGGCATACAGGGGCTACATGACCTCCTGTGCTGTGTCAGGTGCCGGACATGTTTATTGACATGTTTATGAGTAATGCTTAACCTCCTTTAGTCCAGAAATGTTGTTGTTTAGAAAACACCAGTTTTCCAGAAATGTTTGAACGGACCCCAGTATCATTTTATTACAAGTACTTTGAATGTGGCAACATTGAAGATATGGTATTTGGACAAGTAAAATGATTTTATCGCTGCTTTATAATTTAGGCAAATATGTGTATCTTCAATGTTTCTGGTCCCAGCAGTTGTGGTTAGGTGTTGTGTCCTTTTTTATAATCCAGAGAATTCCAAAATTCAGAAACTCCTTGTTCTCAAGAATTCTGGGCTGGTGAAGTTTCAGTACATACTTAAGAGACCCAGCTGAGATCAGATGTTATGAGGAGATGCTTCTCATTAATACCAAGCCCTTTGTTTTATTATAGTGAAGTGCTTTTTATTTAATATTCAGAAGTAAACTGGAACATGAGATTTACATTCACTGCAAAATGGGAACTGTGAAGTAGGTAAATGATTGATCTCACGAATGGAGGTCTAGCATGTGGCCCTTTTAAACCCAGGATATGAATGTTCTCTGAATGAGATGAAAGCTGTACCTCTCTGCTGACTGTACATGATCTATTTTAGGTGAGTTTATTTGCAAGAATCAGCAGTGCAACATTTCTTCATGGTCAGTTTTATTAAAAAAAACTTGTGTCGTAGACTTGAAGCTAGCTAGTATGAGAAACAGGATATTGGCTCAGTAGTGGGTAGTTCTGAGATGGACATAAACAGCATTGTGTATACAGAGCACCAGACCGTGCTCTAGGAATGTCTGGTGCTGCTAACGATTTAAAAACAAACTCCTCTCACAGTTTTAAAAAGGCACATTTCTACAAAGGCCACAGCTTTTGTCAGACAGCAGCCAAAGGAGAAAATGATAAGTCAATGATTACACCGGTATCCCCATGAGCTAATGTCCATTCCTTTTTCAGCCTTCTGTGCATCCCGATTTTCTTTACTCCACTAATAATCATGCTTTCAGCTGACATGGCCCTAAGCTCTGGAATCAGTTCACTATTTGTCTCTGCCATCCTCTTTAGTCACCCATTCCTGGTAAAAACGATGACTGCAGATGCTGAAAACCAAATACTGGATTAGTGGTGCTGGAAGAGCACAGCAGTTCAGGCAGCATCCAACGAGCAGCGAAATCGACGTTTCGGGCAAAAGCCCTTTATCAGGAATAAAGGCAGTGAGCCTGAAGCGTGGAGAGATAAGCTAGAGGAGGGTGGGGGTGGGGAGAGAGTAGCCTGGTGCCTGGTGCCAAGTTTCACTGATGCTCCCAAAATTGGGTTTGTGAAAACTGCAGTAGAAATATTTGTCTGGAAGGGCGACCTTTGGTATTGAAGCTTTGAAATGCTGAGGAGGGTCTTCAAACAAAACATGAACCTTTTTGTTTTATTTTAAAATTCTGTTTCCCAACTGCTGAGGGCTTAGCATTTCCCAGCCCTTTCTGCAGTATGTAACTTTTTATTTGCACAAATTGGATTTGTTCCTGTGGGTTTATGTAATTCTATTCCATGACACTCGAGAGGTTTAAAAACAAAATCATGCAGCCAAATAGACACGTTTTATGTTGCATAATTTATATAACTGCAAACTGATTTCTTTTTTTTTTACTTTTTCAGAAGGCTATCAAGTAGTGCACAAATACTCTCCTAACTATCTAAAAGGTGCACTACAGGAATTTACCAGAGTTAGACGAGTCGTGCTCTGTGCCTCTACAACAGTAGAATAGTGACGCCTCCTGGGGATGAGTGTGCACTAGTCATGACTGTTACTATCCAGAAGGATGAGGGCAGCAGATACATGTCATGGGAACCTGTACGTTCCCTCCAAGCCACTTACCGTCCTGATTTGGAAGTATATCACCGTTCTTCACTGCTGCTGTGTTAAAATGGTGGACCTTCCCCCTTAATAGCATTGTAGGTATACTTACAGCACACAGACTGTACTTACAGCGGTTCAAGAAGGCAGCTGACCACCACCTTCTCAATGGCAACCCGGGATGGGCATTTAAGTACTGGCTCAGCCAGTGATGCCCACGTCCCACAAGTGAATAATAAAAATTTGAGCCTCTGTCATTTGGAGTTACTCCAATTGCAAAAGATGGCAGACAGGCAGTGAAGTGTTCATTTCCAATGGACTGCCTGTGTAGCACACCTTTTGCCACAGGTTCTGTGTGTGAAGGTGCCAAGTGTTGGGGTTTTCTTTTGCTGTTGGTGGTTTGTGCCAAGCCACTGTAGCTACAGGTTAATTGTGATAGTGCACACTAGTCCTCCAGAGGCATTACTATTCTACTGTTATAGAGGCACAGAGCACGACTCGTCTAACTCTGCCTTGCTGCCCAGGTTTCTCACACAGAACTCGTCCCATTTTGTCCATGTTTTTGGCCCATATCCCTGTAAGCCTTCCCTATCCATGTACCTGTTCAAAAGTGTTTTAAGTATTATAGTTGGAAGCGCCTCTACCATTTTCACTGGCAACTCGTCCATACGTGCATCGCCCTCTGTGTGAAAGAGTTGCCCCTCAGGACCCTTTTTTAAAAAATCTTTCCTCTCTCACCTTAAACCTAGGACCTCTAGTTCTGGACTCCCCTACACTGTGGAAAAGACCTTGGACATTCACCCTATCCATGCCCCTCATGATTCTATAAACCTTTATAACAGCACCACTCGGTCTGTGACGCTCCAGGGAAAATAGTCCCAGCCCATTCAGCCTCTCCCTATAGCTCAAACCCTCCAGTCCTGGTAATATCCTTGTAAATTATTTTTGCACCTTTCCAGATAAATAACATCCTCCCTATGGCAGGGCAACCAGAATGGAATGCAGTCTTCCAAATGTGGCCTCACCAATGTCTTGTACAGCCATAATATGACCTTCCGACTCCTACATTCAATATTCTGACCAATGAAGGCAAGGATACTAAACGCTGGCCTCCACCCCCTGCCTTGGGTCGTCTTGTCATATTTGCACCCATCCTTGGAGCAGAGATTTGGGTGTCCAATTTTCTGACTCTCCCTACCGCAGAATGTGTTTGTGAATATCTTCTATCTTGCAGAGATTTGAAGCTGTGTTTGTCTGATAACTGAACAAATATGAGAATACTCTCTCTCTGAGAGAACTGTCAGGTTTATGATTCTTATCCTGCCAGCACTTTTCCATAATGTACTACAGACAGCAAAGAAGGAGATTGAAAATCTACTTCAGTCATGATCGAATGGTGGAGCAGACTCAATGGGCTGAATGGCCTAATTCTGCTCATCTAATGGTCACCTCCTCCTGTTAGCATCCTTGTTTCACAGCCATTCACCAAGGTGCTCAGATCCACTGAAGACATGATCTTCCCTTTTATACCCACTGTAGGAGAAGTGGAGGGAAAAGATAAATCTCTTTTACCTTACTTTTGGAGATCTCGCTCGGATGTCAGCAGAGTAGAACTGTGCCAGATTTTGGGAAAATTGACTGACCACTAAAGCTCTTTGGCCTTGTCTGCTGTATCCATGACATGTGCTGCACCGTCCAGTTCTGAGTACTCCAGTGCCAACTTCAGGGTCATAATGTGGAGGTTCTGGTGTTGGACTGGGGTGGATAAGATTAAAAATCTCACGACACCTGGTTATAGTCTAACAGGTTTATTTGGAAGCACAAGCTTTTAGAGCACTGTTCCTTCGTCAGGTAGTTAGTTGAGTAGGATTATGGGACACTTCAGGGTCAACTTTGACAATGGTAGGACCAAGGGCACTCTTCCTTCAGATTCAATGGATTGTCACAAGCAGTTTGGAATTTTTAACACAGTTTTACCCAGTGTTTATGTAAGGATAAGTATATGAATAGGAAGGGTTGAGGGGGACATGGGCCAAATGCTGGCAAATGGGACTGGATCGGTTTAGGATATGTGGTCAGCATGGAAAATTTGGATCAACCTGTCTGTTTCCATACTGTTTGACACTGACACTGAATTTAAATTCTGTCATGATGAGATTTGAACCTATGCCCTCAGAATTAGGCTGCATTGTAGATTGCAAACCCAGTGATCTCTACATTACCACTTTTCTGCTTCGTGTACTAACTCCCATTTGAGTCAGAGTTAATCTATTAACCCACTGCTGCAGATGGCATTAATCTGTGGTGCTAAGGCTTTTGCACGGCATTGATCATTACCCACGGTGAGTCTGTGGTGCCTAGCTAAAGCACCCAAGGCGAAGTTGCAATAACTGCTTATTGAGCACTTTCTGAAGAACAGCAACCTGCCATTTTGAGAGCTTACTCAGCATTTATTGTCCTAAAATAAATTGCAACGTGTTTGCAGATTCTCATTTTTTTTAAAAAAAAGCAATTACCTCAGCAGCACCTGTGTTCAGTGTCACTGGCATTTTAGATTTCAAGTAAGCGTATAAAACTTTTAAAATATTCTGACAAGTATGGGCTGCATTAATGCCATAGCTGCAGCGAGTTTTGAGAAGATTTGTAGCTCAGGTTGAGGTTCTGGATGTGGGTTTGCTCGCTGAGCTGGAAGATTCATTTCCAGGCGTTTTGTCACCCTATGAGGTAACATCTTCAGTGGATCTCAGGCGAAGCACTGCTCATAATTCCTGCTTTCTATTTATGTGTTTGGGTTTCTTTGAGTTGGTGATGTCATTTCTGGAACTCTATCAACAAAACAACATCGAGTTAGACCCCATCTACTACCACTCAGTAAAGGAAAAAAAACAGGAAATGACCTCACCACAAGAAATGACATCACCAACCCAAAGAAACCCAAACACATAAATAGAAAGCAGGAATTATGAGCACTGCTTCGCCTGAGGACCACTGAAGATGTTACCTAGTAGGGTGACGAAACGTCTGGAAATGAACCTTCCAGCTCAGCGAGCAAACCTACATCCAGAGCCATAGCTGCACTTTTTAAGAGTCTGATTCCTGGACAAACTGAAAAGTACACTCATGTTAATACTGCTTATGACAATGCTTTCTCACTTTTCTTCATACACTGGGGTGCTGAAAACACCTATTTTACAGACGTGGGATTTTTCAAAGATGTTTGCTGAGATTGGACATGAGCAACGAGTAACCAATTGAAATCAAATTTAAAGTAATTAAGGGCTGAATGGTTCTCTGGTCGACACAGGGCAAAAGGTGCACCTGAGCTGGGAAAGGGGTGGCTGGCTATACACAAGCCGGAGGATTTAGGAAAATGAGGGGGAATCTCCTAGAGAGACACAATCCTGATGGGACTGGACAGGCTAGATGCGGGAAGAATGTTCCCAATGTTTGGGAAGTCCAGAACTACGGGTCACCATCTGAGAAGAAGTTGAAAGCCATTCAGGATTGAGATGAAAGTCTGCCTCACCTCTGCACTAACCAGCAGTTTTAATCCGAGGCTGTTAGGCTGTGTCTCTGTGCCAAAGACCGTCTATGTTAAAAGTAAACAAAGACATCGAAGATGCCTGGCTGTATCTCCCTGCTAAAGGGCATGTAGAGATTTGAGACTTTTGGGTTCCTCAGAATAAAAACCTCGAACCAGGTCCTGGCTCCCCCTTTGCTCAAAATATACATGCGTGAAATCCTCTAGTCCTGCCAGATTTAGTCTGAGAATGAGCCTGGTGCTTGGCACATGCTATGATGTGTAGGTGACCAGTCCAGGGAGAGTGTGCCCATTGGCCAGAGACGAATCTTTCAGAAGGTGTGAATGGATGCGAAGAGAAATGAGACAGCTAATTCCACCAATGGTGAGACCGGCCCACTGGTTCCAGCTTTGTTTTATCAGATGGATCTTTTTGTGCCATTTATTTCCCAATGTGTGCAGAGGGGAAATGGGAGCACGATATTTAATGTGGCAAATAAAACTAACATTCATTGCAAATGTCTGCAAGTAATAAGCTTCTCAATATCTGATGGTGAGATTTTGAAAGGATTTGTTTTCTTGACAGAGAATCTGATTTTGTTTTTGGACTATAGCACAATTTAAATCAATTTCCCGCCACATTCTTCTCACCTCCTGAGAGTGGTGAACCCCACCAATAGTGAGAAGTGGGGCATATCTGATCAGCTCCTTCTCCCACATCAATGACAATGAGGGTGGTTTAATGGGTAGTCAGTCTGCCTGAAGCTGTCAGTCTTCCAGAGCAAGGAGTTGGCCCCGACCGAGTGTTGCAGACTGGCACATCCTAAAGTCTGCGACCACATGCTAAGAGACGCACGAGACCCCAGGGCAGCTGCTGCTAAGGCACAGTAGAGAAAGACCACTGTCTGAGGTCTTTCTGCTGAAGACCCTCCTAGTGCCTCAAATGGACATAAATGTGGTCTTGTACATGTAAGAGAGGTCTTTGGTCTGTTTGGATAGAGTCAAACTCCAATCTTTTGTTTGTTTCCTTGATATTCTACTGTACAGAACTGAACTGCATTTATGACCATATACCTGTATAAATATATATTTTTTGTAATAAAAAAATAGGGTAGTCAAAATCAAAATGACTACTTTTTTGTGAGTTAGTGTTATAACTTCTGTTCTTTCTAGACTCTTGATTTGTGCAGTGGTTTTACACCAAGCCAACTATCCCTTTTAAAACACACTGATTACCTGCCTGATTTGTTTTATATCCCCTAATATTTCATCAAATGTGGGGTGTGGGTTACACAACTTTACATATGTTTTTGTGGGAGTCTGTTATGACCGGTCTGGCTTTCCCATTACAGATGTAGTTCTCACTGAAACATCGAAAAGAATAATGCTAACCACTATTAACGTTTTGGTGTGTGGGCTGGCAAGCTTTATTCAAACTTACTTTGAATTGTAAATTCTTAAAATTACAAAAGCTGACAGAATATTTACTTCCAAGCTGGTGTGGGGGTGAAAAACCACCTTTCTGACTCGGAAAGCTAAATATTTCTGATATCAGAGGAGGATTTGTCCACCTCCATTTTCTACTCCCCCTTCCTAAAGCAGTCATAATTCCTATCCAAAACACACCTGAATAATTAATTTCCAATCTCATTTAGTGGGCATCTCAGCCAAATCTTGTCCATGAGTGTTCCACAGTTGAGCATCCAACCATGAGATTAATTTTAACTTTGGTCTGTTACTATCCAATTATATTTTATTGTACATCTATGCAATGAATTGCCATTGTGTGAGTGATATTTAACGTAGCTGTCTTTATTTTATTCATGTGTGACAAGTTGAAGAGCTCCAAGGTTTGCTGCTTGTTTATATGTGCACTCTTGTATCACCAGAAGATACTGGCAGAATAGAGAATATCATCCAATTTAGTGCACTGAACAGAAGCTTTACAGATTAGAAAGGGACAGTGACTCTTGGCATAAAAGCAAAATACTGCAGATGCTGGAAATCTGAAACAAACTCTGAACGCTGGTGAAACTCAGGTCTGGCAGTATCTGTGGAGAGAGAAATAAAGTTAAGATTCCAGTCCGCTATGACTGCAGAACCAAAAGAGGAAGTCTGAATGTCAATTCGGAAGAAGCATTGTACCAGACTTGAAACGTTACGCAGAGTGGTTCATGTATGGAATGAACTTCCTGCAACCACCTCTGGTACAGTTACGTTTAAAATACATTTGTATAAGTGCATGAATAAGAAATGTTTGGAGGGATATGGGCCAAGCACAGGCAGGTGGGATTAGTTCACTTTGGGATTATGGTTGGTGTGGACTGGTTGGACTGAAACATCATGCATCACAGAAACAGACCCGATGACTCTGACTCTGAATTCTTTTTGCTGTTTCTCTATCCACAGTGACACTTGCCTCTGGTTCAAGAATTCTTGAGTTGTCTGTTTCAATTGAATACTTACTAGTTCTTTGACATCAAGTCTATCAGGAATAATATTTAAAAAGAGCTCTCATTTCACATGAATGGTTTTTGCATCAAACTCTGCTGGATTTAGTAGTGCAGCTACCTGGTATGATATCAGTGCTATGGAGTTCCACATTTAGGCTAACTGCATTCTGAGAGCTATCTTAAATGCAGAAACGAACTCTGAGCTGAATTGTTTTTTTTTAAATTGGAATCAATGCACTATATAGATTGTGCGTCATTGCCTAAGTGTCTGAGATCAGGGAGTGTGAAAACAACTCCTCTACGGGTTCCCTTAACTAACAGACCTTGTTTCTGCACTCATGTCAGAAACACTGCTGACAGCTGGACGCCTGTCAGACCCTACATTTTCTACAAGGCTGTTGAGCAGCATTGTCAGTAGTACATGCCTATCTTTACCATGCTACACGTGACCGTGAGTCAGTTTGCTCTCCCTGCTTATCTGGCGCACTGAAGCGAGAGAGATAAGAAGAATCACTTTTACAGCACCTTTCATCACCTTCAGACATGCCAAAGCACCTTATAGTCACTGACATATACAAAGTGTACACTACTTACTGCTGGTACTTGGGGAAACTTGACAACTGATTTGGAAGCAGCAAATTACAAAGATCTAATGACCAGCTAATCTGGTCTGTTGATTTTAGAGCTTAAAAATGTGTTGCTGGAAAAGCTCAGCAGGTCAGGCAGCATCCAAGGAACAGGAGAATCGACGTTTCGGGCATAAGCCCTTCTTCAGGAATGAGGAGGGTGTGCCAAGCAGGCTAAGATTAAAAAGTAGGGAGGAGGGACTTGGGGGAGAGGCTTTGGGAATACGATGGGTGGAAGGAGGTTAAGGTGAGGGTGATAGGCCGGAGATGACGTGGCTGAAGAGCTTCAGGGCAGAGGAGATGACCTGGGGGGTGCAATGAGAGAGGGACTCACTGAGATCCTTGTAGAGGGATCTCCGCCCCCCACCCTGTCTCCGGCCTATCACCCTCACCTTGACCTCCTTCCACCTATCGTATTCCCAATGCCCCTCCCCCAAGTCCCTCCTCCCTACCTTTTATCTTGGCCTGCTTGGCACGCCCTCCTCATTCCTGAAGAAGGGCTTCTGCCCGAAACGTCGATTCTCCTGTTTCTTTGATGCTGCCTGAACTGCTGCGCTTTTCCAGCAACCCCTTTTTAAACTCTGATCTCCAGCATCTGCAGTCCTCATTTTCTCCTTGTTGATTTTAGTTAAGGAGTATTAGCTGAATATTGGGGATTTCCCCATTCTTCTTTAAAATGAAGTACCATGCAATCCCTGCACCCTTCTGATGTGGTGGAAGAAACATCAGCTTTGCATCTTTATCCTAAAGACTACACCTCTGACAAAGCAGCACTACAGTGGAGTGTCTGCCTGACTGATACACTCAAATGTCTGGTGTAGGACTTGAAATCTAACAGAGTGACAATGTGACCAGGTTAGATTCCCTCCAGTATGGAAACATGTCCTTCGGCCCAACAAGTCCACACCGACCCTCCGAAGAGTAACCCACCCAGACCCATTCCTTTTACTCTGTTTACCTCTGGCTAATGCACCTAACAGTATGGGCGATTTAGCCTGGCCAATTCATCTGCACATCTTTGGATTGAGGGAGGAAACCAGAGCAAACCCACACAGACGTGGGGAGAATGTGCAAACGCCACACAGACAATTGGCCAAGGGGGGAATTGAACCCAGGTCCCTGGCAGTGTGAGGCAGCAGTGCTAACCACTGAGCCACCATGCTATCCAATCTGATGCTTGGTGGGGAGGTGTAGGCCTCGTGACATTATTGCTGGACAGTTAATCTAGTGATCCCGGTAATGTTCTGGGACCCGGGTTCAAATCCTGCCACAGCAGATGATGGAGTTTAAATTCATCATTCCTGATTGTTATTGAAGTCAATGATAACCATGAAACTATTGCTGTTGCCTGGGAGGGGGAGAAAAGTAGCTATCTGGATCACTTATGTCTTTTAGAGAAGAAAATCTGCCATCTTTACCAGGTCTGGCTGACATGTGACTTCAGGCCCACAGCAATGTGGTTAACTCTTAACTGCCCTCTGGGCAATCAGGGAAAGACAATAAATAGCCCTCATCCCTTGAATGAATAAAAACAAGATAATGACTCCTCACTGTGGTGTTGCATTGTAGTGTTGTGTTGATGGTGGCCCTAATTTTAGTGGTAGTATTGAAAGGCAATTGCGATTATACAACCAAGCAACAGAACCCAAGTCCTGCTGAGGAAGGAGATATACACTCAACACAAGAGGCAACAACAGCACATATCAATTATACTGCATGAGAAAAGGGAGCTGATTGATTGGGTGTGTGGATGTTGGTTAAGGCATTGCCATGAACAAGACACCAGAGAATTATTGATAGCATTGTTATGTTTAATTTCATCCAGGTGGAATATTTAAGCATATTCCTACTGCTTTTAAAGAGAAAAGGCTTGTATGAACATAGGCAGCCTTTTACAAATACTGGATTAGTGGTGCTGGAAGAGCACAGCAGTTCAGGCAGCATCCAATGAGCAGCGAAATCGACGTTTCGGGCAAAAGCCCTTTGCCCGAAACGTCGATTTCGCTGCTCGTTGGATGCTGCCTGAACTGCTGTGCTCTTCCAGCACCACTAATCCAGTATTTGGTTTTCAGCATCTGCAGTCATTGTTTTTACCGTTTTAGCCTTTTACAAATACATAAGTGAGCCACTTCATCAGCTAGATTCACCATCTTAAATAAGACAGCATGTCAAACATTGCAACTTTTTCAAATTAAATAAAAGCATGAGGGACACTAGTTGTCTGTGTATTTTCCAGGGAAACATTTCTCATGCAGTTTAAATTGTTTCCTTTGAGATTTAGCATTCTTGCACCTATCCTGATCGAGTGCAAGAGAAAAATCTTCAACAGCACACCACTTTCTTCAATTAGTGAGATTTTGCTGATGTCTCCTATTTTTTTTTGAGATGGGAACTTGAGGCAGGTCTGCCATACCACAGGCTCCAGTTAGCACTCTCCATGCCAAATTTTGAAGGCACTGACTCTAACAAAGATTCAACTACCTCCAGCCTTCCTGGTTTGAATGATCCTTTTTTTTTTGTTAATGATCAACAATAAGATATGGGCGGCACGGTAGCACTGCTGCCCTACAGCGCCAGAGATCCGGGTTCAATTCCCGCCTCAGGCGACTGACTGTGTGGAGTTTGCACGTTCTCCCCGTGTCTGCGTGGGTTTCCTCCGGGTGCTCCGGTTTCCTCCCACAGTCCAAAGATGTGCAGGTCAGGTGAATTGGCCATGCTAAATTGCCCGTAGTGTTAGGTAAGGGGTAGATGTAGGGGTATGGGTGGGTTGCGCTTCGGCGGGGCGGTGTGGACTTGTTGGGCCGAAGGGCCTGTTTCCACACTGTAAGTAATCTAATCTGTAAGTAATCTAATCTAAAGATATCACCTACTAACAACCCTGATAATGAGAGTCATCCCCTGAAGCTTTTTAAAACCCACAGAATTTCAATGAGTACCAACACTTGCAAGGTAATCCTATGACTAATGATATGGCTGTCTTTTTAATAACCACTTTTAGTAGGTGTTTAATATTTCAAATCTTCAGTATTAGACTAGATTAGATTCCCTACAGTGTGGAAACAGGCCCTTCGGCCCAACAAGTCCACACCGACCCTCCGAAGAGTAACCCACCTAGTCCCGTTTCCCTCTGACTAATGCACCTAACACTACAGGAAATTTAGCATGGCCAATTCACCTGATCTGCACATCTTTGGACTGGGGGAGGAAACCAGAGCACCCACAGGAAACCTACGCAGACCTAGGGAGAATCTGCAAACTCCACACAGACAGTCACCCAAGGCCAGAATCGAACCTGGGACCCTGGTGCTGTGAAGCAGCAGTGCTAACCACTGAGCCACCGTGCCACCCACTACTAGCCATTCCAATAATACTCTAATATCAGAACTGAGCATCCGTCTTCACTCAAATATTCAAACACAATCATGCATGTTATACATTTATTTTGGTTACAGCTGACAGACACACTCCACTGCATCATGCTGTCATCAGATTTGTCCATCGATTCAAATCCAATCAAAATCAAACTCCAATTTTTGTTCTTGTTGGGAGAAATGAAGGCTGTTGAAAACACATTTTGTATCCTCCAGGATCTTTCAGCACTTGACAAGCAACAAATTACTTTTTCACGTGATGGTGGTGGTGGTGGTGGTGGTGGTATTCGTGTTGAATTGCAGACCGATTTATGTGTACAGCAAGATCCCACAAACTGAGGTAAATAACTGAAGACTGATCAATCTTTATGTGGGGGTGCCAGTGTTGGATTGGGGTGTACCAACGTTAAAAATCACACAACACCAGGCTATAGTCCAGCAGGTTTAATTGGAAGTCCTAGTTGAAGAAGCAGTGCTCGGAAAGCTAGTACTTCCGAATAAACCTGTTGCACAATAATCTGGTGGCTGTGATTTTTAACTTTGATCAATGTGTGTGTGTGTGTTGTCTGTGCGGGATCAACCGTTTGAATTGAATTTCTGCTCATTAAGTGGAAAATGTGAAATTTCGCCAATGTAAATGATTCACTTGGTATCTGAATGAGAAAGAAAAGTTTGAGATTTAGAACAGGATTCCTCAGGATTAGGTTGGTTAGACTGACTATGTAATGCAATGGCATTTCACATTCCAATTTGCTGACTGCATTCACCATTGGAGGTTTGACTGTGCTATGCTTTATTGTGGGTCCATTTTTGATCTTCTGAATGACAAGAGTGCAGATAAGTATAAACACATCCCTCATGATTACAATACATTTGAGGGGTCTGTAAGTGTTAAGTGAAGAAAATTCTTGCAATAAAGTTCACTCAACTCTCCTTGAGTAGTGCAATCACAGTATTGCTTTTGCTTGTAATGTTCCAAACTATATATCTCAAATTTAAAATCATTTGAGCCTGATGACTAACAATTATCTGCAGGGTTTAAACAATTCAAATGGCATACTGTAAAGTAAGAATCAAGCACGAGAGCTTTGGAAAGACAAAGTACAACACCATATTAACCTCCTGTTACCACAAACAATGGTGACTTGGTTATATAGCGCATTTTTTATAATGTGGCAAAGCATCCAGAGACACTTCGACGGTGTAATTATCAAATCAGGAGGAAGCTTTGGTATTGCAACAAAAGTATCAGAGCTATCGTTTACCAAATATTTGTTTGTCAAATTCTGGAATATGCAGCTTGTGCGTGAAGTTATTATACAACAAACCAATAAGTTAACCAATTCAAAAGCAGTCATTCTGGGGGAGACACCAGTGTTGCATCACTGAGCAATGATTTGGAATTGGAAGTACAAAGCAAAGGAGGGAAAATAATAGACTGCAAAAAACAAATGCTGGAGATCACAGCTGATCAGGCCGCATCCATGGAGAGAGTAATCTAACATTTTGAGTCCAGATGACTCTTCAGAACAACTCTGATTTAGTCATCCAGACTCAACGTTAGCTTGCGCTCTCTCCATGGATGCTGTCTGACCCACTGTCATTTCCAACATTTGTTGTTTTCAGTATAGATTCCAACATCTGCAGTAGTTTGCTCCTATCAAATGATCAGCTGACTATTTTCTATAAAGTATGGAATAGTCTGGGAGAATTGACCAGAGTAAGTACTGGGTGCCCTTCAATAATGACAACACACAATGTAAGATAAACCACGAGCTCCAGCTGTCTCCAAAACACAGTATCAATAACTTTCTTTCCAAGAATAATTCCACAATGGAACCTGCCGCCAAAGGAAATAGTCACCATGCCAAATCTTTTGAGAATGATCATTTTTGGATTACTTCCATTTAAATGTTTTCATTTCTCGGGACTACTCTCTCAGCCGATTGAACCTGTCAAGCTAGGGCTACCCAGATAAATGTCTGAAAACAGATACCTGTATTAGTTTGTGAAGCAAACAGAACTTTATCAGTAGTTTGACACCAAGTCACATGCAACATTAGAAGAGGTGACCAAGACCTTGGTAAATTGTAGGTTTTGGGGATCGTCTTTAAAGGAGAGGTTTAGAGAAGCCGACAGGTTTTACAGTGGAAATTTGAGCTTGGGCTCAGGCAGCTTGAAGACACGTGAGCATCAATAATTGAATGGAAAGATTTAGGAAGACAGACACTCTTCCTACCATTTTGAAAAATCACACTGCAGGTCACTTTGAACTTACTTCAATTAGCAGACAAAAGACCAATTGAATTGAATTGGTTATCACATGTATCAAGGCACAGTGAAAAGGTTTGTCTTGTGTGCAATACAGGCAGATCACAGAGTTAAGTAACATCAGTAAGTAAATAATAAGTAAACAGCAGCAAAAACAAAACCACAGGTACAGGTGAATATTAAGAGTTTGTGAGTCCTTCAGTATTCTAACAAAAGTAGGGTAGAAACAGTCATGAAACTGGCTGGTGCATATGTTCAGGCTTCTGTACCTTCTCCCTGATGGCAGAGGTTGTAGAAAAACACTGTCAGGATGGGATGGATCTTTGAGAGTGCTGGCGGCCTTTCCTTGACAGCGGGACTGATAGATGGATTCTATAGATGGGAGGTCAGCCTTTGTAATTGTCCGGGCTGAGTTCATTACTCTCTAATTGAAAATGTTATACTGAGATCCTTGCATGTTTTTCTGAATTGTACAGGATGAATTATTGATCTAGTGAATGGTTAATCTGTTTGGTTTTGTACTGTATAAATGCAAGTGTGCTTTGGTGACACTGACATGGAAGGGGGCACAAATGTCAGTGTTTAGAACTTGTATGAAATGTGGTTTGGAAAACAAACCTCTTAATTTATGCAAAAGGATTTTGACAATTGTGAATTTTAAAAAAAATCTCAGGCCAATTTGGAATTGTAATTATACACTGCATGCTAAAATTTATGGTACATAATCCTAATATGTGCACACTGCTTGTGCCTTGCTGGAATGTAAAATAACAAAGTTAATCCTTCCTGCTTGTATCAATTCCAGCTGGTTCAAATGAAATCCCAGCTGAGACCTTAGCTCACGCAGTATAAGGCATTGGACATCAGGCCATTGAGTTTATAATTTAAAAGGGTAAGAGAAAAGACACTGAAAGTCCGAGTGTTGGAATTCCTTTGGTTTTGTTTAATTGAGTTTTATTCCAATATTTTTTTCACTCTATCAGATTCAGACTGGACTGCTATTTCGAAACTACTGGGTTCTCGTTGGTTATCCCATTCTACTTCAATTAATGAGACTGGTTCCTGCTATGATCCAAATGTGCAGACCCCTAAGATTCCAGTGGTTCGAGAAGGCACTCCCACCTTCTCCCCAGGGCAGATCTGGATGGGTAACACATGCAGGATGAGCCAGCAATGCCAACACCCCATGAAAACTAAAATAAAATTTTACGTTCTTTTGTGATTTTGTATATTGTACGATGTAATTATGTTGGCAATATCTCAGAGGAAAAAAAAATGAGGCAAAAGGTGAAGATGAAAATGTGTGCAGGGTCCAACGTCAAAACAGTTTGGCTGTGTTCCTAGACATGAGAAGGCATTATTTCCACCCAGTTTTGAGTAAGGAGAGAGTCAGGTAGACCTGGGAGAGTATCTTGGAGATTGTAGTCACAATGTAATGAGCTTTTAGCCTCAAAATATAAAGAAATGGTTAGCACAAAAAGCAAGTACAACAGATTGAGGAAAGCGGATTTTGGAAAGATGGGATGGGGAAAGGAAAAGAGAGAGATTGATATCAGATATTTTTAACAGATCACCCTAGTTGTAGAGCAAATTCTGCATCATTTAAACTAAAGAAAAGTCTTTTTAAAATGGCGTTGACAAATAAAGGATGGAAACTAACAGAAATTTAACAATATGAAACATATGACCTGTAGATAAGAGGAATACAAGATAATTAGGGGAAAAGCTAAACAACCAGTTCAGGGAGAAATAAATATAGTCAAGTATTCAACAAATGTATTAATACAAAGATGACAAGTACTTAGCCTTATGAAAGGCTTTGATAGTGGTAGATATGGAGAAGATGTTTTTACTTGCACGTGAGACCAGCATTAAAGGCCGTAAATTTAAAGAGATTCTTTATTAATCCAACAGGGTTTTCAGAAACATTTTAACCTCCGCTTGTGATAACAATGTTCATGTACTACCCACTGCCTATGTAGAGGTGAATAACACAGATGCAATCGGGTGAAGCCAGATAAACCTGTAAGGGAGAATGAAATAGGAAATGGTAAATAATAGAAATTGGCTTGTTTTCTGTGGTACTTTTTACAACCACTGGTTCAAAAACACAACAATTTTTTTTACATTGTAATCACTCCGTGTAGGAAGTCTTGTGGTCAATTTGTACACAGGAGGTTCCCACAAACAAAACTGGGCTTATGACTGGATAACCTGATTTTGAGGGGTGTTGATTGGAAGGTGAATAATAGCTCCGACACGCAGAATAAATCCAGTACTGTGCTTTGGAAAAAGTATCCTGGGATCTTTTGCACTCACCTGAGAAGCAGAGCAGGCTTAGTTTTAATATCTCACCCAAAGACATCACAGTATGCCATCAGTTTTGCATTCATTTTTGTGCTCCAATCCTGGAGTAGGAATTGAACGCAGAACTTTGTGACTCAGAAGTGTGAGTTTTACTAACTCAGCCACAACATGCTGCGAGGGTTAGAGAAGGAAGGATGCAAATTGACTCCTGAAGGATAAACACCAACATGGTTCTTCTAAGCTATGCTGTTCCTGTGCTGTTAATATTGTAGACTCAAATAAATAGATCTGTTGATATTCACGGGATGAACTGATCGTATTCATGCTATAAATACCTGTTTCTTTTTACATGACCACTATGTATTTATTTGCTAGAGTCATAGAGCTATATAGCATGGAAATAGATATTTTGTTCCAACTCGTCCATGCTGACTAGTCCCATTTGCCAGCACTTGGCCCATATCTCTCTCAACCCTTCCAATTCATATATCCATCTAGCTGCCTTTTAAATGTTGTAATTGTACCAGCCTCCACCACTTCCTATGGCAGCTCATTCCATACACACACCACCCTCTGTGAAAAACTTACCCCTTCGATCCATTTTAAATCTTCTCCTCTCACCTTAAACCTATGCTGTCTAGTTTTGGATTCCCCTACACTGGGGTAGGGGACCTTGTCTATTTACCCTATCCATGTCCCTCATGAGTTTATAAACCTCTATAAGGTCACTCCTCAGCCTCCAATGCTTCTCGGAAAACAGCCCCAGCCTATTCAGCCTCTCCCTGTAGCTCAAACCCTCTAACCCTGGCAGCATTCTTGTAAATCTTTTCTGCGCCCTTTCAAATTTCATGACATCCTATAGCAGTGCAACCAGAATTGCACACAGTATTCCAAAAGTAGCCTCATCAATGTTCTGTGCAGCTGCAACATGACCTCCCAACTGCTTTACTCAAGTCACTGACCTATGAAGGCAAGCATGCCTAATGCTGCCTTTGCTATTGTAGAATCCCTAGTGTGGAAGCAGACCATTCAGCCCATTTGAGTCCACACAAACCCTTTGGAGAGTATCCCACCCAGACCCACCCTCTTACTTTATCCCTGAAACCCCACCTTTCCCATGGCTAACCCAACTAGCCTGCACATCTCTGGACACTATGGACAATTTAGCATAGCCAATCTATCTAACCTGCAAATGTTTGGACTGAGAGAGGAAACTGGAGCACCCAGAGGAGATCCATGCCTACGTGGATTCTCCTGAGGGTGTAATTAAACCCAGGATCCTGGCACTGTGAGGCAGCAGTGCTAACCACTGAGCTACCTGAACAGTAAGATGCATGGGCACCAGATTTACCAAATATTTCTTGGTCCCTCAACAGTGTGGGACAAGAACCAGCAAGTCTTGTTATTGCTGTATGAGGATGTCCTTAATCTCCATCTTGGAGTCTTCATCTACATATTTCTGGTAATATGCCACCAATATTTTAGAAATAGATTGACAGCACAGATTTGATCTACCTCTTTACTGCCCTTCAGGTGGTACGGTGGCTCAGTGGTTAGCACTGCAGCCTCATTGCACCAGGATCTAGGTTCAATTCCAGCTTTGAGTGACTGTGCAAACTCCACACAGATATTCTCCCCGTGTCTGCGTGGGTTTCCTCCCACAGTCCAAAGATGTGCAGGTCAGGTGAATTGGCCGTGCTAAATTGCCCATAGTGTGCAGAGATGTGCAGGCTAGGTGGGTTAGGTGCTTTAATCAGAGCAAAATGGGTCTGGGTGGGTTACTCTTCGGAGGGCAGTGTGGATTTGTTGGGCCGAAGGGCCTGTTTCCACACTGTAGGGAATCTAATCTAATCTTTATCAAACTCTAATGCTGACTTTAGGAAATCTTACCTTGCCCAATAGTGAAACTAGTTCCAATAATTTGACTGAAAAGTTATTGGTTCAATCTGTTCTAAATTTGATAAGGCCATGCCCTCGTTTGCAGTAGGCTGTGTTCTTTCAAGTAAAAACCTCACCTGATTTGCAAAGGACCTTTAACAAGCAGAGACCGAAAGACATCAAGCAGAGCCACAGTAAATTGATTTTGGCACATTGGGAAAGGAGAGTAGAAAATTTGAAGGCAAATAAAATTAGCTTAATATACAGTGTATAATTGCACATAAGATATATTATAAATAGATGTATTAAAATGCAATGCTGATTCTTCAATGCATAAACTTAGGTTGACAATTCAACACACAAAATTGTCATTGGCAATGGCATTGCCAAACTGGAATTATCAATACAATTGACAATCTTCTTGTTTCAGTAACTGAAATGGATATTAAAGATACAACTGCGCTGTTCAAAGGATGCTCAAGCTCTGTCATTGTTGCAATTCGTACTGCATCAAGAACCACAAAAGAACTAGATTTTTATCTAAATGACATTTGTGGGACATCTGCAATGGACAAGTTTGATAGCACTTTTGCTTGAATGACAAATCATGCTTCATAATGAGCTGTAAGTGAAATGATTTGTTCCATTTCTTGAAGTCTAAAAAGAGTCACTATCTTGAGTATCCCAAACTGGTTCATTTGCAATAACTTTGAAGCAATGTTTCTGTTGGGTCTTTAATGCCTAGCTGAGGTACAGGGATAAGCAGATAACATTTGTTTATAAACCTCCCCCTTTGGCAATGGCTTTACCAACAAAAAAAAAGTTCCGCAAGGCTCAGTGTTGGGACTGAATGATCTAGATTAAGGAACTGAGGGCATTCTGGCTAGGTTTGCAGATGATACAAAGATAGGTAGGGGGGACAGGTAGCATTGAGGAGGCTGCAGAAGGATTTGGACAGGTTAGGAGCGTGGGCAAAGAAGTGGCAGATGGAGTACAACATAGGAAAGTGTGAGGTCATGCACTTTGGTAGCAAGAATAGAGACAAGGGCTGTTTTCTAAATGGGGAGAAAATTCCGATGTCCTAACTGCAAAGAGACTTGAGAGTTCTAGTCCAGGATTCTCTCATGGTAAACTTGAGTCAGTATTTAGGAAGGCAAATGCAATGATGGCATTTATTTTGAGAGGACTTGAATATAAAAGCAGGGATATACTTCTGAGAGTCTATAAGGCTCTGGTCAGGCCACATTTGGAGTATAGTGCACAGTATTGGGCCCCATTTTCCAGGAAGGATGTACTGGCCTTGGAGTTCAGAGGAGGTTCACTAGAATGGTTCCAGGAATGAAAAGCTTAAAAGTTGAGGACTCTGGGTCAATGGAGTTTACAAGGATGAGGGCTGATCTAATTGAAACGTACAGAATACTGAATGGCCTGGACAGAGCGGATGTTGGCAAGATGTTTCCATTGGTAGGAGAGACTACAACCTGAGGACACAGCCTTAGAGTAAAGGGAAGACCTTTTAGAATGGAGATAAGGAGAAACTTCTTCAGCCAGAGAGTGGGGAATCTATGGAATTCATTGCCACAAAAGGCTGTGGAGGCCAGGTCATTGAGTATATTTAGACTGAGATAGATAGGTTCTTGAGTATCAAGGGTTGCAGGAGAATGGGGTTGAGAAACTTATCATCCATGATTGAATGGCGGAGCCAACTCAATGGGTAAATGGTGTAACTTGTGCTCCAATGTCTTAAGAGCATAAGTATTAACTTGTCAATTGAGGTTTTGCAATTGAATCTGTACTGCATGTATTTAAGATATCAAGCCTTACAATAGGCTGTATAATTGCATCTAATATATTGTTTTTATTTGCCTTCATTTTGTGTATTGCAATGGTGCTATACAAAGAAATGAATTTTAGATCTTCCTACTACATGTATTACTTGTGGTACTCGATAATAATTATTATCTGATGCCAAATACCCTCTGATATCTTCTGCCCTTCTCCTATACTGACTAGGAGAACCTCTCCATCACCCAAATACATTATTCATCTCTTCTGTTAAAATCAGCTGAAAGCTACAGGAAAATGAGAACATGGAAATTTGACAATGGCTCTGGGCAGTAAATCCTGTTCTGCTAAAATGCCTTAAGCTTTATTCACTTACTTTGAGTAATCAGAACTGCTTGACTGAATTGCTGCCTCGTCCATTATTGCCAGGCCCCTGAGATCTGAGCTGAATTTCTCCCTGTAAGTATTATTGTCCCTGTCTAAAATCTCTTGTCCCACACTGGCTGATGACTGAGATCTGAAATAGCTCATCTCAGCATCACTCCAAGTGGATGATTGGGAGGAATGTGTGTGTGTGTGTGTGTGTGTGTGTGTGTGTGTATTCGTGTGTGTTCGTGTGTGTTCTCCATCTCAGTCAGGATAATCTGGCACAAAGTGTTGGTGAATTGAAAAAGGAGGCAAAACAAAAGTATTCAAAGACTCCCTGTAATCTTCCACATCTGGCTATATCGCATGCAATCTTAAAAACAACTGTTACATTGCAAATGTTTATTCCCATTGCATACAGATATTCTGAGAATTTTGTAAGCTGTAAGCTTGTTAACTTTCATTATTCACATAGCATCCAGAAACACCATGAATGGAACGTATCCATTAGCTGAATGCTTTCTTCTCTTCTCTTCTCCCAACACTAGAAGGCCTGGTGAAGGTTTCTAAGTGTACATCACTCAGATACCATTTGTTACATGTGATTTGTGAGCCGTGGCTCTCTGCAGTCCATTCAGGCTGACCTGACATAGATTTCCTGCTGGGGGATTGGTCTGGGAACTATGGTACATGTTCACATTTCATCATCCCATTCTCTCTTGGGATGTGGGCATCACTGGCTGGCCAGGATTAATTGCCCAAACCTCGTTACCCTCCAGGGTGATGGTGTGCTGCCTTTTTGATCTGCAGTCCATGCGCTGTGTGGATAGACCCACAATGCTGCTGGCGGGGGTGGGTGTGTTCCAAGATTTTAACTGGGATTCTGTACAAAGACATGGCAAACCTGATGGACTGACCAATTTTTTTTCCTCTATTAGACATGTTTCAGCCTGTCACCACTTAATTAATCTCCAAGAAGCAAGGACAATTAGGAAAAACCTAGTTAGATTAGATTACTTAGTGTGGAAACAGGCCCATCGGCCCAACAAGTCCACACTGACCCACCGAAGTGCAACCCACCCATACCCCTATATTTACCCCCTCACCTAACACTACGGGTAATTTAGCATGGCCAATTCATCTTTGGACTGTAGGAGGAAACCAGAGCACCCGGTGGAAACCCACGCAGACACGGGGAGAATGTGCAAACTCCACACAGTCAGTCACCTGAGGTGGGAATTGAACCCAGGTCTCTGGTGCTGTGAGGCAGCAGTGCTAACCACTGTGCTGCCCACACCTCTGGGGATTTCCTGTCTCGACTCCATTAGGCTGTAAAGCTATAGCTCACAATGAGTGAACCTACAAAAGCTCTGAATATTAGCTAATGTACAAGTTAGCTTCGAGAACTTGCACTGACCTCTCCCCAGAACTTGGGCAGCTTCCTGTTGAAAGGCACTCGTTGAGTCTATTCTTGTCTTTGATAGAATCATGGAATCCCTTCAGCCCAGCAAGTCCACACTGACCTCAGAATATCTCACCCAGACCCATTCCCCTACCTATTACTCTACATTTACCCCTGACTAATGCAACTAATCTACACATCGCTGAATACTATGGACAATTTAGCATGGCCAATTCATTTAACCTGCACATCTTTGGACTGTGGGAGGAAACTGGAGCACCCGGAGACACTAGGAGAATGTGCAAACCCCACACAGTCGCATGAGGCTGGAATCGAACGGGGTCCCTGGCGCTGTGAGACAGCAGTGCTAACCAGTGAGCCACCATGTAGTGTGCCTTTCTACAACAGACTGAGAGGATATTCTTCATAATATCTAATCTCTTCTGTTTGCCTGAGGATTTTGTGACTCCAGCTACTCACTTAGCCATCAGTCTCTTATTCACTGCCAGCCCCCTCGATGCCTTCCACTGCCTCTAATTTGTTGAACATCTGAAACTAGATGAGCACAAATGTCCTTTTTAAATGTGGAAAGTCTGAAGCCAATGGTCCTTCTCACACAAGAGTCAATCAAAAAAAACCAACTTGCTCCAAGTTTGGGGATTTTTTTCTTTTAGTGGACGAGAGATTTGAAGTACAAGAGCAGAAGTTCCACTTTCTAGACTTTTAATTTCAAGAATTAAACACCGTTATGTTGGATCAGTTTTCTGTTTGTATACCACAATGCACTAGAGTTATCAATGTTTGTTCCAGTGGACAATATGAACTCCAGTTTACCCCAGCAAATATCTTCAAGATTGGAAACACTTTTGGAATGCTGCATTCAATTCTCGTCTCCTTGCTGCAGGAAAGATATTGTTAAGCTTGAAAGGGCGCAGAAAAGATTTACAAGGATGTCACTGGGATTGTAGGGCCTGACATATAGGGAGAGGACGAGTGGGTTGGGCTACTTTCCCTGGAGTCTCGGAGACTGAGGGGTGCCCTTTATTGAGGCTCATAAAATTATGAGGAGCATGGATCGGGTGAGTTGTCAGTCTTTTTTTTCCCAGGGTACGGGAGTCTAAAACTCGAGTTTAAGGTGAGAAAGAAAGATTTAAAAGGGACCTAAGAGACAACTTCATGCAGAGGGTTGTGCGTGTATGGGATGAGCTGCCAGAGGAAGTGGTTGGAGGATGGTACAATTGCAACATTTTAAAAGGCATCTGGATGGGGACATGAATAGGAAGGGTTTGGAGGTGTATGGGCCAAATGCTGGCAAACGGGACTAGATTAACTTTGGATATTGGTCATCATGGACAAGTTGGACCGAAGGGTCTGTTTCCGTGCTGTATGTCTCTGTGACTGTATATATTACTAGTTCTGTCTCAGTCCACAATTCTGTAAAAGTTTATGGATGGATGTACAATGAGACTTCCCAATGGATAGTCCTGGAGGATGATGCCTATGACAAGAAAGTGACATTTGAAACCTTGCTCTTTATCTCATCTTAACCTTAACCTTGAAAAGAATAGCCTCTGAATGCAGTGTACAATTGCTAAGTGCCTGAACTTTCTTCTCAATCGTATCAAAATTCTGTTGTGAAACAATTGGGACCAATATCTTAACTGGAAGGTAAAGGTGAAATTTCATGAACGGCTGTGTGATGTATAAATAGGGAGAATATTTATAGTTGTAGAGGAGTTAGCAACCACAGGGCACTGATTGGAGATCTTTGGCAAAAGAGCCCCAGGAGGGAGATGTAAACTTTCTTTCATGCAGGAGCTTCTTGTAATATGGAATTCTCTGCTTGGTGGAGTTGGGAAGCAGATTGAGTAGTAACATTTAAAGGGTATGGCACTGATTGGACACTGCTGTTGAATATCTGACACAAGCTTGATGATTCTCCTTCAGTGCTACACAATGCTATGTTTGTTTCTACATAGGACAGTACAGGCCCTTCGGTCTTTGATGTTGTGCCGACCTTTTATCCTACTCTAAGATCAGACTAACCTACATACCCTTCACTGTACTATCTTCCATGTGCCTACCCAAGAGTTGCTTAAATGTTCCTAATGTATCTGACTCCACTACGACCGCTGGCAGTGCATTCCACACACCCACCACTCTCTGCGTAAAGACCTACGTCTGACATCTCCCCTAAACCTTCCTCCAATCACCTTAAAATTATGCCCTCTTGATGGCCATTTCTGCCCTGGGAATAAATCTCTGGCTATCTACTCTATCTATGCCTTTCATCATCTTGTACATCTCTATCAAATCACCTCTCATCCTCCTTCACTCCAATGAGAAAAGCCCTAGTTCCCTCAACAATTCCTCATAAGACATGTCCTCCAGTCCAGGCAGCATCCTGGTAAGCCTCTGCATCCTCTCTAAAGCTTCCACATCCTTTCCATAATGAGGCAACCAGAAGTGAACGCAATATTTCAACTGTGGTCTAACCAGGGCTCTCTAAGAGCTGCAGCATAACTTTGCAGCTCTTAAACTCAATCCCCTGCTGTTCTCTTCCTTCAGTTGTTTCTCTGCCTTCCTTTTTGAAGAGCATCAACTCCCTCACTGGGGAAGGTCTACCTTCTAATACTTCTCCCAAGTGGCTATATCTATCTGATAACTTTGACAGGGAGGGGAATGTCTGGTTGCTGCTTTTGTTGCTGCTCCCTAATTGCTCTTGAAGTGAACAATAAGCTGCCCTCTTGAACCACTGAAGTCCTTTTTGTATGGATAGACCGATGATGCTATTAGGAAGGGAGCTCCAGATGTGTGATCCAGTGACAGTGAAGTGATGCATTTAGAAGTCAGGATAGTGAGTGGCTTGGAGGGGAACTTCCACATGGTAGTGTTCCTATGCATCTGCTCTCCTTGTCTTGTTGGACGTATTTGTGGATTTGGAAGGTGCTGTTGCTCAAAGCTTGGTGGGTTGCTGCAGTGCGCCATGTATTGATGGTGGCGAGCATGTTTAATGGATGAGCTGTCAATCAAACGGGTTGCTTTGTCCTGGAATGTTTGGAGTTCAACCACCGGGACTTAATAGCAGATTATAATGCTGTTCTTCCTTTGACCTCTGCACGAGGCCATTTATGAAATGTCTGCCTTCAGTGGTTGCGTAAAAATTGGGACCAAAGATTCCAGCAAATTCCACAACCCCCTTCTCCACTCCTGTATATCTCTTCCCGCACCCATTTCCTCTAACAAAGTCAGTGCAGCCTTTCGGACCTCTATTGTCCCAGTCTTGGGTGAAGTTAACTAATCGTGTGATGGGCTAATAACCTGAAACATGAACAGCTTAACTGCCCAGAAGTGGAAGTTTTGAGTGATATCTGGAGTTTGTGCAATGGCTTGAAATGTGACAGTGAATCAATCGCTGATTTTATAATTTTCGCATTCTCTCTCGCATATCTGTGTGCACACACTCTCACATATTAGATATATATCTCATTGGAACAATTTTTTAACATATTAGTTAAGTTCAGGTGTTTTCTGTGATTGATAGGAAACCATTTCCTGGACAACACTTATTCAATGACTGCCATCACTAGAACAGTTGCCCATTTATGTGATTATTGGTGGCTATGGTGTACGAATTGGCTGTCACTGTCCCTACACGGTGTTATCACATTGTAAAAGTGCAAAGTCTCCAATCCCACCTTGAGAACCAGAAATTCCAGATTCTAGTCTCCCCCAGAACGACTTGACTTTGTAAAGGAGCATTCATGACTGAGTGACTGTGCTGAACTTTGGAAAGTTTTGCAGGTTATCTGCATGTACCCATGGCAGTCAGTCAAATTAGGAGAGATTACTCATCAGTTGTGCTTGATGTGGAGTGCTGCCCTTCAAGTTACAATCACTTCTGCTCTCAAAAGAAAAAGCAGTACCTAATGTCCATCCTGGCTCATGTCTAATAACAGACAGATAGTCATCGAGTTGTACAGCACGGAAACAGATCTTTTGGTCTAACTCGTCCATGCCGACCAGATTATCCTAATCTAATCTCGTCCCATTTGCCAGCACTTGGCCCATATCCCTCTTAAACCCTTCCTAATCATATACCCATCCAGATGCCTTTTAAATGCTGTAATTGTACCAGCCTCCTTCACTTTGTCTGGCAGCTCATTCCATACACGTAACACCCTCTGCATGAAAAAGTTGGCCGTTGGGTCTCTTTTATATCTTTCCCTCTCAACCTAAACCTATGCCCTCTAGTTCTGAATTCCCCCACCCCAGGGAAAAGACCTTGTCTATTTACCTTATCCATGCCCCTCATGATTTTATAAACCTTTTTATGAGGTCATTCCTCAGCCTCCAACGCTTCAGGGAAAACAGTCCCAGCCTGTTCAGCCTCTCCCTATATGGGTAGGCAACTCCTATTTTCCTGGTTCTGAAATATTTTGGGCTAGCATGAAAGATGCTGTGTAAATGCAAGTTTGTACAGGAAGACGTTTTCAGGTTTCAACGGCAATATACTGGAAGGGGCCTTTGCTGCACATCAGAACAGCTCCTACCACCAGTCTGCCCCTCTTTCAGCAGAGGTGAATATTCCAACATGAGTGATGAGCCATGTGATCGGAAAAGCGAAGCAATTTTTAGTCTAAATTAAGCGTGAAGAATCAGCTACCAGATGTCTATTTATAATTTCACAGAATGGCTTCACAGTTTCAATGTTTTCAACTTTTGGCAATGCACAGGACGATATTTAAAGCTGCATTAACGTTTAGTGGGAGATTGGTCAGGAAATGAGTGCTGTGAATCTTTCAGTGTTCATTTACTTGTTCCATACACACAGAAGGAAGCTTAGGAAACCGAGGGAGACTCTGTGGTTTGTCCATGCTGTATTACCAGAATGGTCTTGCACATCGCTGGCTCAATACTTAAACAGTTTCCAAATGAAGCATTCTGCATTTGGGTATTGACTCATTGTTAAATTAAATTGGCATCAAGTGGTTTAAGTATCAGGTTGAGCTCATTATTGCTAATGAAACGGCGCAATGGGATCAATGAGTATTATGATATGGTCGCTAAACCTTAGTGAAACTCAGACATCAAGCTGCATGGGCCGTCTTTGCCACTTGTGTTCATCCTGATAGATAGCAGCAAAGATAATGACCATAGTAGTAGGCCACTCAGCCCATCGCCTGTGCTCCACCATACAATGAGATCATTGCTGATCATTTACTGCCTTCATCCCCATAAACCTTGATTCCCTTACTGATTTGAAAATCTATTGTCTCTCATGCCATCAGGTGTATTTCAAAACAATAAAATACATGCATTAGTGGTAGGTTAGATTTCTATGAATGTAGTGACATTGTAAACAAATGTGAGATGGCCAAGTGCACTATAAATAACATACAACAGACAGAAAAAGGTTCTTTCTGTTCATTTTGAGAACTGCTAAAGAGAAATGTTGAACTTAAGTGGTGGAAATAGATGATTTCCTATTCTCATACCTATCTCCACAGGTGTGAATATTGGGGTCAGTTTTTCAATGTAGCCACTACCCAATGTCTATCATGAAACCCCACAAGCAAAAGATCAAAAGATCTTTCCTCGTGGTATTATTGCTGGACTGATCATCCAGAGAACCAGGTAAAGTTTTAGGGACCGATTGTCAGGAAAATCCCATCTGGGTCACTAATGTCCTTCGGGGTTGGGGTGTGGGGGGAGATATTTGCAATCCTCACCTGGTCTGGCCTACAACTGACTCCAGACCCACAGTGATATGATTGACTGACTGTTAACTGCTCGCTGGGCAGTACATGCTGAACACACTCATCTCATGAATGTTTGTTTTTTTTTAAATTCATTCTCTGTCTGGGTACATAGGTTAAGAACAAACACTTGAGAATGCAGATTGGCCAGTTGAAATTTCCCATGTGAGTCACTTTCAGCAAGCGAGTGACAGAAGATATTATTTTTGTTTTATTTACAATTTCCCATTATCCAGCTGACCACCCATGGTTCTGATTCTGTCCTGCCACTATTTTTAGTGTGGCATTTGAAGACTGAGTAGTATTGGACACTGTAAATATGTCTTTTATAGGGCAGCTAACCATGATTATGAAGAAGAGTTTTTTTTAATACATAAACAAGATGTGGAAATCATTGGCTAGGCCAGTATTTTTTTTCTTTTTCTTCCTTTTTCTTTTTTTATTTTCAGAGTCAGTCCCCTAGACTGAGGGGATTCTAAATCTCCTGGTTAAATAATTCCTTACTTCTGCCTAACTGCGGTAGTGCTTATATTTTCCCCAGCACCCATGTGTGTGTGCAGGTGTGAGACACAGTGAAAGACAATAGTATAAATCTTTATTCAATTTCCACCACCAGGAAGAAAGGAAACACCCGAGTGGCCAGTGACAAGCACTGCCCTTCTCATCAAAGGGCAATGCTGTGTGATCAAAAAAGTGAAGGGGAGGGCAGGGATTAAATCAAAATAGAGTTGGAAGGCCAGTATTTTTTTTTTCTTTTCTTTTTTTCTTTTTCTCTTTTTTTTCTTTCTTTTAATCCCCTGTTTATTTTTTTTTCTCTTTTTTTTCCCAGGGTGTTGGTGGACACCGCGTGCTCCCATTCCTGTTTTTATTTTTTTTTTCCTTTTTCTTTTTTTTCTTTATTTTTTTCTACCCATGGTGTGTGTGTGTGCAGGTGTGAGACACAGTGAAAGACACAAAGTGTACGAATCTTTATTCAATTTCCACCACCAGGAAGATATGAAAAACACCCGAGTGGCCAGTGACAAGCACTGCCCTTCTCATCAAAGGGCAATGCTGTGTGATCAAAAAAGTGAAGGGGAGGGCAGGGATTAAATCAAAATAGAGTTGGAAGGCCAGTATTTATTACTCATTCCCAATTGCACAGACAACAATTAAGAATCAACTACATTGCTGTTTGCTTGGAGTCTCATGTAGGCCAGAGCCTAAGAGACATTAGTGAACCAGACAACAAACAACACACGGTCACCATTAAACTAACTTTTTAAACTTTTAATTAAATCTTAATTGCAGATTTTTTAAAAAAATCAAACTTTTCCATCTGTCATGGTGAGATTTGATCTCATGACCCCAGAACAGTTCTGGATTGTTCCATCTTTGATGTTACAACTATGCCACTGCCTTCCATGAATAATATACAGCTGCAAGCAAATTTTGTTCTTAATGCTGCAAATCCTATTTTTGTTAACGATTTTACCAGCCAATTAACTCACTTAACTATCTCTCTCACTTGAAGAGTCCCTTCATGAATTAATGACTGTGGTCATTTGATGATTCAAAACATGAGGACCTAGGGTCAACTTGTTGGTAAATGTTGTTGTGAACAGGGGCTTCAAGATTGATTCTTGTGGTTTTTTTTTTACTGCTCATGATTGTCCAATTATCTATTATCATGGATCATTGCCCTTATTCAATTGTCTACATAACAGTAAACATTTAATTTAGCATCTTTGTTTATCTTGAGAGTTTTTATTTTAAACCAATGCTTTGATCAAATTCCTATATAGTGGATGAATTTTATTTCAGACAAAGCTGCAATCTTATAGTTTACAACATATGCTGTTGTAACAATTGACCATTGGCTTGGGATTTGAGGGCCATAATTAGGTATTCGGCCCATCAAGCTCCTTTGCTGTTGAATCATAGCTGATATGTTTCTCAACCCTATTCCCCTGCCTTCTCTCTATAACCCTTGATCCCCTTACTACTCAAGAACCTACCTATCTCTATCCTAAATATACTCAATGACTTGGCCTTCACAGCCTTTTATGGCCATGAGTTCCACAGATTCACCACCCTCTGGCTGAAGGAATTCCTCCTCTTCCCAGTTCTAAAGGGTTGTGCCTTCACTCTTGAGTCCTAATTTTCCTACAAGTCCATGTCCACTCTATCTAGGCAACTCCGAATCCTGTAAGTTTCATTGAGATCCTCTCTCAACCTACTGAACTCCATCACATACACTCCCCCAGAATCCTCAACCGTTCATCATTTTACACAATCCTGGCAATTATGGATTTGTTAACCTTCTCTGGACCCCCACCAACGTGGGGCGGGGGGCAGGTGGGGGCAGGGGGGGCGGGCGGGGGCGGTGGCGGGGCGGGCGGCGGGGCGGGCTGGCGGGGCGGGGGGCAGGGTTACCTTTCAGACAATGGAATGTTGTAGACTCGCTCCACACCAACCCCAACTGACTTGACACATAGCACTGGTGCCAGGAGTCCCAGGATGCCCTGGCAGTGACACATACTTCTGCCGCTGATGATGAAGAAGATAGAATGAGCTAGGTGCTATAGAAGAATAGAGTCTAGATTTTAAAAAAAGGTGAATTTTGAAGAATATTGTCAGAAATCACAATAGGGCTCATGGAGTGATTAAATGCAAAGTCACCATAGTCATAGAGGAACATGCGCTGCTCTCTTCTTAGAGATGACTGGTGGGGAGTTTAACCTGAGGATCACGATGGCTCAGATGGGGGGGGAGGGGGGGTGAGTTTGAGAAGGTCAGGCTTTCATGGTAACTTCGGTTAGTGTGGGAATTAAACCCACGCTGACAGAGAGAAATCTTTATGAAACTTGCCAAAGTTGACAATTAGGTCAAGATTCTAAGTTTTACCAGAGATCAGCAATAAAACAAGATACGAAATGGCCTTGCTGGTCTCCTCGGCGTCAATACAGTCAGGTATCCGCTCTAATTATACACAATGGAATGGCCCAACGGAAACATTGTTTCGGATTGAGGTCTCTGACAGCCCAGTGGTCAATAAACTCAAGCAGTGCTTCTACCTCTTTTGTTCTTTCCCGTTGAGATATTTTCTAATCAGCTGTTCAGAGCAGGCAGGAGTTTAACTCAGGCCTCCTGTCCTAGAGGTGCAGTAAGTACCACAAGAATCGCTTTTCGTCCATTTACTGTCACCAGCTTCCAATTTTACTATCCAAGCTAATTGTTAAAAAGTCTCTGCTGACTTACACTAATCGCTTCATTTGAACAGTCACAGGTAGGCAGAGTCATACAGTGCAAAAGCTTACCCTTCGGTCCAATGTGTCCATGTCAACCAGGTTCCCCAAACAATGGGGAGGCAATGGCCAAGCGGTATTGTCGCTGGACTGTTAATCCAGAGACCCAGGCCATGTTCTAGGGACCCAGGTTCAAATCCTGCCACAGCAGATAGTAGAATTTGAATTCAACAAAAATCTGAAATTAAGAATCTAATGATGATCATGAATTCATTGTCAATTGTTGCAAATAACGCATCTGGTTCACTAATGTCCTGCAGGGAAGGAAACTGCCAATGTTTGGTTATCCACTTTGGTGGCAAGAACAGGAAGGTAGATTACTACCTAAATGGGATCAATTTAGGTAAAGGGGCTGTTCAGAGAGATCTGGGTGTTCTTGTACACCAGTCAATGAAGGTAAGCATGCAGGTACAGCAGGTAGTGAAGAAGGCTAATAGCATGCTGGCCTTCATAACAAGAGGGATTGAGTATAGAAGCAAAGAGGTTCTTCTGCAGCTGTACAGAGCCCTGGTGAGACCACACCTGGAGTACTGTGTGCAGTTCTGGTCTCCAAATTTGAGGAAAGACATTCTGGCGATTGAGGGAGTGCAGCGAGGGTTCACGCAGTCAATTCCTGGAATGGCAGGACTACCTTACGCTGAAAGACTGGAGCGACTGGGCTTGTATACCCTTGAGTTTAGAAGACTGTGAGGGAATCTGATTGAGACATATAAGATTATTAAAGGATTGGACACTCTGGAGGCAGAAAACATGTTTCCGCTGATGGGTGAGTCCCGAACCAGAGGACACAGCTTAAAAATACAGGGTAGACCATTTAGGACAGAGATGAGGAGAAACTTCTTCACCCAGAGAGTGGTGGCTGTGTGGAATGCTCTGCCCCAGAGGGCAGTGGAGGCCCAGTCTCTGGATTCATTTAAGAAAGAGTTGGATAGAGCTCTCAAGGATTGTGGAATCAAGGGTTATGGAGATAATTAGTATCCTGTTCCTGCCTTAAGGATGATCAGCCATGATCATATTGAATGGTGGTGCAGGCTCGAAGGGCATAATGGCCTACTCCTGCACCTTTTGTCTATTGTCTATTGTCCATACCTGATCTGGCCTGCATGTGACTCCAGACCTGCAGCAAATGTGGTTAACTCTTAACTGTCCTCTGGGCAATTAGGAATAGGCAGTGAATGCTGGCATAGCCAGCGATGTCCTCATCCCATCAATGAATTAGAAAAAAACTAAACTAATCCCACGTACCTGCATCTGACCCATGTCCCTGTAAATCTTTCACATTCATGTACCTATCCAAGTGTCTTTTTAAATGTTGTAGCTGTGCCTGCATCTACCACTTCCTTTGGCAGTTCATTCATATACCCTCAGGTCCATGTTTGATGCTTAACTATGTGCCACTCATCACCACACCACCATCTTATACATGAACCGCTGTACCTAAATGATGGTTAGCCCCAACCAGTAGGACTAGGCCAGGTTTGGGTCTGACTCACCCCCACTTCCTTTACAAATTTATACCTGCTCTGGTTTTACTCTTCCTTGGAGTCAACATGGGAATGAAATCAGACTGGGTGTGGAACTGATGCCTGACTTGAATGTTCCGCACTCCCTGTTTTATTTGCTGCAGGTCAGTTAGGGTTAAAATTGGGGTTGTACTCCTGCTGTACCTGACCTATCACAAATAGACATGTTGAATTCTGGACTAACCTCTAGAGAAACAGAAAGTTGTCTCACTCTGCAAGAATGTGCTGTTATGTACTGAATTTCTGCAAACTCACAAGAACCTCCTATGTGGCGTCCAGGTGTGAGACAGTAGATTTTGTAGCTTAAAATAAACCTGAGCAGAACAGTGTGACATGTATAATCATTCATTTTGTGAAGCTATTCAACATGATAAAGTACTACATAAATGCATATGTTGTTATTTTATGTTTCACTTTCATTCTCGTCTGTGCTGGCTCATGGAATATGCCAAAGGGAAAGGTATTGCTAGGTGTGACCATCTTCAACAAGTCTAACCATCTCCATTTGACATTTAACTAATTACCATTGCTGGATTCTCTTACTCGTTCATGAACTATGGGTATCACTGGTTGGGCCACATTTGCTGTCCATCCCGATTTGCCCCTTCATCTGAGTGGCTGGCTACAGCTATTTCAGTTGGCAGTTATTAGCCAACTACATTGCTGAGGGTCTGGAGTCACATGCAGATCAGACAGGTAAAGATGGCAGTTCCTCTCCCTAAAGGATTAATAAAACTGATTCTTCATGATTGGCTTAATTCAGATTTTTTTTTCTAAATTTAACTTGAATTGCACCATTTGCCACAGTAGGATTTGAACTTGTGCCCTAGAGCATCAGCCTGGCATTGTGGATTATTACACCAGTGATGTTACTGCTACACCATTGCCTCCCCAGATTTCCAAATTATCCCCAAAAGCAAGTCAGAGACTGGATATTCTCTCGGAAGTAACTCCTCTCCTGACTCCCCAAAGCCTGTTCACCATCTGCAGGGCAGAAGTCAGGAAGTGATGGCGTGTTCCCCACTTGCCTGGATGAGTGCATCAACCCACAAGACATCATCCAGGGCAAGGCACTTCGAACATTCACTCTCGCCCCAACTGGTGAAGCGTGGCAGCACAATGCGTTGCACCAATCCCCAAGGCTCCCTTTACAGAACCTATCAACTCTACCATCCAGAAGGACTAAAGCAAAAGGCACATGGGAATACCACCTTCCTCGATTCATCTGCCACACTGACTTAGAACTTTTTTTAACATCACTTCACTGGAGCTGGGTCAAAGTAGTAGAACTCCCTGGCTAACTGTATGTTACATGGCCTGCAGTAGTTCTTTACCACCACAAGCTTTCAAGAGCAGTTAGAGATGGACAGCAAATATTGGCCTTTTTCTTGCTCACATCCCATGAACAAACATAAAAACAAAATACAATTCTTCTCCCTTGTTCATTATCCATATTCAAACAATCTGATGTTTCGATTGAGATTATTTGAGTTCCCCTTTAACATGCACACAATACAACTGCTTTCCAGCCAGAGGGACCACCCATCAATGAGCCACCAGCCAGGAAGTCCCAATTCTCATTGCCTCTCAAACCAGTAAGGTCGCACAACTTTCAAGAATTTATCTTCAAAAAGCCCCTACATTTTGTGACATCTGCCATCAGATGATATGTTTCACGTCATCCTGGTCCAAGTAGGTGGCCTGTGCTGTTTGTTGATCATCCACTGTTATTCCCTCGGCTCAAGGAATTTTATCTGTGCCACTCGGTTTGTTATTTCACCCAATTTCCTCTTCCAGGTGAGGAACACTGGGTGTCAGCAGTCCACCCCATGGAAGAGGCATCAGGAAGAAGCCTGTTCTCCAGACAAATACACTAAGCCAGGGTAACTGTGAAGCTATCAGGAGCCAGGACTCTTCTTCAATTCATTGCCTCCCTCCTCCAGGGCAAGAGAGTCATAGAAACGTACAGCACGGAAACAGACCTTTGGTCTAATTCGTCCATGCTGACCAGATTATGAGGCCAATTGCGTTACCCCAAACTTTTGTCTAAAATTTGGGAACTCCATACAGAAAATAAATCCAGTCTGAAATCATCTTATTCATATGGCTCGTCTACAGATACTTCAAACTGTTGGAGGTTTGGAAAATGAGAAAGGGTTTTGAGAGTGAATAGGGAGGAACTGTTTCCATTGGGTTGAAAGTCAGTCACTAAAGGACATTGATTGGATGGAAACAGTGGTGTAGTGGGACTAGTCACTGAACTAGGAGTAGACCATTTAGGACAGAGATGAGGAAAAACTTCTTCACCCAGAGAGTGGTGTGTGTGTGTGGAATACTCTGCCCCAGAAGGCAGTGGAGGCCCAGTCTCTGGATTCGTTTAAAAAAGAGTTGAATAGAGCTTTCAAGGATAGTGGAATCAAGGGTTATGGAGATAAGGCAGGAACAGGATACTGATTGAAGATGATCAGCCATGATCGTAATGAATGGTGGTGCAGGCTCGAAGGGCAGAATGGCCTACTCCTGCACCTATTGTCTGTTGTCTATTGACTGATTATTCAAAGAGCCAACCAATGTCTGGGGCAAGAGTTCACATTCCCACGATGGAATTACTAAATCTGAACTTGAAAGGTAGTCTCGATAATGGTGGCCATGAAAATAATCATTGTTGTAAGAACCTCCATCCTTTTTAAGGATGGAAATCTACTGTCCTTATCACATCTGGCCTTCATGTGACTCCAGAACCACAATAACCAGGTTTGTTCTGAAGTAGCCCAAGGAGAAATTCTATTCTAGGGCAATGAGCAGAGACTTGGTGGGACTACTTGCTGATTTTTACCAATTATACCTCCCATTCTTTGGAGGGGAAAAAAAAGTAGAAAAGCAGCCAGATGATGAGAGTTTTGTTTTACATTGAGCTGTGATGGAAGCAGATTTATTCTGATGTTTCAATTGGATAAATAGTTGAAAGTGGGAAAGGTTTTCAGAATTAAGTGGGGAAAGCAGGGTGTGGGATTAAATGGATAACTTTTTCAAAGTACAGGCATCAATAAGATGGGCTGAATTGCCACTGCTTATGCTGTATGCATTGTAGACCGTAAGCTAGAGAGTAAGAGTCTTTGTTTGTATAGACAAACGATATCGTGAAATTGTGGGAGCAAACTACATTTTCTAGAAGTTAAATGAAAACCCAAAGAACTGAAGATGCTGTAAATCAGAAACAAAAACAGAAATTGCTGGAAAAGCTCAACAGGTTTGGCACCATCTGTGGAGAGCTCTGAGGATCACTGGACCTGAAACATTAACTGATTTCTCTCCACAGATGCTGCCAGACCTGCTGAGATTTTCCAGCAATTTCTGGTTCTGTTTTCTTGTTCTGTTTGTTTTAACATAAATAAATATCCTCACCTTTTTCACAATGAATTTGATTGCATTGCATGTTTGTGCTCGCCATTTTATACCAGTTCTCAGTGGTCCACCTCTTAAAAATATTGTCTTTTCTGTTTTCACTCTGTAGCTTCAACGCTTGAAGAGGTCACTGTCCTTCAAGACAATCCTCAGAAGTAAAAGCGTTGAGAACTTCTTCCAGCGGTCCAACAGCGAAGTGAAATTTCCAGCAGAGATACTGCCTCCTCCACCCACTCCACCCCCAACACCACCCACTGCTCTCCTGCCAGATGTATCGCCCATCAATGAGCCACCAGCAAGGAAGTCCCACCAAGCCTCGTTACCTCTCAAACCAGTAAGGTCGCACAACTTTCAAGAATTTGTCTTCAAAAAGCCTACATTTTGTGACATCTGCCATCACATGATTGTAGGTATGTTTCATGTTAGCTGGGACATGCAACACCTCGGTGGTGCTCACTAACGGAAAGCTGGAATTTTGAGATTTCATGCAACATTCCTGGTCCACCAATGAACCATCATTGCATCCACAATTCATCATGAACAGTAACACTTATGCAGCAGTTACTTGGTGGCTGTATTTTCAAGACAGTCCTCAGAAGTAAAAGCGTTGAAAATTATTTTCAGTTGCCCAGCAGTGCAGTGAGATTCCCAGCAGAGAGAGTGCCTCCTCTGAGTCCAGCCCCCAAAGTGTCCAGTCATAGCCATATTGTGGAGGTGCTGGTGTTTGACTGGGGTGGACCAATTCAGACGTCGCACATCACCAGGTTATAGTCCAACAGGTTTATTTAAAATCGCAAGCTTTCAAAGTGCTGCTCCTCCTTCAAGTGACTTTACCTGATGATGGAGCAGTGCTGTGAAAGCTTGTGATTTCAAATAAACCTGTTGGGCTACAACTTGATGTAGCCAAGTGGCTAAGGTGATGGGTTAGAAGTCTGTGGGGGTTGCGCTGCATTGGTTCAAATCCTGTTGACTATGGTTCCTGTTTTGCGGCTGAAACTAGAACTAGGGAGCATAGTCTCAAATTAAGGGGGAGCAGATTTAGGACTGAGTTGAGGAGGAACTTCTTCACCCAAAGAGTTGTTAATCTTGGAACTTCCTGCCCAGTAACGCTACCTCCACAGTTTTTAAAGCAAAGATAGATTGATTTTTGAACAGTAAAGGAATTAAGGGTTATGGTGAGAGGTCAGTTTGGTGGAGCTGAGCCCACAAAAAGATCATGATTGTGTTGAATGACAGAATAGGTTGAAGGGGCCAGATGGCCTTCTCGTACTCCTAATTCTTATGTTCTTACGTTTTTCACTTTTGATTGGAGACTGGAATTTGGCTTTTATTTTGGTGTGTGGATTTGTTACTTGAAGGATGAGTCTGCTTTTTAATGATATGTTGCAATGTTAAATCTATAAATTTGCATAGTACATTCATCAGGGAACTATCAAGTGTGACCTTTATATGCCTCTGGTAAATCAATACTACTTTTCTGTTCGATTCTTTCCATACTCCTGTACCTTTTTTTATATGAAGAATATTGCCAGCAATTATCCTTGCACACACCAAAAAAGAAATGCTCCTAAGTATTCTGTGCCATTGGTTATATTCCATTTAAACCTTTCTTCGGCTTACTCGGTATAACCCTAACAGCAATACCTTCTATTCTTTTCTTTCATCAGATTAATCTTTTACTGAAGGCATCTATCCTATTCCCACCAGTTAGTTCTTGTGGTCGCAATAACTTTCACATCCTAACCACACTCTGGCTAATGTAGCTCCGAATAACTGAATGTATTAGTGACTATCTTTATACTTAAGGTTTGAAAGCCCTGCCAAACTGGAAACTTCCTCTCTATATACACCCGATCAAACCCCCTTCATTATTTTAAAGACTTCTATTAGATCACGCACCAGTCTCTTTCCAAGACACAATGGCCCAGATCTTGTTTCTGGCTAAAACACCAGTGCTAGTATGATATGACCTGAGCATTCCCTATACCTTAAGCTTTGCAACGTTGTATACCACAAAGACTAGGTCTTGTTGAGATAGATGTCTTGAAGTTTAGTTACAACACTAACTATTTACACTGCTTAAGATATCAGACTTGCACATAGTCGGAGATCTGTGATTATTAACTGCACAGAGTAAAGACTGGAAGCAGGTTACTGTTATTTTTACAGAAGGTGAAACCAGTATCTTTCAATACTGGAACTACACATGTCATGCTGTTATTAACTATCTTAAAAGTATGCTGTGTAGTTTTGAGATCTATGCAATAATACATGGACCCCAATTTATTGAGCCTTTCCTAATAGTCCTGGTTACCTCCTTTTTGTAGCTCGTTTTTGCATCTTCTCCAGTGCCTCTAAATGATTTTTATTGGAAATATACAATTATAGAATTTTATGGTACAGAAGGAGGCCATTCAACCCATTGCATCAATACTGGCTCCCAAAAGAGCGACCCAGCTAGTCCCATTCTTTAGCCTTCTGTCCATAGCCCTCTGGAGACTAACATTATGCTCAGTGTTTCAAGTGTTGTTTCAGCGTGTTTCTAGGTAATTTTAATAAGCATTTTCTTTCTGCAGTCCTGCTGTCAGAATTGTACAAAGCCCATTTTAGATGCAGAGACATCACTTTAATGTTAACTCACTTCCAACTGCTAAGGGGTGGAAATGCTGGTCTAACACTTTATCATATGGTGATTCACAGAGATAAATAATAGAGATTGATGAGCTTGTCTGACTTGGTGTAGTGGAAGTGAATCTTTTAAAAGGTAGAGTCAAATCCTAAACATTTGAATCTGCCCAAAATTCATTCTTTAATCTGATTAAGCACAAATTGTTGAGTGGGATCCAATTTGTGGTTAAATTTGTGATTAGTGAAGAACATCTCATTTTTAATTATCAAAGGAAATTAGGAGTCTATAAACGTTTTCCACTTTTTGGAAGGATCCAGCATGAAGTAGTTTATACAGATAGTACAGAATAAAGTTTCCTGACGCAATTTATTTTTAATAGCACTGTGGTCATATTATTTGCTGATGATAGCAACAGCGAGAAGATTGGATGAGAAGAAATCAAAGACAACAGGGCAAGGACAGATTTTCAGATAACCTTAGGTAACCTCACTTTTGAGAGTTCAAAGGCAGAGCTGATGCTGCTCTCTATAAAGTCAAGGGGTGCCAGACCCAGGATGTCCCTTCCTAAACCTCTCAACATTTCCCCTCCTTAAAGATGCCGCTGAAACATTAACACAGAGCAGAGCTGCTGGTTATCTGCCACGCTATCTCTTCTCGTGAGCTTTTGTCGGATAATGTTGCTGCAAAGCCCCTTGGGATATTTTGATTGCGTTGAAGGTATAGTAATAATTATCACTTTCATAGCCATTATTTCAATCAAAATAACAGATTAGTTTGACAATTGCATTTGGGTTTTGGTGTCCAATTTTTGAATGTTTTTTTTTAAATTGCATTCCTGAGTCAATAGATAGAAAAATGATGTTTTTCCCCAGGTGCTGCTTAGTTATGTTTGTAAAAGACAGAATACAATAATAAGTGCATCCCATGTGCAGTTTTGGCCTCCCTGTTTCAGAAAGCCGTGACGTGGAGGTGCCGGTGTTGAACTGGGATGGGCAAAGTCAGAAGGCACACCACACTAGGTCATAGTCCAACAGGTTTATGTGAAATCACTAGCTTTTGGAGTGCTGCAATTGATATGTTGGACTATGACCTGGTGTTGTGTGACTTTATTTCAGGTACGATCTAAATATGATTGAGGCAGTTCAGAGGAGGTTTATTAGATTTAGTCCCGTAATGAGTGGGTTATCCTTTTGAGGAAAGGTTGGGCTCATTTCCATTGGAGTGTCAAAGAGTGAGAGGTGGTTGGATTGAAATGTACAAGATCCTGAATAGTCTTGAGAAGATTGGAAGGATGTTTCCTCTTGTTGGGGAGACCAATGCTAGGAGGATACAAATGAAGAGAAATCATCTCCCTCAGAACGCAGTGTGATGGTGCCTGCTAAGGAAGAGAGCTCCAATGGAGCTGGAGTAATTTAAAAATGTTTAAAGACAGAGGCCAGTATCCAAGAGGAGTCATCTCAGACTGAACTGGTAACTCTGTCTCTTTACAGATGTTGCTCGACCAACTGAGTTTCTCCAGCATTTTGCTTTTTACTGCAGATGCTGGAAGTTTGAAATATTTTGACTTTATTAGATAGGTGCTTGTTAGGCAAGGCCATAAAATATGATTGTGGTTGATAGGAATAGTGGAGTTTTGAAGCACAAGCATATCAGTCATGATCTTATTGTGGATCAGTTTCAAAGGGCTGAATGCTGGAGATTAGAGACAAGAATGTCGTGCTGGAAAAGCACAGCAGGTCAGACAGCGTCTGAGGAGCAGGAAAATCAGTGCTTTGGGCAATCTGCCTGCTGTGCTTTTCCAGCACCACACTCTTAATTCAAAAGGCTGAATGATCTTCTTAGGCTCTTAGTTCATATTTCATATATGGGAAGGTGTTGCTGAATAGTCTTTCCACAGGATTATTAATCCTGAGATCCAGATAATATTCTGGGGACCCGGGTTCAAATCCCACCATGGCAGATGTTGAAGTTTGAATTCACTAATCTGGAATTAAGAGTCTGATGATGATCATGAAATTATTGTGGATTTTTGGAAAAGCCTGATCCAGTTCACTAATCTCCTTTCCGAGAACCAAAACTGCTATCCTCATGTGTTCCCTGATGCTCAGCAATGAGATTGATTCATAATTGTTCTTTGGGGGAATTTCATATCCCACAGTGGGGGTGGGATTTGGGGTTGAGGGGGTGAGGTGATGGCATGGTGGCTCAGTGGTTAGCACTGCTACCTCACAACACCAGTGATCTGGGTTCGATTCCAGCCTCTGGTGACACTGTGTGGAGTTTGCATGTTCTCCCTGTGTCTGCATGGGTTTCCTCTAGGTGCTCCAGTTTCCTTCCACAATCCAAAGATGTGCAGGTTAGGTGGATTGGCCATGCTAAATTGCCCATAGTGTCCAGGGATGGGTGGGTTAGCCAGGGTAAATCCAGGGTTAAAGGGATAGGATAGGAGTGTGGGTCTGGGTGGGACATTCTTTGGAGGGTCAGTGTGCACTGAATGGGCCGAATTGGACCGTTTCCACACTCTGGGGATCCTATGATGCTAACTTCTTGTGGCTCATGTACTAAAACACTTGGGTTTCTCTGCACCTTTGAATTCTGCAGTTGTTCTTCATTTAAGTAATCTCCACATTTTTGTACTTCCTGCCAAAGTGAACAACTTCATCATTTCCCACATTGTATTCCATTTGCCAGGATTTTCACTCCATCTACAGCCATCTGTAACCTCCTTATGTTTTCTTCATAATAGACGTTCCTATCTTTGTCATTTGTAAACTTGTCTTTGCTGCCCTATACATCATTGATATAAATTGTGAAAAGGTGAAGCCCTAGCACAGACCCCTGGGCTACTCCTGTCATCACATCCTGCCAACCAGAAATGCATACTCTGTTTTCTACCAGCCAGCCAGCCAATCTTCTATTCGTGCTAATATGTCAGACACTACAACAGAAGCTCCTATTTTGCATTAAATGCTTTGATGTGGCACTTTATCAAATCTTTTCTGGAAATCCAAGTACAGCATGTCAGCAGGCTCTACTTTATCCATTGCACAGATTATTCCTTTAAAGAACTCCGTTAAGTGTGATTTCTGTTACACAAAAACATTCTGACTTTTTCAAGTTACATTGTTTCTTTCCAAGTGCCCAGCCATAACCTTTTTAACGTTAATTCTACACCTTCCCACAACAGACATCAAACTAACTGCCTTGTTGTTTCCTGTTCTCTGCATCCCTTGCCTCCTTGAATAAAGGATTTGTATTTGCTACTTTTCAGTTTTAATGTATCCTTTCCAAAATGTTGTAACTTTTGGAAAATTAACATTAACAAATATCCAACCTCAGTAACCTGCTAGGAAGAAGTCTGGAGAACCTAGAGACTTATTGTCCTGCAGTTACATCAATTTGCTCAATCTCACTTTCTTTAGTGATTGTAATTTCAGTCGGTTCCCCCCTGCCGCCACCCCTTGCACTGCCTGATTTTTCAGCAGTTACTGGAAATTTTGTCTATCCCTAATAGTGAAGATAAGAACAAAATATTTGTTCACTTTCATTTGCCATTTTCTCCTTATCTACTATTAACTCCTATTATCAGTCTCTAGAACACTCACTTTACTTACACTTCTGTTTCTTGGATACCTTTTGGAACTCTGCCTTCGATTTTTATATTTCTAGATAGCATCTTAGCTACTATCAAGGCTTTAAGGTAAGGTCTAGTTTAACATGCATATCCATGACTTTATACCTCTGTCAGAATTATAGCATGCACATGGTAGGACTTGGTCTATGTGATGCAGAAGTGCAAGGACATTCAAAATTAAGTAAATAGATAAATAAATCATTGCTGTAAAAGCCACCCCAGTTCTATCTTTTCTATGATGAGTTTGTGATTAATGGCCTGGCCTGTTGTGGGCCCCATTCTTCAATTTGGCTAACACTTCAATAATAAATGAAGCAGAAAGTTTACTTTAAAATGTCAGTGACCAGAATAATAGTTCCCTTTTGATTCCAGCGCTGCTTCACATGATCTGCTGCCCCTTGTTCAAATCGATCACTTGCTGCTAGATTCTTCTGGTGGATCCTGTCCTGTGGGGTTTGTAATGGTGTTCTGAAGTTCCACTTAGTAACTGCCTTGCTCCCAGATCTGACATTCTTGAGCATTGGAATCCTGTCGGAATTATTGAAACACTGAAGCAATGCCTTATGCAGATGCAGTGGCCACACAAAACAGGGATTTAGCTTGGGGATCACAGCAGTGAATTTGGCACTGCAGCTGCACTTCCTTTTTAAAAAAAAAATTGCAGTGATTTATTGTTTGGTTTAAGAGTCGAGAAGAAGAGTTGTTCACCATTTTAAGTTTGCTCAGTTTATTGACTAGGCAGTCCTGGATTTGGCTGTAATCTCTTAAACTTCTCACATGTGATATGAGTCACTGGCTCGGCAGCAAGGAGAGCAGCCTGATGTAATCTACATTCCTGAGAACCACGGGTTGGATTTGATATTTCCATTCAAAGGCAAGTGGTCTTGCAAAGCGCAAGATTTCGCCACTTTGTTTTCCACTCCCCGTGTGCCTCCTGTTTGGGTTGGGGTGGGGGGGGTCGGGTGGGGTTAGTGTAGCTATCAGATGGTCCGGTTACCCTCTGACCTATTGATGCCTGTCATTGACCAGTTACTGACCTCTGGGGTGCCTCCTCTGCACCCTATTTTACCTATAGCCAGGACAAGGACCACACCAAGTGGGCAGTCCATTTGGTTTGACTATGAAAGTTGGCATTGGGCAAAATGTGGCAGCTGTGGGTGGAGAGCTTACTTTTGCAGGTGTCTCTCCCCCTATCCCACTTGGGATTGACTTTTATAGAAGGGGGAAAGGGCCCTTCTGCCCATTGCATCTGGGCTGGAGATCATCTGTTCAGGTTCTCTCACTTGGCCTTTTCTGCTCCAAAGTACTGCCCCACTTGGGTCACAATCTCTCCCCACTTTTTACCACTCTCCCCAGCCTTTAAAACTCATCCCACTTCCTCCCCATACCTCCCTGGGTCTGGGTGGGATGCTGTTTGGAGGGTTGGTGTGACATCAATTGGACAAATGGCCTGCTTCCACATTGTAGGGATTCTATGATTCCACCCAATTGTTACATAAGTTTAAATTCTTGTATCTGGTGAGTTTGTCAGTATTCTTACCTCCATGCTAAAGATTCAGAAATACTCCAGGAAGGTGTAGAGGACACAGATAAACAGACACTTTGGCAGCGAAATGCTGTGGCCAAGACTTCACAAAGCCGGGCTAGGTTTTCACTTGAGCTAATCAATAACAAATGACCTTCAATCCAAACGAAGTAGTCCAACAGGCGAATGCATTGCAATGGGACTTGGCAAGTGGCATATTGAAAGATGCCCCAGGGCTGAATTTTAATTCCATGAAGGAAGCCAAAGGAGCAGATGGTCATCCCATGAGATACATGCAGTGGCATGGTAGACTTGCAATGACTTAGATGCTTTAGCCTTATCCACCCCCAAAAATTGTAAACATTTAAAATGAGAGAATCAGAGGGAGTAGAGTGAAAAATGCAGCAGTTCTAATTTAATGGCTCATTCACTCCTTCCTCATAGTTCCAGGAATAATGTTTAGAATTCCCCCTCTGGTGTCTTTTACCCATTCTTGACCCAAAGACTCTTTGGAATCAAATACGGTGGAGCTAATGCAGGGAACACCAGTTTGACCTCAGCTGGAGTATGTGCTCCTTTCTGGGCACCGCGTATTGGGAAGAGTGGTCAAAACAAGAGACTACAGAAAAGATTCACAGGAATGGGTTGTTGTGTTGAGGAATGTCGGTTCCAAGGAAAAACTGGGGCTGTTTTCCTTGGAGAGGAGATTTGATGCAGATGTTGAGAATCGTGAGCGGCAGATTGAGAGAAACAATTCCCGTTGGTAGAAGGAACGCAAACCACAGAACTGCAATTTCAGGTGATTAGCAAAATAAAAAGCAACTGTTGATGTGAAACCGTAAAACTGCTTTTCAGCATCATTTAGAATCCGGAATCCTGAGCCTGATGGCGTGATGGAGAGAGATTCAGCTGATGCCTTTATAAAAGAATCGGAGAATTATCGGAAGTGGAAAATTTCAAGGCATCACAGACTGTAAGTTCGTTGGCAAAAGAAGCATTGAGGACATGAGGAAAATCTTCACACAGTGTGTTGTTAGCATTTGGAAGGCACTGCCTGAGATTGTGGTAAGGCAGGTTCAATTTGCTTTGTCAAATAGGATGTGGATTAATGAGAAGAATGTGCAGAGGGTAGGGGAGTGGCAGTCGGTGAATTGTTCCTTCAGAGAGACAAGCCTATCACAATGGGTGAACAACTTCCTGTGATATTCAGCTCTGTGACCAGTGTGAGTTAGAATAAGCAAAGCGCAACGGATGTTAGGTTCCATCTCCCAATATTGTGTTGAAGCCATAAATGTGGAATATTTGACATCCCTGTTTATTGCCTGTCCGTACCATGCAGCAGGTTTAAGGAAATGGTTCTAGAAGAGTTAATGCTGAAGTTGCTCAGCTGCATCAAATTTGACGTAAGAGTCTTTGGGTCAAGAATCAGCCAGTCTAGTATGAGATCCCAGTGGCGATACAGTGATCATTTCTGGCTAACCATAGTTGCAAATATGCTGAAACGGGGAATGTTAAAGGTACCTACTGCTGTCATGTAATAAACTGCACCTTCATATGTAACACTGCCTCTTGTTGAGACCCTTTTTAATGGATTACCTTTGTTTACCATTTGAAAATTAGACACCCTTAGACTCCACTTAGGCTGAGTTCTTGTGATACAGTGGTAGTCTCCTTGCCTCTGAGCCAGGAGTCTTGGGTTCAAGTTGGACGTACTCCAGTAGTGTGTCATAAACCTCTCTGTCTCCTATTTTCTAAGGACCTGTATCCCTTTGCTCCCTGCCCATTCCTTTATCTGTCTAGATACATCTTAAATAACACTATGGTTCCCGCCCCTATCACCTCCACTGGCAACACATTCCAGGTACCTAACACCCTCTGCATAGAGAACTTTCCACGCATATCTCCCCTAAACTTTTCCTCTCTCACTCTGAAGTCATGACCCCTAGTAATTGAGTCCTGCACTCTGGGGGGTGGGGGTGGGGTGGGGGGGGGGGGGGGGGGGAAGAAAGCTTCTTGCTATTCACCCCATCTAACCTCATGATTTTGTATGCCTCAATCAGGTCCCCCCTCAACCTTCTTCTTTCCAACGAACATAATCCTAATCTACTCAACCTCCCTTCAGGGCTAGCACCCTCTATACCAGGCAACATCCTGGTGAACCTCCTCTGCACCCTCTCCAAAGCATCCACGTCCTTTTGGTATTGTGGCGAGCAGAACTGTATGCAGTATTCCAAATGTGCCTGAACCAAAGTCCTATACAACTGTAACATGACCTGCCAACTCAATACCCCGTCCAATGAAGGAAAGCATGCCGTAGTCCTTCTTGACCAGTCTACTGACCTGCATTGCTACCTTCAGGGAACAATGGACCTGAACACCCAGATGTCTCTGTACATCAATTTTCCCCAGGACTTTTCCTTGTGCTGTGTAGTTTGCTCTTGAATTGGATCTTCCAAAATGGATCACCTCGCATTTGTTTGGATTGTAATCCATCTGTTATTTCTCTGCCCAGCTCTCCAATCTATCTATATTGTGCTGCATTCTCTGACAGTCCCCTTTATTATCTGCTACTCCATCAATCTTAGTGTCCTCTGCAAACCTGCAAATGAGGCAACCTACACCTTCCTTCAAATCATTTATGTATATCACAAAGAACAGTGGTCCCAGCACAGATCCATGTGGGACGCCACTGGTCACAGGTCTCCATTTTGAGAACCTCCCTTCTACTATTACTCTGTCTCCTGTTGCCCAACCGGTTTAGTATCTATCTATCTAGAACCCTTGACCCCATGCAACTTTACATTCTCCATCAGCCTACCATAGGAAACCTTATCAAATGCCTTATTAAAGTGCATATATATGACATCTACATCCCTTCCCTCATCAATCTACTTTGTCACCTCTTCAAAGAATTCTATTAGGTTTGTAAGACATGACCTTCCCTGAACAAAACCATGCTGCCTATCACTGAGTCCATTTTCTTCCAAATGGGTATATATCCTAGTGAGTTTTGAGAAGATTTGTAGCTCAGGTTGAGGTTTTGGATGTAGGTTTGTTCGCTGAGCTGAAAGGTTAATTTCCAGATGTTTCATTACCTTGCTAGGTAACATCTTCAGTGGACCACATGCGAAGCAATGCTGACAATTCCTGCTTTCTGTTTATATGTTTGGGTTTCTTTGGGGTGGTGATGTTATTTCCTGTAGTGAAGTCACTTCCTGTTCCTTTTCTCGGGGGGTGGTAGATGGGGTTTAACTCTGTTTGTTGATAGAGTTCCGGTTGGTTTGCCATGCTTCTAAGAATTCTCGTGCGTGTCTTTGTTTGGCTTGTCCTAGGATGGATGTATTGTCCCAGTCGAAGTGGTGTCCTTCCTCATCCATATGTGAGGATACCAGTGAGAGAGGGTCATGTCTTTTTGTGGCTAGTTGATGATCATGTATCCTGGTGGCTAGTTTTCTGCCTGTTTGTCCAATGTAGTGTTTGTTACAGTCCTTGCAAGGTATTTTGTAAATGACATAAGTTTTGCTCATTGTCTGTATAGGGTCTCTGAAATGACTGCCAGACTACTCAACCCCCTTGGCATCATGGTAGCTCACAAACCCACCAACACACTAAAATAGCAGCAAATGAACTTGAAAGACCCTATATATTCAGGGTATATATTCCTATTCCTCAGTATCTTCTCCAGTAGTTTCCCTGCCACTGACGTCAGACTCTCAGGTCTGTAATTAGCTGGATTATCCCTGCTACCCTTCTTGAACAAGGGAATAACATTAGCAATTCTCTAGTCCTCTGGGACCTCCTCCATGTTCACGGATCTGCAAAGATATCTGTTAAAGCCCCAGCTATTTCCTCTCTCACTTCCTTCCATAACCTGGGATAGATCCCAATCGGTCCTTGGAACCTATCAACATTAATGCCGTTTAGAATACCCAACATGTCCTCCCTCCTCATGCTGACTTCACCTAGAGTAATCAAAGATCTGTCCCTAACCTCAACATCCGCCATGACCCTCTCCTTGGTCAATGCCAATACAAAGTACTTATTAAGAATCTCACACATTTCCTGACTCCACACACCTCTTTCTTTCTTTTGTCCTTGAGTGGGCCAAACCTTTCCCTTGTTACCCTCTTGCTCCTTATATCTGAATAAAAGGCTTTGGGGTTTTCCTTAAACCTGCTCGCTAAGGAGATCTTTTAGCCCTCTTAATTCCTCGTTTCATGTTGGTCCTACATTCCTGATATTTTTTCCAAAGCTTTGTCTGTCTTCAGTTGCCTAGATCTTATGTATGCTTCCTTTTTCCTCCTAGCTAGTCTCTCAATTTCACCTGTCATCCATGGTTCCCTAATCTTGCCTTTTCTATCTCTTATTTTCACAGGAACATATCTCTCCTGAACTCTAATCAACCTCTCTTTAAAAGCCTCCCACATAGTGAATGTGGATTTCCCTTCAAACAGCTGCTCCCATTTTACATTCCCCAGCTCCTGCCGAATTTTGGTATAGTTGGCCTTCCCCCAATTTAGCACTTCTAGTCCCATTTGCCAGCTGGGCCTATATCCCTCTAAACCCTTCATATTAATAACATTTAAAAGGCATTTGGATGGATATATAATTGTACCAGCCTCCACCACTTCCTCTGACAGCTCATTCCATACAAGCACAGCCTTCTTGGTGAAAACGTTGCCCCTTAGGTCCCTTTTAAAATCTTTCTCCTGTCACCCTAAACCTATGCCCTCTAATTCTGGACTCCCCCCCCCCCCCCCAACCCGGGGAAAGACCTTACCTATTCACCTTAACCATGTCCCTCATGATTTTATAGACCTTTAAGATCACCCCTCAGGCTGACGCCCCAGTTAAAACAGCCCCAACCAATTCAGCCTCTCCCTGTAGCTCAAATTCTCCAACCCTCCAACATTTTTGTAAATCTTTTCAGAGCCTTTTCAAATCTCACAACATCCTTCCTATAGGAGGGAGAGCAGAATTGCACGCAATATTCCAAAGTGGCCTAACCAATGTCCTGAACAGGTGCAACATGACGTTTCGACATGCGCAGCTGTATCCTCTCGTGATCTAATGAACCTTATTCTCTCTAACAATCCTGCTCAAGAATGATCCCATGCTGTTGTAATCTAGGCTCACAAGAGAGGGTAGAAACAGCATTGAAGTTTGCTTTATCAGCACTGCCTGAACCAGATTCCATCAGATTTCACAAAACCGTCAGCACGTTGCTCGGTTCTGAGACATACTCTGAAGGTGGAAGGATGTTCATTTGGATTCTTTCTGCAATTCTATGAAAAATGGAATTCACTGCCAATGTAAATTGTTCAGAACAGTGGGTTTATTCCTGAGACACTCACTCCGTTCCGAACTGGTGCTTGTGTGTGCCCTATTTCCGGCATCTGTGCATGGACAAACGAAAGTGCATGGTCTGAACATAAAGCATCTCTCACTGAAATAACTTGGAAAAGCACTGAAATAAGTGGACCTGTTCGAAGGGTGAGGACAAGTAATCCAAAGGGATCCTGTTTTTCAATCCCAATTGATCTTTTGAAATCTTAATAAACATAAAATGCTGGAGAAATTCAACCGGTCTAGCAGCATCCATGGACAGAGAAACCAAGTTATCATTTTAAATCTAGTATAACTTCTTTGGAATTGAAGGAAAATGAATGGTATTCCATTCTGAAGGAGAGTCTTAGTTGTAGAGTCATAGTGATGTACAGCACAGAAACAGAACCTTTGGTCCAACTCGTCCATGTGGAACAGATACCCTAAATTAATCTAGTCCCATTTGCCAGCATTTATCCCTCTGAACCCTTCCTATTCATTACCCATCCAGCTGCCTTTTAAATGTTGTAATTGTACCAGCCTCCACCACTTCCTCTGGCAGCTTATTCCATACATGTACCACCCTCTGTGTTTAAAAAGTTTACCCTTCAGTCCCTTTTTAAATCTTTTTCTTCTCACTCTAAACCAGTGCCCTCTAGTTCTGGACTCCCCACCCCAGAGAAAAGACCTTGTCTATTTACCCTAACCATGCCCCTCATTATTTTATAAACCACTATACGGTTACCCCAAAGGAGCAGTTAATGTTTGAGTTTAGAGTCAGACTGTTTACTGTTCCTTTATTCACAAATATGGCCAGATCTACTGAGTTTCTTCAGCATTTTCTGCATGTCGTTTAGCTTTCCAGCATTAACTGTATTTAGCTTCCATATGATACAGTCCCCAGACTGTGAATGGTTTCTGTTCTTCAGGATGTTCATTAGTCAATCTGTACGCTAGTCAGAACAACACAACAACAATACAATATAAAATAATCATTGATAAGGATATGCAAATGATTGCATGTCAGATCTTTTAATATTGTTCTGGTGACTCATTGCTCAGATAGATGTTCATAATTGGAGATCACCTGTAATTATGCAACTTGCAATCTATGGCTACGGACCTAGCCCTGACCTCTGGCATTTCATACACGGTGGTAATCTTAGTGATTTCAACAGCTCAATTAAAGGATTCAAGGCCGGGTTTTAAAGAGCTTTATCGTCATTGGACCAGGCTTGTCAAAGAAAAATTAATGTGCTAAATATTGCACCAAACTTCATGTCATTTTGGATTAAAATTTATATTCTCACATCATGGGTGCATTCTGGGGCAAAACTGCAGCAAACTCTTCAATCTGCCCTGATAAAGGAACGTTAAGATAGCATAAAATGTCCCACGTGATCCACCAGATTAGGAGAGGGGAGGATCAGAGCCAAGTCAGAAAGAAGTGAGTTGGTCTTCCGGCCAAAGCAGGCGATTTAAGAGTGACTTTGAGACCGAGCAGCATGGGAGCAGAAAGTTTAGGAAAGACGGTATTGCACGTGCAAGATACGCAGGCCCAGAGGAGGATTTAGGGCTATTCCGAAATGTGGTGTAGTTGGATGAGCTGTGGTCTTATTGAATGTTAAAGCAGGCTCTGGGCTGAGTTACCTACTTCTGATGTCCTTATGTTTGAATGTACGCATGGTGATGGAGATGGGCAGCACTTGGGGTAGGAGTTTGGAAAGTAAACCAGAGACGGAGTGGAGGGAGCAGGTAGATTTGCAAGCCACCTGACACTAGCAAGGGGTAAACTGTAGAGGGAGCCATTGCAAGCCTGAAGCTACAGGATGGTTTATTTTATTGTTTTGTGAATTTTCTTCTAGGGTATTCTAAACGAGGATGGCGTTGCAAACTCTGTAAAATTAATGCTCACCCACAATGCGGAGAAGGTGCATCTCGGCAACAGTGCATCGGAAAGCTGGTGAGTGTTGTTCAGAAACTCCGTTGACTGATGGAGAACCATCTTAACCATTCTGTCTGTTGGATTGTTGCGATGCAGGCCATTCAGCCAATTGTGCCAGCACCGTCTCTTCAAGCGAGCATTTGCTGCCGCTTTGGTGTGACAAACTTTTTGGATCTTGCAGAGTGGAAGTTTGCAGTGCTGCTTTTTATTCATGTATCCTTTGGAATCCTATCCAGTCAGAGTAAATTTGCCTGGTTTGAATTGAATCAGTTAAGTAAGATTGACAGTTATTGGTTTTTGCTGCATTGCCATGCCAACCATAGTCAATCCAATAAGCATTCTCCTGTCATGCCGTATCAATTGTTGGTTCCTTTTTGGAGTTTGGTTTTCTTGTGGTTCAGTCCTGAGGCACAACGTTTCAACTTCACGTCACTTTTCACTAATGTTAAATGTCTATGCTACCAAGCAGTGAATTTAGACAACTTTCAGAACAAACGCATCCCCATAGTATTATTCCATCAATGAGTGACAGCAAACAAATAAACTTGTATTTATAAAGCACCTTTTAGAATAACTCCAAGAGGCCAGTATCCTGTCACTAAGTCACCCTTTATTTACCGGGGGAGAGCTCTTGACACTGATCTAGCTCCCTCAAAGAGAGCAGAACCTCTTGTTAATATGTCAGCCAGGGCTCCCTGATTGGACCAAATTAACAGCCCCAATCAGGGAACTCCCATTCTGTGAGGTTCACCTGGCCCACCTCATTATAATGACTACACCATTCGTGAGCCTAAGGCACTCGATAGCCGAAGGGGTACATTTGACGTGTAGTCAATTTGCACACAGCAAACTCTCACAGCACTAATGTAATAATCAACAGATCTATGTTTTCTGGTGAATGATGCTTCCAAGATTTACTCTCAGAGCTTTGTGTTGGCATTCAAAAGTGGGAGAGTGTTTTACTCTCTAGCACCACCCTTCCTTGCTTAATGAGCAACGTTAACGTTTTGTTCAACAATAACTAACAGGTAAAATCAGCTTCGAGAAGGACATAGCTACCTGCTCCCTGAATCAAAAAGTACTTGAGCTCAATGATATGAGATAGTGAAGGAGCTGTTCTTGAGTTGAGGCGTTCTCCCTCCAGGCGTCAGGTGGTAAGGGTTCGGCGACTACTGTATCCATTGCACCGGATGTGGTCTCCTCTACGTTGGGGAGACAGGATGCCAACTTGCAGATCGTTTCAGAGAACACCTCTGGGACACCCGTACCAACCAACCCCACAGCCCCGTGGTTGAACACTTCAACTCCCCCACCCACTCTGGCAAGGGCATGCAAATCCTGGGCCTCCTCCATCGTCAAACCCTAACCACCTGACCATCTGGGGGAAGAACATCACCTCATACTCCACCTTAGGACCCTGTAACCACACGGGATCATGTGGATTTCACCAGTTTCCTCATTTCCCCTCCTCCCACATTAGTCCCAAACCTCCAACTCAGCACTGTCCTCTTGACCTGTGCATCACCTTTCCCATCTTTTCCGCTCCATCCTCCTCTCCGACCTGTCACCTTCTCTCCACCTTCATTTACCTAAGCTACCTTCCTCTCTACCCCACCCCCCTCCCATTTATCTCTCAGCCCCCTTGGGCCACAAGCCTCACTCCTGATGAAGGGCTTATGCCTGAAACGTTGACTCTCCTGCTCCTCAGTTGCTGCTTGGCCTGCTGTGCTTTTCCAGCAACACACACTCAACAGTGAATGGAAAAGTCTGAGGAACATTGATGTACAGAGAGATCTGGGTGTTTAAGTCCATTGTAACCTGAAGGTGGCAATACTGGTCAATAGAATGGTCAAGAAGGCATACTGCTTTCATTCATTGGACAGGGTATTGCATACAAGATGCAGCAGGTCATGTTACAATTTTATAAGACTTTGGTTCAGCCACATTTGGAATACTGCACACAGTTCTGGTCGCCACATTACCAAAAAGGTGTGGATGCTTTGGAGAGCATGCAGAGGAGGTTCACCAGGATGTTGCCTGCGATAGAGGGTGCCAACTATGAGGAGAGGTTGAATAGAATTGGATTATTTTCATTAGAATGACAGGTTGAGGGGGGACCTGATTGAGGTCTACTAAATCATGAGCAGTATAGATAGGGTGGATAGCAAGAAGCATTTTTTTCCAGAGTGGGGGACTCAATTACGAGGAATCACTAGTTCAAAGTGAGAGGAGAAAAGTTTAGGGGAGATACATGGGGAAAGTGGTGGGTGCCTGGAGCGCGTTGCCAGCAGTGGTGGTAGGGGTGGGAATGATAGCGTCATTTAAGATCTATCTAGATAAATAGATAGATAGATGAATGGGCTGGGAGCAGAGGGATACAGATGCTTATAAAATAGGTGACTGGTTTAAATTGAGGATCTGGATCTGCGCAGACTTGGAGAGCTGAAGAGCCTGTTCCTGTGCTGTAATTTTCTTCATTCTTTGTATCTATTCTTGAGACATTGTTGTCACTGGCAGTAAATATTAATCTAGATAACTCACTATTATACAATTCCAAGTATGAAATATGAACAAGCAACCTGGTAAATACAGGAATTAATTACATCTCTCTCTGATCTGTTTTGTAAGCAATAGTGGAATATGTCACTGAATTGTCAGTCAAGAACCAATTTAGTTCATCAAATTTACTTACGCTGGAGATTGATTAGTTCAGATCTAAGGGAAAAAAACCCCACACTGATTATAGTTAACTGCCTCAATTGCTGCCAAGACCTGTTGGTGTTTGGTTTAATGTATGAGCTCGTAGCTTCTCCCCGAGCTGTCATAATCATTATAGTACCCAGGGGCATCTATAAATCATGCCGTCTCTAATCATTATGTAAGCCTTTTATTATGGGCTGCTTTATTTTACTTAAAGTGACATGAATATCAGTTTTGACCTTTTGGTAGGATCTATTCATTTTCTTAGCAATTCTGCCTTCAGCACAAAGGAATTACGTGACTGGTGTGGAGGATGAGAGAGAACTGTTAGTTACAAACTGACAAGCTTTTCTAAGGTGGGTCAATCTTGTTTCTGGAGAGAAAAAAAAAGCAAATATACCCAGGGGCAGTGCTTCCAGCCAAGTCAGTAGGAAATGCAAATGCCTTTTGTCAAAGAATGTGAGCTTGATTGGATAAATTCGATCCTAACAATTCTGTTTGCTTCAGTTGGCACAAGTGCAATTGTACCGCAAGTGGGAAATGCACATATTGTAAATGGATTTGTGTAAGTGATGTTTAGATATCTGCCTATTTCCACCTCCTGACCATCACCCAATTTCACCCTGACCCAGCTCATCTGTTTCTGAACCACTCATTCATGCCTTCATTCCGCTCTCGAATTAACTCAATACGCTCTTCATTGGTCTCCCGCAATCTACCCTCTCAAAACCTGAAACGATCTGCAACTCCGTCTTGATTCCAGCTGACGTTAATACTGGACAAGTCAAAGCCCCCAAATTAAATCTGGCTTGATGAATCATATTTTGTTTCAATTTATTGAGGTGGCCTTTCTGAACATAGGCACACATGGCTTCAGATGAAACAAACCAAGGTACCTAAAATGTAACACGGTTTGAGCAACTTCAAAATGCAACAAAACCAAACTTCCATTTACTCCCCCACACCACGACTTTTACAGTTAATCAAATTCCAGAGAAACTTTCCTTCCCTGTCCAATCTGTGTATTTTGACCTAACTGCTGCTTCTCTGTTCGATTCCTTTTGAGTAGTGAGCCTTTTTGCTACTGAAAGCTTAAACTTTCTTAGTTTTTCAGTAATCTGGAGAGTTCTAACCAAACATCCTGGTCTGGAATTCACCCTTTCACTGAGGTAATTTATTTCCTCAACTACTATAACCAATCTCCTTTTTTTCTCAGAGAGATTATACTTGTGTCTGACTTTAGGGTTTGCTCGTTGAGCTGTAGGTTTGATATGCAGACGTGTCATTACCTGGCTAGGTAACATCAGTGGCGACCTCCAAGTGAAGCGAAGCTGTTGTCTCCTGCTTTCTATTGACCTCAATAAAGTCTTCTTCAAATTGAACGCAGAATCCTTTGAGCTAATTTTCAAAACAAAACTTGTTCATCTTTAGACTCTGTTTAAAGCTAATGGTTTGATTGATTTTTTTTTTCCCCTCCTCTCTCCTGTTTTTGAACTGCTACAACATAAACTAAGTTCCATTAACACTCCTGGGGTCCACATGCTGCTTGATTCATACTGGTTTTTAAAATCATCCTTCTGGAAAGGTTGATATAATTGATTTTTAAACCCCTTCCCAAAACAGCATCCATAGGCCATTACTTTGAAATCTGAACTTTAAAAGAAGTGATCACTTCACACCTTGCATTGCAACTCGCACTCAGTCTCATTAATCAACTATCCTGTACCTACTGATTGAGAATTGGCTCTCAGTTGAAGTTAAAGTTCTCATTCTCATTTTCAAGTCCCTTCAGAGTCTCATTCTTTTCCATTGATATAATTTCCTGCAGAATTTCAATTCTCTGAGATATCTGCATTCCTTGAATTCTGACAGCTTATGCATTCCTATAGTAACTTGTGCCTTCAACTGCCTGGACTTTAAGCTCTTGGGATATCCCATGTCCACCTCTCCACCTGGCCGTCCTCCTCTAAGACACTCCTTTTAAAGCCTATCTATATAGCCAACCTTTGGAGTGACATGGTGACTCAGTGGTTAACACTGCTGCCTCACAGCGCCCAAGGACCTGAGTTCAATTCCCGCCTTGGGCGACTGACGTGTGGAGTTTGCACATTCTCCCCGTATCTGCGTGGGTTTCCTCCAGGTGCTCTGGTTTCCTCCTACAATCGAAAGATGTACAGGTCAGATGAATTGGCCATGCTAAATTGCCCGTAGTGTTAGGTGCATTTGTCAGGGGTAAGTGTAGGGGAATAGGTCTGGGTGGGTTACTCTTCAGAGGGTCAGTGTGGACTTCTTGGGCTGAAGGGCCTGTTTCTATGCTGTAGGGAATCTAATATGTCCTCCTGTGGCTTGGTTTTATAATGTTTGGTGAAGCACCTTGAGATATGCTATTAAGTCGAACTACTGTATAGATTTAAATTGTTAATTGCATATATTCTAAATGTATGTATGGATAAATATGCTTTTACTCCTGTTATAGAGTACATATATCAGAACCATGTGTGCTAATGTCAGCAAGATTTGACTTTCTGAACACAACGATCAGGCCTATGAAGCCTGCTCTGCTAGTCCTGAAGAAGGGTTATACCTGAGATGTTGACTTCTCCACCTCCCAGATGCTGCCTGGCTTGCTGTGTTATTCCAGCCTCCAGCTTGTTTGCTAGTCAAACATGGCTGATCTGATTACCCTAACTTCCTGCCTGTTCGTGATAACCTTTCACTCTCCTCATCTTAAGGATTTCCACTCCCTATATAAGTTCCCCTGGACAAGATTCTACAGTTGAAGACTGTGTACACAGGCATTGTATTAAAACACAGATGTTTCATTCTGAATTCAGCAACTGAAAGTGTTACATGCAAAATAAAATAAGACCAACTTCAGGGCTTTTCTTTATAATTTGAAGGTTTGTTTTCCCTTACTATCCTAAACCCCTCCAACTGCAATCTTGTAATATTTCAAACACATGATTACACAGCTATGTCAAAAACTGATTTTAAAATAGCCACTCTAGTGTTTTAATTCATGGGTCAAATCATTGTGTTTCTTTTAAATCACATGGGGAAGATTTTTTGCCACAATTATTTGTAATAATCTGAACATCAAATCTGTATGCTCTTGGATCTCTGTTCAAAGCTAATATTGAAATGATTTTGCTTCTCTAATAATCAACACCAGATCTTACATTGGACACCTGTCTGAAATGAAGACCAAGGAGGAATTTAGTTTTCACGTTTTTACACTGTTTCCCTTCCATTATGTTCACTTGATAATGTATCAAAGTTTTATCACATGACTTACAGGTCGTTCTGGTAAAACAGGCATTTCATCAACGCAAATTGGCTATAACATGATTGATAAATTGTGGATAAATTGTTGAATAACACAAACTTTCTGCTGAATGAATATAGTGATTTTCTATGACGATCTTCTGCAGCGCGATTTTCTATCGAAGGATTTTCATAGTTCGATTTTTATCGTGTGAGGTTGCAGAGGAATGCAGCTGTCATGTTATAGCAGAAAGCCCTGTACTTATACTCATGAGGTAAAACCCCACTCGGTCTCTGGAACTAAAATCCAACTTGGTGCAAAGTGCCTAATGTTGAATCAGCACTGTCCATTGTACACTATATTCATTTAAATGGACTCCATTGAGTGAGGTATATTCATTGTCCTGCTTCACCTCCTCCTGTTCTTCCCACCAAAGTTGAACTTTATCATTCCCACAATGTAAAGAAGTGAAATTGGCCTGTGATTTGCTACAAAATCAACTTACCACAACACACTCTGTAGCAGCAGTGTATACTATCTACAAGATGCACAGCAGATGTTCACTAACTCCTTAAACAGCACCTCCCAAACCCACTTACACCTAGAAGGATAAGGGCAGCAGATACAAGGGAATGCCATCATTCTACATGTCCCCTTCTAAGTCACTTACCATCCTGACTTGGAAATATATCACTGTTTCTTCACTGTCACTGGATCAAAATCCTGGAATTCTCTCCCTAAGAGCACTGGGGATCTACCTAGAGCATATGAACTACAGTAGTTCAAGAAAGCAGGTTTCCAAGCGCAACTAGGGATGGGCAATAAATACTGGCTCAGCCAGCGACCCCCACGTCCCATGAGTGAATTAAAATAAATGTCATTGGTCACAAAGATCATGGGAGGAACAAATGAGACCGTAAATGGCAATATGATTAAATAGGATGATTTTAATGCAGGAACACATTCTAACAATGTGAAGCATGTGACTATCAATTTACTTGACTTCAAAGTCCTAAGATAACGATGCCAATAGTCACTGGTCGTTTTAACCAGCATCTTCTTGCTTGTTTCATGTTACATTTCAAAGCCGATGGGATTCCGTCGAAATTTCAGCTCTCCACTTCTCATCCATGAACAATATGGATTTGTTAAGGAAGCCATGCCAATTGGTGAGTATATAGACACCCTTTAAAAACATCCATATGTAACATGATCTTTTAAAGCCCATCTTAACAAACCGATAATGTTGCAAGGTGAAAATAGTTCAGTTTAAGCATGCAATATTTAAGAACATAACTTGTAAAAACTTCTTCAAATTTCCTATTTCACCTTCTTTGCATTCTGATTTTACTTTTGTCTAAACACTCACCAGCATCAATATTACTACCCTTGCTGTGGTTGCTAATTTCTGTTTATTTTGCCTCCTTTTCTTTCTCTCTCTTTTTACATTTTTCACAAACAAATTTCTCTTTCCTGACCAGCAAGATTCGCAATGGACCTGTGTACAGGATTCTGCCGATCTTAAGCTTTAACCTGTGGATCCCTTGGCTTTGATCGATGGAGGTGCAGAGCCAATGGAGCTGAATTTAACTTGAATGATGGGCAGCATTGGCCATTTTATGAAATAAGAGCAAAAGTATGCCATTCAGCCCCTCAAACCCAATGGGACGAACTCTATATTCAGCTGATAGTTTGTATACAATACTGCCTATTTTACACTAAGCTCTCTAGTCTGCTTCACCATTCAATAGGATCATGGCTGAACTGTTTGTGTTTCAAACTTCTTTTTTCCACCTAGTCCGACAGTCTTTGAGTCTGCTGCCAATCCACCTCTGTCAGGAGAAGCACAAATCAGGGGAGGTGTATAATGGATGATTGATGTAATTCTTGTTCTTATTTCACATACCTCCCAGAGTCACAATTACTCTCTGGTCTTTATCCATTTAATGTATTCCTTCTGAATAACTCTTCCCTGAAGTACAATTCTACATATCCTTCAGCCATCCTTCCTGTGGGCTAGGATGTGTGTGTTGACTGGTTGTGTAGGTACAACGTGGTTCACTCTAAATCCTGTGTATCCACTGTTTTCTGACACTGGTTTAAAAGGTTTAAACCCTACAATGTTTAGGTGACCTCTGCTGCTCCCCAAGCTCAGATGTGGGCAACAGACGATTTTTATCGTGTGGAATCGTGGTGGGTATGGAAAGGATGGATGCTCGGGGTCTTTTCCCTGGAGTGGGGGTGTCCGGAATTGGGAGGCATAGGTTTGGGGTGAGAGGGGAAAGGTATAAAAGAGACTTAAGGGGCAACTTTTTCACACAGCGGGTGGTGCATGTTTGGAGTGGGGCTCCCTGAGGAGGTGGTGGAGGCTAGTGCAGTTGCAACATTTTGGGAAGCATCTGGATGGGTATATAGATGGGAGAGGTTTGGAGGGATATGGGCTGGGTGCTGGCAGGTGGGACTAGATTGGGGTGGGATAGCTGGTCGGCATGGACGAGTTGGACCGAAGGGTCTGTTTCCGTGCTGTACATCTCTATGACTCTGCCTGTTGCCAGCATTCAGCACCCACAGTTTTCTTCAACAGTGGGACTGAGTTGTGGAACAAAGTTTCTAGAATCAACAATGCGCCTGTCTATGAAACCAGGCGAGTCATGCCAATCGCATTCATTTAGCCCATATTCCTCTTTAGGTGCAGTGGTAGAATCATAGAATCCCAACAGTGTGGAAGCAGCCCATTTGACCTATTGAGTCCACACTGACCGTCCAAAGAGCATCCAACTCTATCCCTATAACCCTGCATTTCCTATGGCTAATCTACCTAGCCTGACACATCCATGGACCCTATGGGGCAATTTAGCATGGCAATCCACCTAACCTGCACATCTTTGGACTGTAGGGAGAAACCGGAGCACCCGGAGGAAACCCACACAGACACTGGGAGCATGTGCAAACTCCACACCGACAGTCACTGGAGGGTGGAATCGAACCTGGGGCTCTTGCACTGTGATGTAACAATGCTAAGCACTGAGCCACTGTGCCATCAAAGAAATAGTGTCCCTACCTCTGAGTCAGGAGGCCTGGGTTCAAGTCCACCTGCTCCAATGGTGTGTAATTTCATCTCTCTGAATGGGCTCATTAGAAAATATCTATATCTAAAGTAAAAATGGTGAGAGGGAGGCTGGATGACTCATAATGAACAGAACAACTACAGACACAATGAGGGTGAAAGAGGTCACTGACACTGCAGAACTGAACCCTAATCCCTCGCTGGACTGACAGCTTTCAAATATCAACAAAACTACAAAGAAGCTTTTATGAAAGTGACATCCGATATAATATCAGAACATTGGACCTCCAGAAACACAACTTTGGGGAAAATCATTAATTTTAAATCAGTTTTATTTTGATGTGTTACTTTTATGATTTGTCAGATCTTCCTGTTATTGAGGGATTAGGAAAAACATTTAATAGTTTTAAAAGGCAAATAAATTATTTCCATTGGCAGGAAAGTCAGTAACCGAGAGGAATGTAGATTCAGGAAAATCGGTAGAAGAGCCAGAGGGAGGTGTGACGGTGTTGGGTGTGTGGGGTGAGAATTTATTTTTTTTCACCTGAGAGTTACAATTGTTGTGATAATCGTGAACATGGACTATTGATATTCAACGTTTTTGTGAGTTGAGAATGGACAGATATTCACCAAAAATGGCTGCTGTGTTGATCTGACCAGGTTAAGCTAAACTTATTAAACCATTCCTAAATAAGCCACAGTCTAAGCTGAAATTAATGTTATAGGAAAAGGCACTAATATACAGTTCAATATCTATTGGTTTGATCCCTACTTCTCTGGAAGTTAAAAAATGAAAATCTCATCCACCAGTTGGCCAGCTTAGAAAGACAGTGGAACTAGACCTGGAATATACGATGAACTATATTTCAGCAACTACGTTTGAGCATCAGAACAGATGAGGAAAAATGGATTTGTAAGCAAGAACTAGAAGACTCAATCTCATTCGTACACTCTCTTTTCTTTCTTATTCTCTCTCACTCGCTTTTGTTCTTTTTCACTTCTCTCTCTTTTATCTCTCATCTTTCTTTCCCCTCTCGTAAAAGTCAGTGCCCAGTGAAAAAGTAACTTGAAACAACAGACTTTCACAAAGGACTTGAGGATACCTGAAAACTTATGCCATTGCAACAGTCCAGACTCAGATCACTCTCACATTTCCAACACTCCTTTAAAAAAAACACTAAGCTGCAATTGAGTTTAATCTCTCTACCTCTAGTAAACACCCTCCCTTCTTTCTGAGCTTATTATCTTTTTTTGATGTTGCATTTTTATTATTCCTTCACATAAGAAAAAGTGCAGAGATTTCCCGATACGTTTTGACATCTGTCTCATGTTCTCTGTTTAAGCCACAAGCAGCAAAGTGGACCCAGTGTATGAAGCACTACGATTTGGGACTTCTCTTGCCCAGATGAGCCGGTCAAGTTTTGGCAGTTTCTCTGAATCCCCGACAAGGCATTTGGTAAATATGAAATCTCTTACCAGATGTGTTTGCCCAGAATCACCATGAGGGGCGCTACTCCAAAACATCCAGCCATGTCGAAGCTTCGACACACTTTTAATAATTTTTTAACATCCAAAGCAGTGGCATATGAAAATGAGGGCCACTGTTACCACCATCAGTTACTATCTTCTATCTAGTGGATAGATACCAGAAAGAAAGTCTCAACATTGTGTTGATACTCTGCCCCGCAGTCCCACTATTGGATTTCAAAATTAGGGTGGGGTCTATTGATTTGCTGAGTTTGCAAACATGTCTTCGGTAATGGCTGTTACAGTCCCTCTGTCCCAAGGTAAACTCTCTGTTACCTATTTTGCATCTTCGTTGGAGTTTTTGGCTGTTTCTTCTTCATCAACTGTGTACTCCGTGCCTTTGTGATATGGAGTTTATCTATCTTGTGAATTGTCTAGTTGTATCTGAACTGCATACATTCTGGTCACATTGTTGTGACTTTGTGCCGTGAAGTTGCACATGTACATTTTACTGCTCCCCAGTCCAATGTTCTGGCTTGAGACCTTGGGCAAAGAGTAAATGCAGAGTACTGACTTTGATAGTGATGTTGCTTGCTCTGTTTTGATGCAGGGTGAAAATGGAGACATTGCTGAGGAGCCCGATGTCAGCACAAACTGTTCCAAAGAGACTGAGATCCAGAAAGACACCGGTGAGTCATACAAGAAACATACGAGGAATGGCTGAGGATCCTGGGATTGTATTCATTGGAGTTTAGAAGACTAAGGGGGGATCTAATAGAAACTTACATGGCTTGGAAAGGGTGGACGCTAAGAAATTGTTTCCGTTAGGTGAGGAGACTACGACCCGTGGACACAGCCTTAGAATTAGAGGGGGTAAATTCAGAACAGAAATGCGGAGACATTTCTTCAGCCAGAGAGTGGTGGGCCTGTGGAATTCATTGCCGCAGAGTGCAGTGGAGGCCGGGACGCTAAATGTCTTCAAGGCAGAGATTGATAGATTCTTGATGTCACAAGGAGTTAAGGGCTACGGGGAGAATGCGGGTAAGTGGAGTTGAAATGCCCATCAGCCATGATTGAATGGCAGAGTGGACTCAATGGGCCGAATGGCCTTACTTCCACTCCTATGTCTTACGGTCCTATCAGTTACTTACATTTGAAGTGAAGTCACTGCATCAAAGTGGCAGCCAGTTTGTGCACAGCAAGGTGCAAACAAATAGCAAAGTAATAATGGTCAGATAATCTGCTTCTGCTAATGTTGGTTGAGTAATAAATACTGACTATGCACTGGGAAGAGTCCAATTGTCTTTTTTTGTAAAACAAAGCCATCAATGTTTTAGCCTGCCTGGGAAAATAGATGGGACAGAAGTGAAGGGAACCCTCAGAAAGCGGTTCCTCTGGGGCAGTGCTGCACTGGGGCCTAGATATGGCACGTTAAGATTAGGTGTGAGGTTTATATCACTATAACCTTCTGAATCAATGTACCAGCTCCAGAGGATCATTTAGTATCTTGGCACCCAGTGGTGTGAGAGGTGTCAAATACTCAAATAATGCAGTTGGTAATGCTACAGTTAACCAATAATAAAGGTTAAAGACAATGAAAGCAGAAGTTGCTGAAAAGGCCCAGCAGGTCTGGCAACATCTATGGAGAGAAATCAGTTAACATTGCGGTGCCAGTGTCTCTTCCTCAGAACTGATAGTAGCTAGGAAAATGTGAGCTTTTATGCAGAAGATAGGGTGAGAGCGGGGGGAGGGAGCATAGAGATTAAATGATAGGTGGAGATAGAGTCCAAAGGGAGAGTAGAACAGATGGACAGATAAGGGGTAGAGAATGAATAGCCATTAGTGGACAATTGGTGGCTAACAATGGATGGTGTGTAAGAGAGGTTAAAGATTAAGCTGCCATAAATAGATTTTTATGATCATTACTTCCTTCTTTCTCTATTATATCTTTGTACCTGGCACCAACTATGTTTCCATGTTTTATTTCTGCTCAAGCGCCTTTGGAGAATGGAATTGTTGAAACAGAGGAAAAGAAAGATAACACAGTCCCCACTCAGGTAAATGCCATTGATTCTGGAAACTTAAAGGTATGTTAATACTGTATTTAGATGATGGGTGAAGTGTTCATGCAGCCAAGTCAGGAGAGGACAGGTATCCAGCAGAAACCATAGCTGCAACAGAGAAGTGAGTCACTGTGGGCCCAGTCCCAGTGATCCTCATTACTCCAGCTCAGCCCCTCAGACTTGTCAATGCGAAGAATTGTCATGGCAAGCTGTGAAGCCTCATCAGATTATAATAAACAAAAAGGTTGTGACTGAGGTTACATAATGAGGCCATCTTTCATATGGAGGGCTGTTTTCAAACTAATTCCTCACCAACAGTAAAAACGTAAATGAGGTTATTACTGCTCAGCCTGTTAAGTTACTGTATCGGCAAATATCTATTTCTCTTGCTACTAATTAGAGCTTCTTGTTGCGAACACAGTGGTTTGTTCTGTCCAAGCGACAATTTTCTCACAGTCAGTTATTATTTAGTGACCAAGAAACATTCCCTGTCTTTCTTTGAGTTCCTCGCAATGAAGCAGAACTTGTTGGAGAATCTTATTTCTACTATTCCCCAAAAGTTCAGTTTCCTTTGTATTCAGTTTGCAAAGTTTATGTACAGTGAGTGGCTGCCATTGTTATCCAGTGACAGCACAGGAGAAGCAATAGAGCATCTGCAACTCATTAATGGAGCCACAAGTGTGGTGCTGGAAAAGCACGGCCGGTCAGGCAGCATCCGAGGAGCAGGAGAGTCGATGTTTTGGGCATAAGCTCTTCGTCAGGAATGAGCCTCAGTCCTGATGAAGGATTTGTGCCCAAAATATCGATTTCCCCTGCTCCTCGGATGCTGCCTGACCGGCTGTGCTTCTCCAGCTCATTAACGGAGCCAACCGTCTACCTCCTCAGCTAAAGAACTTAGAGTAGAGACAGATTGGAGGAGGAAGCTGAGAGAACTGGAATCAAATTGGATGCAGGAAAAGAAATAAAAGAGTGGGAATGATGGAGTTAAGAGAGAAAATAGACAGCAAGGGTATAAAAGCACAGGAAATAGGAGGAATCCATTCAGCCCATTCCAATACTGTCTAGACAGCGGGTGTTTTTGAAAGTAAGAAATGCGTGACTTCTCAGTTTTCATTTTCTAGACAGAATCAAGCCATAAAAATTGGCGTTTTGACCACTTAAGAATTGTGAGGTTTTGTGTGGACCATCCAGCAGCTCCACTGGTACCTTCAGAGTTTGCAGCCCCTAGATGTTTGGTTTGTAACCTATTGGTGAACTGTGGTGTTTACCAGCAGGCAGACTGGCAGCCTGGTGTTGTGGGTGGGGGCTGAAGGGAAGTGGAATAAGCAGATGGCACTGGTATGCGAGAGTTTTCTCCCGTTAGTCAGGTAGAGAGGAACACGGGCAGCCTTAGGGAGTGCTTCCCTTTTCAGCCAGAAATACCAAATCAACAGTGAGCCACTCCCCTTTCCATCTGGAATGTTCCCTCCCACGTCCATCCTCCAGTGCTCCTCATATCCCTGAACGTTGGGTGATTGTAACGGCAGAGGGAGGTATACAATGCTGCTCGACCTTTTTGTTGCTAGAGAGTTGTACCTTGGCAACGCGGGGTATGATAGTTCCATGGTTACGTTACTCGATTAGTGACCCAAGAGTCTGGAATAAGGGCTTGAAAACATGAGGTCAAGTCCCTCCATTACAGGTAGGGAATCAAAGTTCCATTAATTAAATAAAACAAGCAGGAATAATGTAACCAAAAGCTAATGTTGGTTATGGCGACCTGCACATCGTCATTTTAAAATAAAAACCTGTCTGTTTCCCTACAATTCCCTGGAGAAGGAAATTAGTCAACATTTTGTCCCTTTAAAAGGGAGCAGCCCCTCATCAATGTGATCATCTCCCACCAGCCTAACAAGCTGATCTGGGCTGGGCAGTAAACTTTGACCTTGCCAATGGTATTCAAGAGTGAATTCACAAATATCTAGAATGGACAGGCTGCCTTGTTTCATATAATCCCACAATGTGGAAACAGGCCAATTGGCCCAGCAAGTCCACACCAACTTTCCAGAGAGTATTCCACCCAAACCCCTACCCTATATTTTCCCCTGACTAATGCACTTAGCCTACATATCCCTGAATACTATGGGCAATTTAGTGTGGCCAATTCACCTAACCTGCACATCTTTGGACTGTGGGAAGAAACCAGAGCCCCCAGAGGAAACGCACGCAGACACTGGGAAAATATGCAAACTCCACACAGATAGTCCCCCGAGGCTGGAATCGAACCTGGTCCCTGGCGCTATAAAGCAGCAGTGCTAACCACGGAGCCACCATGGGAAGGCTGGACAGGCTTGGCGCTTATTTGTTGGAGTTTAGGAGAATAAACAGTGACAATTGAAACATACAAGATCCTAAGGGAGTTTTGACAGGGTGGGTGTGGAAAGGATGCTTCCTGTTTGGGAAAATTTAAAATTAAGTGTCATCTCTTTAAGACAGAGTTGAGAACGTTTCTTTGACAGAGTATAGTGAGTCTTTGGAATTCTCTTCCTTTAAAAGGTGACGGAAACAGAATCCTTGAATATTTTTAAAGCAATGGTAGATGGATTCATAATAAACCAGGCGTGGAAGGTTATCAGGGTAATAAGAATGTGGGATGATCTTATTGAATTGTAGAGTAAGCTTATGGGGGTGAATGGCATATTCATATGTTTGCACATTAATTACAAACATCAGGTGATGTATTGTGTTGGTCTCGTGGGCAGTGTCTGTCCCTCTGAACCAGATGTCCTGGAGTTGGAACTGAACCTGGGACATGATGGCCATGGAAGATGTGTTCATGAAATGGTCAAGTTGGGTATTAATCTGTAAAACCTTCCTGTATTACTATGACAGAGGTAAATTAATATCCTGGTCAATTAATCTTGATGTGGGGTGGTTTCCAGCAAGCTGAAGCTCTGTCTTATGATCTATTCCAGGAAAAGTAACTATTGAAACAGCACCACTTACACTCAGGAGAGGAAAGGATGTGATAGATTTTGTTTCAAAAGCCTTTTAACGAAAAGTAACGTGATGAAACTGTATGCTAACTCTGCAGCAGTTTATTTGTAGTAGTGCAGCTTGACTCCACCATCTCCCTGTAGATGTTTATTTGGAAAGTAAAAGGATATATGGAGAAAGAACAGCAAATTAACACCTACTGCAACTAATGAAAGGCCTGAGTAGCTTATTCTGTCAAAAAGTCTGTTTCGATGTTGTAATCAAACTAAGTCTATAATCCTAGAAGAGGCCACGTTTTTAGGTATCAATAATTCGAATATAGGAGATGGAACGTTTGAGTGAAATCTCAATAAAATTAAGGAAACCAGTGTGCCCCAAGAGATTACAATACCTTTCAGTAATGAAAGAGGTGTCAAAATGAGCAACCCTCTCCATACATTCCCATTAGCTCCAGTGTGGAGAACGCTATCAAGGTGCATGCTATTAATTCCCCGTATCCACATTAAGGCACAAGAACATGAAAATAAAAAGTCTCTCAATTGTATGGCATCTTTCAGAACTGTCAGACATTCCAAAGCGTTTTACTGTGAATGAAGTTCTGTTTTGAAATGTGGTTGCTGCTATAATTCAGGAAATGTGACAATCAACTTGTGTAGAGGAAGGTCTATTAAACAGGAAAGAGAGATTCCATTTTCGTGCTGCTGATTTGAGGGCTACATAGTGGCCATGGCATGAGGGATAATTCTCCTGCACTGTTGTGGGCTCCTTTAAATCTTCCCGAGGGGGCTCATGGTTTAATGTCTCTGATAAAAGATGGCACTGCTAACTACCTGGCATGTCAACCATGATTGCTGCCTGAAGGAATGCAACAACCTGGTGGTATTATTGCTAGACTATTAAACCAGAGACCCAAATAATGTTCTGGGAACCTGGGTTCAAATCCCACCATGGCCACTGGTGGAATTTGAATTCAATAAAAATCTGAAATTCCAAATTTAATAACCACAAAACCATTACCAATTGGGGTGTGGAAACACCTTTTAGAGAAGGAAATCTGCCATCCTCATCTGGACTGACCTACATGTGACTCCAGACTGATGGCAATGTGGCTAATTCTTAACTGCCCTCTGGGACAATTAGGGATGGGCAATAAAAGCCCACATCTTGTGAATGAATTTTTTTTTAAGTCCTGGAGTCAGACTTGAACTCTCAACCTTCTGACTCAGTGGTACAAGTGCTACCCCGTTGGCAGGTATGAATGATTTGAACTTGGCAAAACTGTAGTTAACCAAGTCACCACTCTGAGCTTTGGATGACTTTGAACATGGGATTAGCATGAATCCTTTGTAGGTTAGAAATAGGAGAGGAGAGGTCATACTGCTGGGAGTGTTTTATGGGCCTCCGCAAAGTTTCAGGGATGTGGAGGAGAGGATTGGCAAATAGATTCTGGGTGGGAGTGAAAGGAACAGGGTGGTGATTATGGGGGTCTTTAACTTCCCCAACATTGACAGGAAATGCTATAACTATAGTACGTTGGATGGATCAGTTTTTGTTCAATGTGTGCGGGAGGGTTTCCTAACTCAGTATGTCGAAGGGCCGACAAGACGGGCGGCCACACTGGATCTGGTGCTTGGTAATGAACCAGGCCAGGTGTTTGATTTAGTGTTAGGTGCGCACTTTGGAGAGAGTGACCATAATTTGGTTATGTTTAGTTTAGCGATGGAAAGGGATAGGTACATGCCACAGGTCAAGAGTTATAGATCGGGGAAGGGCAATTATAATGTGATTAGATGAGACTTAGGAGGCATAGAATGTGGAGCAAAATGCAGGGGATGAGGACAATCAAAATGTGGAGCTGGTTTAAGGAACAGATATTGTGTGTCTTTGATAAGTATGTCTCTGTCAGGCAGGGATGAAGTGATAAGGGAAGGGAACCATGGTTTACTAAAAAAAACTTGTAAAACTTGAGGGAGGCTTATGTGACGTTGAGGTGAGATGGTTCAGATGAGGCAATGGAGAGTTAGAGTAGCTAGGAAGGATTTAAAGAGAGAGTTAAGAAGAGCAAGGTCGGGATATAAGCAGTCTTTAGCAGATAGAGTAAAGGAGAACCCTAAAGCTTTCTATAGATATATGAGGAATAAAAGGATGACCCGGGTAGGAATAGGGCCTGTCAAAGACAGAAGTGGGAAGTTATGTGTAGACCCTGTGGAGGTCGGAGAGGTGCTAAATGACTCTTTCTTCACTGTTTTCTCTCAGGAAAAGGAGAATATTATAGAGGAGAAGACAGAGATACGGGCTATTAGACTTGAAAGAATTGAGGTTAGTAGGGAGGAGGTGTTATGAATTCTAGAAGGTGTGAAAGTAGATTAAGTCCCCTGAGCCAGATGTGATTTTTCTGAGAATTCTCTGGGAAGTTAGGGATGAGATGGTGGAGCCTTTGGCCTTGATCTCTGAGTCATCATTGTCTGCAGGTTTAGTACCAGAGGACTGGAGGATTGCAGTGTGCCCTTATTCAAGAAGGGCAGTAGAAAGATGACCAGGTAATTATAGACCAATGAGCCTTATGTCTGTTGTAGGAAAAGTTTTGGAAAGGATTATAAGAGATCTAGCAAGCAACAATTTGATTGGAAATAGTCAACATGGATTCATCAAGGGCAGGTCGTGTCTCACAAACCTCCATGGAGTTGTTTGAGAAGGTGACCAAGCATGTGAATGAGGGTAGAGCAGTTGACGTGGTGTACATGGACTTCAGTAAAGCCTTTAATAAGGTTCCACATGGTAGGCTGTTGGAGAAAATACAGAGGCATGGAATTGAGGGTGATTTTAGCAGTTTGGATTAGAAACTAGCTTTCTGTAAGAAGACAACGAGTGGTGGTTGATGGGAAATATTTAGCCTGGAGTCCAGTTACTAGTGGTGTGCCACAAGGATCTGTTTTGGGACCACTGCTATCTGTCCTTTTTATAAATGACTTGGACACAGGCATAGATGGATGTGTTAGTAAGTTTGCAGATGACACCAAAGTCAGTGTTGTAGTGGACAGTGTGGAAGAATGTTGTAGGTTGCAGGGGGATTTGGATAAACAGCAGAACTGGGCTGAGAGGTGGCAAATGGAGCCCAATGCAGATAAATGTGAGGTGATTCACTTTGGCAAGAATAACAGGAAGGCAGAATACTGGGTCAATGGAAAGACTTTTGGCAGTGCGGATGTGCAGAGGGATCTTTGAGTCCATGTACATGGATCCCTTAAAGTTGCCACCAGGTTGATAGTGCTGTTAAAAAGGCATACGGTGTGTTAGGTTTTATTGGTAGAGGGATTAAGTTCCGGAGCTGTGATGTAATGCTGCAACTGTACGCTAGTGTGGCCTCACTTGGAGTGTTGTGTGCAGTTCTGGTCACCCTGTTACAGGAGGGATATGGAATCATTGGAAAAGGTGCAGAGGAGACTTACCAGGATGTTGCCTGGTCTGGTGGAAGGTCTGATGAGGAAAGGCTGAGAGACTTGGGTCTGTTCTCATTGGAGAGGAGAAGGTTAAGAAGAGATTAATAAAGACATACAAGATGATCAGAGGATTAGATAGGGTGAACAGTGAAAGTCTTTTTCCTAGGCTGATGGCATCTGCTTGTACGAGGGGGCATGATTACTAATTGAGGGGTGATAGATTTAAGATGGATGTCAGAGGCAGGCTCTTTACTCAGAGAGTGGTAAGGGCGTGGAATGCCCTACCTGCCAATGTAGTTAACTCAGCCACATTTGGGAGATTTAAACAATCCTTAGATAAGCACTTGGATGGTGATGGGATAGTGTTGAGAATGGGCTTAGATTAGTTCACAGGTTGGCGCAACATCGAGGGCCGAAGGGCCTGTTCTGTGCTGTATTTTACTATGCTCTGTGTACAGTAGAACAAGGAGGAGTTGATTCTCTGTATTCATCATCATCTCATCCAATCAGACTTGACCTGGCCAAGCAGTTTGGCCCCAGTGTGTTTGCTTTTCATTAATTGGTTTATTTGTCTTGCCTGAACTTCATAAGCCTTACAGAGACTGGTAAAAGATTGTCATTGACCATTATGGTGGATAAGTCTGTTCTCATTTCAGAGCACAGTTGGTTCTGGTTAGATGGGTGTTTCTTCAACGTTAATTTGCTTTAATGTGATTGAAGAATTTAGACTATTACTTGGCAGGGTGGCTCAGTGGTTAGCACTGCTGCCTCACAACTCTAGGGACCCGGGTTCGAATTCAACCTCGGGCGACTGTCTGTGTGGAGTTTGCACATTCTCCCCGTGTCTGTGTGGGTTTCCTTTCACAGTCCAAAGATGCGCAGTTTAGGTGAATTGGCTTTGCTAAATTGTCCATAGTGTTGAAGGATGTATAGATTAGGTGCATTAGTCAGGGGTAAACATAGGGTAGGGGGAATGGATCTAGGTGGGTCACTCTTTCAAGGGTCGGTATGGATTAGTTGGGTCGAAAGGCCTGTTTCCACACTGTAGGGATTCTATGGTTTGGAGAACATGAACTTTCCTAACCAGTATTGACTACACTGTGATTCCAGCCCCATTGGTTGAAATGATGAGGGTACTGCAGAACGTTCTTGTAATGCGCGATCGTATGAGAACGGAACTATCACGTTATATCAGAACAGACTGCAGTTTGGATTGCAAGTTTGTGTGATCCTTGAGGCATCACAGAATCATAGAATGGCTACAGTACAGGAGGAAGTCATTCAACCCTTTCCATTTCTGCTAGTGCTTTGGAAGTGCTACTCTGCCATTTCCCCTCTCCCACCTTGTGGCATTACAATTCTTTTCTCTTCAGGTGTGTATCATATTCCCTTTTAAACTTCACAACTGAATCTACATCCACAACACACTATATTCCAGTGTTGTTTTTTAAAAGAAATTCCTCATGTGCTTCCTTTGTCAATTTGCACCTGAAGTCAGTGACTTTTGATTATCGACCTTTGTGACAATGGCAACAGTTTTAATCTATTCTGTCTTGACCCATTGTGACTTTGAACATCTCTATCAAATCTTCTCTTAACCATGGTATGTAACCAACATAGCTTCAGCAATGTAAGTACATCTTAAGCCAGATTGAAAGAGTTGTTGGTTTATATATTTTTGATGCAGCCATTGATTTGAAAATGATTGCCATCATTATTAATTTTCATTTTGAGATTGTGAGTTTGAGGTACCGTACGGAATGAACTATAAAAGCAGAAACTCTACTAGTCATTGGAACTGATATTGAGCGGGGTAGATGTTCCATCCATTCACAAGATAGATTTCTAACTCTTTATCTCTTGATTCTTTGCTGTAACAGGGGGCCAAGCATTTTGAAATTTCCCCATTTTGCTTAAAGCTCACTTTCTGAATTCCTGTCCATCCTGCAGGTTAGGAAGCCTTCCATGCGTAAGGATATGCTACAGATGCACACGTATGTGGCTCTCTACAAGTTCATCCCTCAGGAGCACAATGACCTGGAGCTACAGTAAGTACATTGTTACCTGTACAGTGTGAAATCCCACTCCATAAAACCCAGCAAGAAAAGGCAGTGGTTTGGGTCACTCCCCGTCAGGTTTTCTCGTTTCCCCAGGCTCAGGAAGGCACTGATTCTGTATGCTACACTATAATACAGGCACGATCAGCAACACTCTGTTTAAATGGGTTCTTCCCACAGCTGTGCCTAAACATCAAAAGCAAAGCTTTCAACTATGGACAATCCCGTACTCAATAACTTTTATTTTGACGGTCTGTTTTACATAGTAACAGAGGGTAAGGTATTTCAACAAGTAAGTAATTACCAAGCAACATTTGACACTTCTGCGTAAGGAGATATTCATACCACTGACCAAAAGCTTGCTCATGTAGAAACATTCTTAACAGTACCTTAAAGGAGAAGGGATTTACAAAGGGATTTCGAGGTTATCCTTTATGCAGTGGTCACTGAATAGAAAGGGATGGACAGGATGTTTCCACTCACACACCGTTGGGGAAATGAAGCCAATGGTAATGGTCTACTGTTGCCTGCATTGATTTCAGCAGCATCAGCTCAGTCAGAATGTCTTCCATTCTCTGTAGTTCAGGGAGTGACTTTGAACAGCAGCATTTTAATTCTAATTTCATTCTATTTGCAGCAAGATTGTAAATGATTATTTTGTGTGTTCTAGAATAGTGGGTGGAAGCTTTTTTGGAAAGTTTCTAAGGGCTGTGACTTGCAAAATAAGTTTTTTAATTTTGGCGTCACCTCACCTGCCTTAATCCTTTACCGATTCATTTTCAATTCCTAGCTACATAGGGATGACTTGGTTGCTGGCTGTATTTATATCCCTATTTATATGTGTCTGTTGTATCATATTCCCCAAGGGACACAGCATTGTCATGGTAACATCACTAGATTCTAGTAATCCAGACTGCCAGGCCAGGCCAGTACTCTGGGGAGATGAATTTAAATACAATTAATAACTCCAGATGATAAAGCTTGTCTCAGTAATGGCAACCACGAAAACTATCATCTGATTTGCTAATGTCCTTTAGGGAAGAAAATCTTCCATTCTTACCTGGTCTTGTCTACATTTGACTCCAGACCCACAACAATGTTGTGTCATCACACATAGTCTTGGCAGAGCATAGGACTGCTCTCCCATTACAGACAGACAACAGGTCATGATTTAACCATTCCTCAGGCAAGGGGAGAGATTGAAAAAGAAAGTCCTTCATGTTAACTCAGTCGGTGATGGGAACCGAACCCACACTGTTAGCACCACACTGCTTCACAAACCAATTGCGCAGCCAACTGATGTAAACTGACTGTTGTTAACTCTGAAATGACCTATAGCAATCCACGTGGTTTAAAGGCAGTTAGGAAGGGACAACATATGCTGGCCCTGTCAGCAATCCGACCAAAGAATTAAAATAAAATCCGAACAAGTATTGACTGCGCTCCCTTTGCTCATACTTTACAAACAATTTTAATGATGATCTGAAGTAGGCTTGCCCCACTAAAGGAAACAACTCTTTTTTTTTATTTTATTAATTCACAGGATATGGGTGATGCTGGCTGGGTCAGCATTTTATTGGATTAGTGGTGCTGGAAGAGCACAGCAGTTCAGGCAGCATCCAACGAGCAGCAAAATCAACGTTTCGGGCAAAAGCCCTTCCTGATGAAGGGCTTTTGCCCAAAACGTTGATTTCGCTGCTCGTTGGATGCTGCCTGAACTGCTGTGCTCTTCCAGCACCACTAATCCAGTACTTGGTTTTCAGCATCTGCAGTCATTGTTTTTACCTCAGCATTTTATTGCCTATCCCTAGTTGCCCCTTTTGAGAAGGTGGTGGTAAACTGCCTTCTCGAACCGCTGCAATTCACCTGCTGTGGGTTGACCCACAATGCTGTTAGAGAGGGAATTCCAGGATTTTCACCCAGAGAAATGGGAGGATTGGTGTTATATTTCTAAGTCAGGATGGGGAGTGATTTTGAGGGGAAATTGCAGGTGCTGGTGTTCCCCTATTTCTATACTTTTCCTTCTGAATGGTGCATTTCTGCTGTAGCGGGAAAAAAAAACTTGTACAATTCAGTGTAAACACAGCTGCTCATAAATAGCAGAGGGCAGTTAGTAATCTGTTGGTTTTTGGAATCCAGCTCAGCAATAATCCAGCACAAAATGAGACCCCCTTGCACTTGCTCTCTCTCTTTTCCTTAAAGATTATTAGGCATTTGTAAGAAAGGCTGTCAAATCACAATGCAACATCATGACTGTATAACAGAGGAGAACTGGATTTAAGATATCAATATATGTACCTATGTTTACATTTATCTATATGATCCCTTCAGACTGCACCACACACTGAAATAGGTTGGAAGTGAACAATGTGGCTTGGAAGTTATTTGTAGCTACCTCTGCTCCACTGCATTACTGTGCTGGAACCCTGGCAGGGAGTTCACTGCTTTGCTTTTTCTGCTGCAACAGCATCATCCAGGGCTTATAGAGTCATAGAGATGTACAGCACAGAAACAGGCCCTTCAGTCCAACTTGTCCATGCCGCCCAGATATCCCAACCTAATCTAGTCCCACTTGCCAGCACCCAGCCCATATCTTTCCAAACCCTTCCTATTCATTTACCCAATCAAATGCCTTTTAAATGCTGCAATTGTACCAGCCTCCTGCACTTCCTCTGGCAGCACATTCCACACATGCACCAGCCTCTACATGAAAACATTGCCCCTTAGGTCTCTCTTCTATCTTTCCCCTCTCAACCTAAACCTATGGTCTCTAGTCCTGGACTCCTGCACCCCAGGGAAATGACCTTGACTATTTATCCTATCCATGCTCCTTCATGATTTTATAAACCTCTATAGGTCACAGCACAGTCTTCGAAGCTCCAGGCAAAACAGTCCTATCCTACTCACCTCTCCCGAAAGCTCAAACCCTCCAAAACTGGCAATACCCTTGTAAATCTTTTCTGAACCCTTTCAAGTTTCACAACATCCTTCCAATAGGAAGGAAACCAGAATTGCACATAATATTCCAAAAGTGGCCTAACCAATGTCCTGTACAGCGCAACTCCTATATTCGGATATCTCTGTATTCCTCTTAATTCTGACCTCTTGCACATGCCCTATTTTCATCTTTGGTCACTATGTCTTTAATTACCTGGACACAGTGCTGGAATTTCATCTCTCCCTCTTTGAACTATTTTTGGGTAACTGTCCACATATCTCCTTAACTCTATTCGTTTTTGGCTATTCCTGTGATATGGAGGACCTTGAGGCATTTTATTCAAAGCTGTTGGAGAATATCCATTTTGCAGCATTTTTCTTGCTAATTCTCAGGATGTGGGTATCGTTGGAAAGATTGATATTTCTTAGTACAAATTGGGCCTGGGATGGGGGAGTGAGTGCTTCTTGAACAAATGCAATCCTTATGGGGAAAGTTGAAGTTTTGACTCAACAAGGTTAAATATGAAGGAACAGTCAGGATGAGGTGTGGCTTGGGAGGAAGGGGAAAGAGGTCAGAAGGGGGTGGGTGATCTCGTGCACCTAGCAATCTTGTTATTCTAGCTAGTGAATGTCCCAGGCTTGGGAGGTTGGAAGCAGAGTCAGAAAGGTATACAGCCCAAAAACAGACCCTTCGGTCCAACTCGTCCATGCCGACCAGTTATTCTAAATTAATCTAGTCCCATTTGGTCCATATCCCTCTAAACCCTTCCTATTCATATACCCATCCAGATTTAAAAGGCATAATTTTAAATGTAATTGTACCAGCCTCCACCACTTCCTCTGGCAGCTCATTTCAATTCCGCACAACCTTTTGCATGAAAAAGTGTCACCCTTTAGGTCCTTTTTTTATATCTTTCCTCTCTCACCTGAAACCTATGCCTGGGAATAAGACCTTGGTTAGGTGAATTAGTCAGGGGTGGATGTAGAGAAGGGGCATGGGATTCTATGAGAAGAACATTTGGATAGCTGCATCTTTTGGAAATGTTTGGATAGATGTGGACCAAGTGAGGTGAATGATGGTCGACATGGATTAGTTGGACCACAGGGTCTGTTTCTGTGCTGTGTATCTTTATAGGGTGGCACGGTGGCTCAGTAGTTAGCACTGCTGCCTCACAGCACCAGGGTCCCAGGTTCGATTCTGGCCTCGGGCGACTGTCTGTGTGGAGCTTGTATGTTCTCCCAGTGTTTGCATGGGTTTCCTCCAGGTACTCCAGTTTCCTCCCACAGTCCAAAGATGTGCAGGCCAGATGAATTAGTGTTAGGTGCATTAGTCAGAGGGAAATGGGACTGGGTGGGTTACTCTTCAGAGCGTCGGTGTGGATTGGTTGGGCTGATCCACGCTCCTCATGATTTTATAAACCTCTATGAAGTCACCCCTCAGCCTCTGATTCTCCAGGGAAGAAAGCCCCAGCCTATTCAGCCTCTCCCAATAGCTCAAGCCGTCCAACCCTAGCAACATTCTTGTAAATCTTTTCTGCCCTCTCAAGTTTAACACCATCCTTCCATCCAGAATTGAACACAGTACTTCAGAAGAGGCCTCAGCAGTGTCCTGTAGAGCCGCAAAATGACATCCCAACTCCTACACTCTATGTTCTGACCAATGAAGTCAATCATATCAAACACCACCCTCCCCACCCTGTCTACCTGTGACTCCACTTTCAAGGAAATATGCACCTGCGCCCCAATGTTAACACTCCGCAGGAACCTACCATTAATTGTGTAAGTCCTGCCTTGGTTTGCCTTGGGTTCAATTGAGGCACTTGAGAGGGCAATAAATGATTATTTGAATAGAAGCAATGTACAAGGTTATGGAGAAAAAGCAGCAGAATGGCACGCAAACATAATGCTCCTTTGGAAAGCCAGCACAGACATAATGGGCCAAATGGCCTCCCCCTTGCCATAACACTTCACTAATTCTGTCTGGCAAAAGTTACACTGCTCATGACTCCAGACTGAGTGTTTTCTGTCAAGAAAGTCCTGATGCATTTTGTAGATAGGGCACAGTGCAGCCAAGATGAGTTGGATGGTGCTGACCTTTTGGGTGTTGGATGGGCTGCCAATCAAGACTAAGAGTAACCTCCAATCATGATTCTCTGTAGTGGTATAGCAGAGACAAGGGGCACGGTATTAGCACATTCCAAACCACTGTTGGATTCAGCATATTGTGTTGCATTATTCATGATTGGTGCCCTTTTCAGCTAACTCCTGATCTGGTCTTTTAGTAATAAAGTCAACGTAACCCCGTAAAATGAAGTTCCTGTTCAGCTTTGTTGAATCCCTGTGGACTGGAAATTCAGAGGATCATGTTCAACTGTTAGAGCGAGCTTTACAATAACTCTGGAAAACATGAAGCTACTATCATTATCTCAATATTCTGTGGTCATTGCTGTGGTTCTTGAGGGAGATTGGGTTTTAGTCAGGATCAGTAGAGACTGCTGCATGCTTGCCTGTTGGGAAGCTGACCTTTTATTAAACATTCCTCGACTGGTTTACAGGGTAAGATTTAGCCACAGGCTGAACACATAGCCATTTCTCAATAGAGACAGTTGTCATGTGATATCTTGCATCTTTGGTATGCACTATTTATATATTAATCATTAATGGATTGCACTGCAAAGATTGATTATAAAGTGACTTTAACCTCTATGCTCTCAGGCCTAAGTGTACAAAGCAAACTTGTCCTCATGTAGTACCAATCATGAACAAGAAGGAAGGGGATGGAGCACCAGGGAACCAGATTTGATTGTCTGTGGAAACTTGACACATTCTCCCTGTGTCTGCATGGGTCCCTCTCACAGTGCAGAGATATGCATGTTAGGCGGATTGGCCATATACTTGCAGGCTGGGTGAATTAGCCATGCGAAATGCAGGGAGAAACAGGCTAGGTTTGCATTCTAAAGGGCCACAACAGCTGAATAGGAAACTATTATTGGTGGAGTGGAGGAAGCCAATACTGAGGAGAATCTGGTGTTAGAGGAATGGAATGATTTCAGATCTTAGAATCTCTACAGTGTAGGAAACAGGCAATTTGGCCTATCAAGTCCACACTGACCCTCCGAAGAGCATCCCACCCAGAGCCAACCCCATCTCCTACCCTATCCCTGAAACCCTGCATTTGCCATGGCTAATTCACCCAGCCTGCACACTGTATGGCCAATCCACCTAACGTGCATATTTCTGCACTGTGAGGGGGAATCCATGCAGACACTGGGAGAATGTGTGAAGTTTTCACAGACAATCAAACCTGGTTCCCTGGTGCTGCGAGGCATCAGTATTAAACACTGAGCCACCATGCCACCCCAATCTAATGAGACTGTCGATAACCACACTCCATGAGCAATGTCAGGCTTATTGCTTTTTTTTTATGATTTGAAGTTCACAATTGCCTCATCCCCAAATAAATTGTACGATTCTCTGAATACAATGCAGTGATGTGATAGTGGCTCCATGTGTGCTCCACCACACAGTAAGTTCCTGTGTCCCTCAACTGTTTGGTTCACAGAGCAAGAAGTCAACTTCCAATCTAGGTGGGTGGCGACTATAGCCTGGCAACTGCATTTTGTTACATGAGAAGGAGTGGATCTGCTCAGAAAATCTTCTCAAGTTTCCAACCACTAACAGAGCTATGACAATGGGAGTCAGAGCGAGCAACAGGACCTTCTCCAGTAATGAGCTGTCAGTTTTGGTGACTGCACCATTGCTGTCAGAGCCCACTGTCGTCATACATTTTCTTGCGTGAATTGGCCCTCTCAATTTTTTTTAAATCTATCTTTTCGTTAAGATGTTCTGCTTTTGAAACCACTGACGTGATAGCGCCTAAATTACCAATATATGCTGCGATGCATTGCTCAATTATTTTAACTGGCCTGCAGAGTGAATCATTTCTCGAGACAATCTTGAAATAAACCCAAGCTGCACACTGTGGGAGTCTTTTAATAATCTCATTATAATTTTACTAGGCAAGGAGACAGAATCGTAGTCACAGATGATTCCAATGAGGATTGGTGGAAGGTAAGTACCAGTCTTGTCAATCATTTTATTATAGTGTCTGCAGCTCATAACGAAACAAGCTTACAAATGAGCTCAGTGGGTAAATGAGGTGGACCATATCGACTTCATTGATTGTGTGCCTGATACTGAGGCACAAGGACTAACTTAATTGATGTGGAATTTACACATTGATTAAAAATAGAAAGGCTTTTTGTTAACCCATGGCCTGCTAAAGGTGTCTGCAAGGTTGAAAACTCCAAAAGCAATAAAATTGTCTCTATGCCAACAGCAGTATCGATGCACTGTGGATTTCAAATCTAGAATAGGATTTCAAATGCACAGAGGGAGATTATTCGGCCTGTCAAGCTTGTGCTGGTTCGCGGAAAGAGCCACAAATTTGTCCCATTCCCATGTGTTTTCATGGTAACTCTGTAAACTTTTGTCCTGACTTAAACACACCGTATGTCCGATTCCTTTTTGAAAGTTACTGCTAAATCTGCTTCCAGCAACCTTTTCAGGCTGTGCATTCCCGATCATCATCATCATCATCTGTCATCAAGTCATACAGCATGGAAACAGACCCAACTGTGGAATTCATTGCCAAAGAAGGCTGTGGGAGGCCCAGTCATTCTGTATATTTAAAGCAGAGATAGATAAGCTCTTGGTTGCCAACGGGATCAAAGGTTATGGGGAGAAAGTGGGGAAAATGGGGTTGAAAAACCTAATAGCTTTGTTTTAAATGGTGGAAGAGCCTTGATGGGCCGAATGGCCTAATTTCTTCTCCTATGTCTTATGGTTTAAGCAGAGTTGTGGAAGTACTGTTATTCCAAAGGACTGGAACAATTAAGATGTGCTGAATGGTCCTCTGTGATTAAGATTTTGTGCTTGTATGACAATTAAGTTTCAATGAAATCCCTTTCATTAAAAGTCTTACGCAATTTTGGGGGATTTAAAACAGGATGTAGTTCCTGCTGTGAATCAGTCCAGTTGTTATCTCTTGCCTTTCCAGTATGTAATACATTTGCAGCATTTTTCCAAACTTTTTGGACATGCTCATCACAATTTTGTTCTATTATGTGCTCTCAGTGAGGCTTTGCTCTGGAAGTGAACATGAGGAACATTGTCTGTGTTTATCATAGTGACCTATCTCAGCATCCAATCCTGTAGGCCTCTGCACCTTCCTGAACCAGAAATCTGTCAAACGTCACTTACATAGAAACAAAATGAAAACATAGGAGCAGGAGAAAGCTAGTCAGCCCTTCAAGCCTGCTCCACCATTCAATATGAGCATAACTCATCAGCCAACTCAGACCCTGTGTCTACTTTTTCCCCGTATCCTTCAATTCCCTTCAACCCCATATAAAACTCTTCTTGAAAACATCCAATGTTTTGGCTTCAACCACTTTCTGTGGCAGAGAATTCCACAGGCTCACCCCTCTCTGGGTGAAGAAATTTCTTCTCATCTCACACCTGACATTCTTAGGTCTGTTACTTTATGTGCATGAGTCTAATGGTCTCATTGTTAGCAATGTTAAAAATCACACAACACCAGGTTATAGTCCAACAGGTTTAATTGGAATGCACACTAGCTTTCGGAGCGACACTCCTTCATCAGGTGGTTGTGACAACCACCGCTGCGAAAGCTAGTGTGCTTCCAATTAAACCTGTTGGACTATAACCTGGTGTTGTGTGATTTTTAACTTTGTACACCCCAGTCCAACACCGGCATCTCCAAATTGTTGTTAACTATGGTTTACAATTGGCAATCAGAGGAAAGTAAAATCAGTTGGACAATCCTAATATGGGATTTTATGTATAAACAGTCATAGCATTAAAGTGCTCCCAGTACCATAAGACCATAGGAGCAGAAATTAGGCCATTCAGTCCATCGAGTCTGCTCTGCCATTCAATTGTGGCTTGATAGCTTTATCAACCCCATTTTCCCGCTTTCTCCCCTTTAACCTTTGATCCCCTTGGCAATCAAGAACTTATCTATCTGTCTTAAATACACTCAATGACCTGGCCACCACAGCCCTCTGTGGCAATGAGTGACCCAGATTCACCGCCCACTGGCGAAAGAAATTTCTCCTTACCCTGTTCTCAAGGGTCTTCCCTTAACTAAGGCTGTGCCCTCATGTCCTTGTCTCTCCTGCCGATGGAAACCCCTTCCCAGTCATTAACTTTTACAAAGCACTCCAGTTCAATTAGGAGAGAGTGCTGCACTTAATCCAGGAGGTGCTGTCTTTTGGACGGCACATCTGCCCTCTTGTTTGGAGATCAAGGATCCCGTGGCACTAAACTGAGGAAGAAAGTTGCTTGGCCAATATTCAGCCTTCAGTCAACATCGCAAAGCAGATTCTCTGGTCATTCACTGTGCTGTTTGTATGATTTTGTTGTGTGCATATTGGCTGCTGAGTACCCTCCATTATAATAGTGACTGCACAACGAAGATACTAACAGTGCTGGAGAAACTCAGTAGAACTGGCAACATCTGCAGAAAGAGAAACGGTTAATGTTTTGAGTCCAGCATGAAATCTATATGAGACTTGAAATACTAACTCTCGTTTCTGTCTCCACAGATGCTGCCAGATCTGCTGAGTTTCTCCAGCATCTAAATTATGTTGCTTCTACACAACAAAGATCCTTCATTGGCTTGAAAGTAGGTTTGAGACTTTCAATGGTCAAGAACAGTACCATATACACACAAAAAGAGTGTTGGGTGCAGAATCTTATAACCATTTTCAAGGCAGGTAGATTCTTGATTAGCAAGGAGATGAAAGAGTATAAGAGATATGAAGGAATGTAGAGTTGAGGTTATAATCAGATCAGCCAGGACCTTATTGAAAGGTGGAGCAGGTTCGAAGGGCTGAGTGGCCTACACTTGTTTGTTTTCCTGTCCATAAGGTTGTTTTCCCATGGCATAAACACCTATTTAATAGTCAGTTTAAGGTGGTTGTCTGATGCCATGCCCTGACTAAATCCTTTGGTTGAGTAGGTGACACAGCAATGCAGTGAAGTGTTGCTTCAAGTTTGCAAATCACCTTTGATAAAGCTGCCTCTGGCTTGATCCAAAATGCTACTTTTATTTGGATGTCTGAGTAGGGAAACAATGACCCCATCCCGCTCCCCCCCCCCAATCCATTCCCCACCAAACTGGGATCACCGGGTTCTCCACATCTGAGGGAATGTCACTTGCTTTTGCAGGTTTCGCCCTCCAAGAATTAATGCTTAATCCCGGTCATAGCCATGAGCAACCCAGTGGACAACCTATAGGGCTTTTCTCTTTTGTTGTCTATGAACACTTCTTAATTTATTAGTTATAAAAGCGACAGGAAATTAGGGAGGCTGTCGAGATGGTCAAGAAGCATCTAATTAGTCAACAAAGTGTCTGCTTTTTCAATGGTGGGGAAAGGGTTAAACCACACTGAGACAACGCCTCACAGAGATTTGAGGACTGATCGTATTAGGTACAAAATCACATGAGGAATCCTCTAGGGTACCCATCCAATCAATTGGTTGCCGATCCAATCCACTGCTGTCTCATCCCCCTCCTCCACTTTTACCCTCCCTTTCCAACTTGTTATTTACCCTGTTACTCTTTAGAATTCCAGGGAGCTATTAGATGGGATGTTAACATTGACTGATTATTTGGGTCTGACGGCCTAATTAATCCTCCAGGAGCCAAGACGCTGTGTGAAGGTGGCCTGACATTTATTTCAAATTATTCACACAGGGAGATGTACAGACAGGTTGAGACATGCACCACTGGCATGAATAAGTACCGCTCTGATTTACAGAGAGCCCATTAGTTCAGACGACATTACAAAACACAGGCAGGACTTTTTATCTGCTCTTGTCCTTCACTCTGCATATATTATCTTGCTGTGGCTCTTCCAACATTGCTTCATTCATCATCATTCACAACAGGGCTGCATACTTTAAACTCACTGCGTTTCGTTACATCAACTTGATTCTGTGATGCGATATCACTGTTCATGTCTGCGTTTTGCTGAGCTACTTAAGAGGACCTTGTGGTGCTGTGGCATTGTCTCTTACCTCTGAGCTAGGAGGTCTGAGCTAAAGTCTCACCTCATAGAATCATGTCTGAAATTTTCTGACCAGTTACTTTATCAAAGTAACTGAATCTCTTCTCTATACTGCAATACTTTCTCTCTGCTGTGATGATGAACCTTTCTCAGTGTTTTAACTTAACAACCACTTTTATCTCCATATTATATCATTGACCGAAGTTGAGAAAGCATCTCCCAAGCGTTTCATATTCTAAATGACAGCCCTCAACATCCATCATTGCTGGTTGTGTAAATAAAAAAAATTGTTATTCCTTGCAGCATTCCCACACATTAGACCTGGAAGAACAGCCATGACTCTCAGAGAATTTGTGTCCAGTATGGATACGATGGACTGAAGGGCATCTGTCTGTGCTGTAAAAATCTGACTAAATTTTAAAATTGTTTTTGAGATTCAAAAATTCCAGCTGAGGTGCCTATTTCAGAATTCCTACCTTTCGTTGTATCGTCCCCACCCTGAATTAGAATCAATCCAGGGATAGCCGAGCTGGTTTTGAGATCCAGCTGAAAACCTGGCATTTTCAGAAGGAGCAGAGGGAACATTGGTCTTCAGCATTAGGAGAATGTAGTGAAACAATTCCTTCATTATCCCTTTTATTAAAGATGGATTTGGAAAGTTAGAAATGGTGACACATCCAGCAATTAACTTGTTATTTCGACCGCGTACTGAGAGTATCCCCAGCTCGTACACCTACAAGCCATACCTGGAGAACCTCCCCTGAGTCAAGGTGGCACAATGTCCAGGACCTATCGTAGAATCACTGAGCTGCTGTGGTGCAGAAAGAGGCCAATCTGCCCATCATGCCTGCACTGGATCACCATGAAGTTAATCATAGTTCTGAAGCTTTTATCTCTTTCTAATTTCAGTTTGTTTCATTGCCTAATTCATATAGAGTTCAACTTTTTAATTGGTATTTTATGATCGTTAAATCATTGAATAAATAGTTGGGTAAGAATGGGTCATCTGTCGTCTCGTTATGTTGTACTTTTGCCGTCTATCTTTGCTCTTCTGATATTAAACCCTTTGTTGTACAAGCTTTCTATCATTTATCTCTTAAAATCCCAATAGTGAAAAAATACTGAATCTCTTCTCTATACTGCAATACTTTCTCCCTGCTGTGATGATGAACCTTTCTGAGTGTTTTAAATTAACAACCACTTTTAGCTCCATATTATATCATTGTTTGGAAATAACTGATTTAATGATCTATATCTGCCTGGATACTTAGTAAGTGGTAAAAATAGACTCCCTTCTTATAGTACCTTTCACAACTTCAAAGTGACTTGAAATACATTTTTGAAGAGCAATCTCTATTATAATGTAGGAAACGGAGTAACCAATTTTCTGCACAGCAAGATCCCACAAGCAACAATGAGGTACTGACCAGATGATCTGTATTAGCGATTGCTTGCTGAAGGATAAGTTTTGTCAGGGTCACGGAGAAGAACTCCCCTACTCTTTCTCGAGGTAGTAGAAAAAGATCTGGGAAGGACAGATGAGGCCTAGGTTTAACACCTCATTTGGAAGATGGCATTCCTGCCCATGCAGCACTCCCTCTGTACTGCATTTGACTGTCACCTTAAATGCCATGCTTAAGATTTGACGCACCTCCTCCCCAGCCCCCCAACATTCAGAATCAGGTGAATGTATGTTCCCCACTGAACTCAGACTGAATTAAGAAGTGTAGCCCACATTCTTAAAATGGCTGAAGTTTGTTCTTCTGTTGCCATGGTATCTGCACAATATACCCCACAGAATAAATGGGCTGAATTCTGAGGCAAAGGAACCAGAGGTGATAAAGAGCCGCGCTCAGTTTTATAATCAAAACAAAATGGCAGAAGATTTTGGACACTTGCTATTGGAAAATAATTTTTCACAATGGCACCTAATTGCCTACACTTGAGATGATGCAGTGAACATGTCATGTAGAAGCTTTGTAATTGGATTATCTCTTGCTCTGATGTTATATTGTTCATTAAAGGAGAAACAGCATTTGGCACACAGTCTCCAATATGCTTCCTGCTATTTTAATGTTTCATTTTCACCTGGTACCTGAAGGACAGTTTGGAGAAATATGATCAACATTGTTTGCGAACTGCTCAACACGTGCCTTTGGCAGACAATCCGAGTTCTTATGCAGCTCCTTTCCGCTTCTGCTCCAGGGTAAAATTGGTGACAGAGTCGGGTTCTTCCCTGCCAATTTTGTTCAACGCATCCGACCTGGAGAGAGAGTTTGGCAGTGCAACAGAACGTTCCAGGGCAGCAAAGAGCAGGGGCAGTTGCCACTGAAAGAATTACAGGTTGGTAAAAGCCTCAGAAAGGTCCTATGTGGAACTGTGTATTACTGTTGGGGTCCTGTCTGCTGGCTGCAGAGCCCCTGAGACCCCCATGGTGCCCCCTTTTGCTGGAGGGTTTGGCAAGGCAGTGGCATGGCGACTAATGGTCCTTCCCTTTGGAATCAGGACCCACATGTCTTGCAGACACCCTGCTCAATGACAACTGCTGAAGAAGGTGGTGGTGCATGATGTTATCACTGGTCTAGTAATTCAGGTTAATGTGCTGTTAGCCATGGATTCAAATCTCACCACACTAGATGGTAGAATTCAAATTCAGTTAAATCAGTCTAGGACAACTAGGTAGTGGTGTAATGGTAGTACTTAGTAATCCAGGCCCTAGACTATTGGTGTGGGCTCGACTCCCACCTCAGCAGATGGAGAAATAAAATTCAATAAATTCTGGATTGAAAGCTCTTGGTTACCACTGTCAATATGTTGTGAAAATCCATCTGCTTCATTAATGTTATTTTAGGAATAACTGCCATCTTGCCTAGCCTGACCTACACGTGACTCCAGATCTTCAGCAATGTGGTTGACTCTTAATTTTTCTCTGGGCGATTAGGGAGGGACATTAAATGCTGACTACCACCATTCTGCATATGAATAATGCTCAAGCTTGACTCAGAAATGTGACTATGACAGCTGTCAACAATTATTTTAAACACTCATCAAGTTCACCAATGTCCTTTTAGGGAAGGAAATCTTCTAACCTTACCTGTATGTGACTCCACACCCACAGCAATGTCAGTGACTCTGTTGGGCAAGCAAGTATTTGAGTTCATTGGCATTTGTGGATGGGCGATTAATGCTGGCCTTTTCAGTAATGTCCATATCCTGCAAAAGAATGAGGGATAAATGATGCTCGCAATCAATGTGTAGACTTGCATTGGAGGCTATTTGATCCCCTATCTGTGGGTTGCACATTTCAGCACCTGTGAAGGGCACTCAAAACTCATCTTGCTTATGAACTTAAAACTGGATAGAGAGAGCAATACCGTCACGAATGTATCCACTTCTGAAATCTTCAATGTCTCCAGTTCCTCATCCCATTCTGATGAAATTCTAATTAATGCAGTTGCTATTTCACAATGTTAAAAATCACACAATCGGGTGGGCACTCTGAAAGCGAGTGTGCTTCCAATTAAACCTGTTGGACTATAACCTGGCGTTGTGTGATTTTTAACTTTTGTCCACCCCAGTCCAACACCGGCATCTCCACATCATGGCTATTCACAATAGAAGCCAGCTTCCGATGAATAACAGAACAGCAGTTCATGTTGTCCCGCCTCCAACTCCAAAATACACTGACCTGTAGAGATGATTGAAATAAAATGCTGCTGGAGTTTTGCTTCTGGGCAGGAATCATAGCCAAGATTTTATACAAGTACAATGGGAAAAATATAAGCGTTGCATTATACTGCTTATCTTTTAAAATATGCTTGTGCATAGGATGAGGGGATCACTGGCAAGACCAGCTTTCATTGCCTGTTCCTAATTACCCAAAGGGAGGTTAATTACACTGTTTTGGTTGCCAGACCAGGTTGACAGACCTCGTTCCCTACAGGATATTAGTGAACCACATGGGTTGATGTTATGAGAGTCGATTTTTCTTCTAGATTTCTAATGAATTCAGATTTCACTCTCTGCTATGGGAGGATTTCAACCTCCAGAACATTCAGCTGGGGTTCTGGATTATTAGTTCAGTGTCATTGCCTCCGCCTCTCCCTAAGTAACAGTCCCATAATAATCAGTCAATTATTTTTATTTTAAAAAAATTGAATCCTTTAATTTCTCTCAGCAAACCGATGCACTGTTTGAATACATCTTAGGCTATAAATCTCTCTTTCCATATGCAGTCTTCCCCTTTATTATATAAAAAAGGACAGTGAGATGTAGCTACTAGTCAAACACCTATAGAATAATTTAGAATCAACCTCTTTGGAGATATTGGTGTTCAACCAGTAGCAGATATATCACACAAAACAATACATCTACTCTCAACAGTACTCACATTGTTACAAAACAACTCAAGGTAGAAAGTATATTTTCTTTTAGGCTATTCTCATATTAATAATTCTCGGTAAGTTGCCTTACGGAGGATTCCATCAAAGGCACCATCATCCCAAGTATTGGGAAACAAAAAATGGGTACGAGCGACAAACTTAGGGTGTTGACTAATATTGAATAGGTGAATGAGGGCTAGTTGCCTGCCAAGCTGTTGACTATGCACTAACAAAGAAAGGAAATACACTGCAAATAGCATCGAGCCTAAATTCACTGGTGCCACACGTACATTCCTGTGAGTCTCCTTTAGCCTTTGATTTTATATCTTGCTCTCATTCTAACCTTGACAGTTGGGACATTTTTATTACAATGCAAGTTGTTATTCATCAAATAGTGTAGCACAGAAAAAGGCCATCAGTCCAATCTTTCTAGAGAACTTACCATTGACTGACTACTTAGCTTCCATGACTTCCTGACCCTAATTCTTATAGTGCTATTACTAGAGTCATGATGACACAGGAGGAGCCCATAAAGTCTGCACTGGCTCCCTTTTGAGTAATCCAGTCACCCCACTCTCCTGCTCTATCCCCATTGCCCCACAACGTTATTTCTGTCCAGATTTTTTTTATATTTCATTGGAGTAGCACACTGCAAATCAAACCCTGTTATTTCCAGAGTCGTCACAAAGATTAGAGATTCTATCAAATTTCACAAAATTTCCCACTTTACCCCTCACTTTTAGAGCCAGATTGACAGAAAGCTTAGAACAGGTCTTTGTATTTAACAGGAGTTATAGTCTTCTTGTTTGTAATAAATAGCAATCCTAGGTGGACAACTATGAACCATTGACACATAAGTGGGTGGCACAGTGGTTAGCACTGCTGCCTCACAGCGCCAGAGACCAGGGTTCAATTCCTGCCTCAGGCGACTGACTGTGTGGAGTTTGCACATCCTCCTTGTGTCTGCGTGGGTTTCGGCTGGGTGCTCCGGTTTCCTCCCACAGTCCAAAAATGTGCAGGTTAGGTGAATTGCCCATGCAAAATTGCCCATAGTGTTAGGGGCAGGGGTAAATGTAGGGGGATGGGTCTGGCTGGGTTGTGCTTTGGCGTGTCGGTGTGGACTTGTTGGGCTGAAGGACCTGTTTCCACACTAAGTAATCTAATCTAAAAAAAAAACTCTAATCCCACCCTGGAGACACATCCACATGTGCAAACGCGCACACAGGCAAAAAGGAACAGCTGTTATGGGAGGAGGGGAAGACTGGGAAGGCAGTTCAGCAACGCCTTCTCACCAGGTTCAATCAGGTGATTCTTCATCCTGTCAGGGCTTGCTACTCCTTGATCTTCCTTCTCCATTTATTGTGACTTGCTTGAAGGAGTCACTGGGTGACCGGTTCACAATTATGAAGTCTCTAACTTGCTGGTTTAACAAAGCACAGCTTTCATAACTGCCAAGGGAGGATAAAATGACTTGGTGGCTTTTACTGCAGAGTAAAGGGACAGTTCCTTCTCTCTCAGGGATCTGAGGACTTATCCTTCCCCGTTCACACCCGTAGGCTGTTCAGCTATGTTATTAGCAGGCAGAAGGCCTTTGGTCTATGAAATGGTGACAACGTATTGATAACAATCAGCTGCTTGTTGCCTGCCAAATCTCCATTCGTATGCAACCCCCCCGGTTCCAGCTCATCTGTAACTCAATTTCCCTCATCACTTGAACAAATAGCTGTGTAAACAGCACTTAGAGCAGCTGTCAGGGAACTTACTTTTAAAACATGCAGCAGTCTTTCAACAACCTTTTGGCTTTGAGAACAGTTCTTCTTTCATTTTAGTGCACAATCAAATGTACAGAAAATGAAAAGGTGCTGTCTTTACATTTAACATCATTAATTCTCTCTGCTTCCACTGTCCTCATGAAGAATGCATTCCAGGTCAATACCTTTCACAGTGTAAGCACCTTCTTTCTCATATCCTCTCTGTACCTCTTACCCTACACCAATCTGTGTTCCCCCAGTCCTTATACCTTCTGCTAATGGAAATAATTTACTTTATCATCTCATCTAAATCTCATTCTGTCAAGATTATGGACAGTTAAAAATTAACCACAAACATCCTGTATCACTCTTAAGACAACTTGATCAACAGAGGGAATGTCCCTAGTAATTGCATTAAGTATGATTTATTAAATAGGAAGTTTACCTATTCAAGTTCAGCTTGATTTTCCATAAGTATTGGTAGAAAGGGCTTAACATTGTCTCTAAAGAGCTGAGTGTGGTGCTGGAAAAGCACAGCAGGTCAGACAGCAGCTGAGAAGCAGGAGAATCGATGTTTCGGGCATAAGCCCTTCATCAGGAATCTTGATGAAGGGCTTACACCCGAAAAGTCATTTCTCCTGCTCCTCGGATGCTACCTGACTGGCTGTGCTTTTCCAGCACCCCACTCTTGACTCTGATCTCCCGCATCTGCAGTCCTCACTTTCTCCCTCTGTTTCTGAAGACTACGGCCTGCTTTAAGCTCCAAAATCTAAAATTAGAATGATCGTCCATTGAAAATTTCTTGTATGTAAAGTTCAATTGTATCTTCAAGGTCAATTGGAGGAACATGATTGGAATTCTCGTTGCTATTCTCTTAAAGCAAACGCAAGAATAGGTATTCAACTGAATTCATTGGGTGATTTGTCTGCTGAGTAATGGTGGATCAGAGGAAAGGGGATGTCACAATTCATAGCCTATTAATAAGCAGACTGAGGTTGAGCCATGTTGTAAGGTCATCACTGCAACACTCAGATTACATTTGTAATTTATATGCCTAATCAGTGACTTTGGACAAGGAGCTGTGTTTAACAGGACTCTGCAGCAGATGGTCCATTGCTGTTTTATGTAAATGGCTTTGGGTCTCTGCCAGCTTTACCTAGGTGGTGCTATCAGAGTCAAACAGTGATACAAACCCCAGCTTCTGCTCTGAATACAACAGGAATTGTGTAGAAGTTCAGGGCACCATTTCCTGCATTCACATTTTAGTCCCAATGGAATTGTGACAAAGATCAGAGATCTTCACCGATATTAAATATGTAGTATATTAAGTGAAAAGGAATATGATGTGAGGACTGGTGCACACATCGAACATTTGGTTTTCCTTGTCAGCTCACACTTGGTACCATTTGTTGAATGTAAACCTTCTTGATAGGAATGCCGGTTGTAACAGCTCACATTGAGAATTGCTACTCTGGCAATGTGGGGTCCTGGGTTCAAATCCCACCAGGACAGATGGTGGACTTTGAATTCAATAATAAAAAAAAGTCTGGAATTATATGTCAAATGATGGCCATGAATCTATTGTTAGTTGTTGTAAAGCCCCAACTGGTTCATAGTTTCCTTAACCAAAAGACATTAGCTGTTCTTACCTGGTCTGGCCTACATGTGACTCCACACAGCAATGTGGTTGACTCTTAACTGCCCTCTGGGCAATTAGGGGTGGGCAATAAATGTTGGCCTAGCCTGTGGCACCCTCATCCCACAAATGAATAAAAGAAAATGCAGCAGGCAATAATGAACTGTATTATGAGAGGTTTCAAGTCGAGAAATCAGGATGTCTTGCTGCAATTACACAAAGCACGGGTGAGACCACATCTGGTATAGGAACAAAGAACAGTACAGCACAGAAAAAGGCTCTCTATTCCCTGCCTCCTCATGTATTTGTCACGATCAGTAGCATGGTGGCTCAGTGCTTAGCACTGCAGCCTCACATCACCAGTGACCCAGGTTCAATTCCAATCTCTGGTGACTGTCTATGTGGAGCTTGCACATTCTCCCCGTGTCTGCGTGGGTTTCCTCTGGGTACTCTGGTTTCTCCCCACAATTCGAAGGTGGGCAGGTTAAGTGAATTGGCCATGCTAAATTGCCCAGAGTATTCGGGAATGTGTAGGTTAGGGGTAAATGTAGAGGAATGGGTTGGGTTGGAATACTCTCTTTGGAGGGGCGGTATGAACTTGTAGGCCCAAAGGGCTTGTTTCCATGCTGTAGGGATTCTAAAACTTCCATGCCTCTTACATGTTGCTTTTGGGTCTGTTTCTACCATCTCCTGGTTTATAAAATCATGAGGGACATGGATAAGGTGAATTGTCCGGGTCTTTTCTCCAGCCTGAGGTCCCAAAACCGAGGGGGCTTGGGTTTGGGGTGAGAGGGGAGGGGTTTTTGGGGCACATAAGGGGTAATGTTTTCATACAGATGCTGCCAGAGGAAGTGGTGGAGGTGGTTATAAATTCAAAAGACATTTAGGTAGATACATGTTTGGAAAGGATTAGGGGGATACAGGCCAAACATAGGTAAATGGGACAAATTCAGTTTAGGAAAATTGGGTGGCCTGGACGAGTTGGGCTGAAGGGCCAAAGGGCCTGTTTCCATGTTAATACCTCTATGACTCCTCCAGGGAAGCAACAGATGCAGGAAAACAACTAAGGCAATAAAAATAATGGTTTCATTTCCATCAACATTAGGTGTTGGAGATGGGTGTGGTGGGGTGGGGCGGAGGGGGGGAGGGGGAAGCTGCATGGATGATTCCTAATTTGTCAAAAATGGGAATTGGTTGCAGTGCTGCAATAAGGTGAGTTGGGAAACCAGTCAATCACTGGCGAAAGTATGGCATTTGGCAAGTTGAGGGTGAAGTTGGAAGTCTCAGGGATTAGAACTCCTGAAACACCAGAGCTGAGATTTCCAACCTGACTCCCATGGTGGTTCCATGTTCCACACTGCACACCTTTAATTCCGTTTGGAATGATACATATCCCCAGTGTAACAAATAACACCATCATGTGAGCAATTGCTGGATAAGGAAGAAATCGCTTGATGTAAAAGATGATATGCTTCCCTGGAGAGATGAAACCTACAATTTCAGTACTATCTGCTTGACTTGTTTGTGCAGAACAAAAGCAGCAAAACAGATGTAAAACCACAGGAGAAGAATCTGAAGAGGCGTGTGTTTCAATTCTGTACACTAATGCTTATTTCCGCCATAAACCTTATTTATCGAACCTGTAGAGATGGCAAAATCCATATGCCCTGTACTGACACAATTTATTTGTTATGCTTTAAGATTGGATTTTGAAAGACAAGGTCTACTCCCAGTAGCCATGGTTCACATTGTCAAGCTTCCAAGGGAATGGAGTCAATTTTGGTTCAATTTTGAAATGAACTTACTATTTTCCTTGGTCACATTGTTTCTCAAATTGATGGTCGGGTGCAGAATTTGTCCTTGGCTGTTAAAGTGCAGATGAATGTCACTCAATGGACCTAATTCATCTGGAGATTCAAAGAAGCAGAGATTGCTCTCCTGAAAGCAGAGAAACACACAGTGATGGGAGATTTAATGCCATGTTCAAAACAGGGGGCGATTTTGATGAAGGTAAATAGGGAGAATCTATTTCCACTGGCAAAAGGGTCACAAACTAGAGGATGTGAATTTAAGACAATTAGCAAGAGATTTTTTAAGAAACACAACAAGATATGATAATTAGACGGCATAAAAATGTGACAAAATTGAATTGGACAGTGATGTTCAGAGCATTTTGGATAAATGTGAAAAAGAGAAAAAAAAGCACTGACTGGATAGGTTTTCCCAAGAGCCCGAACAGATAGAATGAGCTGAATTGTTTAATTCTGCACTCAGTTATTCCAGAATCTAAACATTTTGCTTCTTAAATCTGTCCATTTGCAAATTGTTTCTTGTTTCTGTATTTTATGCGCATGTATTTTGAGTTACTTAGCAACCTTTCTTTCTGGCTTTCCGATATCGAATGATCCAGAACAGAAAGAGACCATTTGACCCATTGTGCTTATACTAGCTCATTTTTAATAGCAATACCAGTACTTCCAGTCTCCTTTTCTACAGTTTCCCTTCAAGTATTTATCTAATTCACTTTGAAGTACTACCGCTGAATCTCGTAGGGGGGCTGGGGAGTGGGGGTTTGGGGGGGAATGTGGTGAGAGAGCCAAGTAAAACAAGGTGCGTTCACAGCCCACTGACTCCCCATGGCAGTCAGCCCATCTGCCATAACAAAATAATCAATTAACCGTCAAGTGAGCTTGTTGAATGCTCAGATGACATCAATCTCCCCCTACCATTGTCATAATACCATTTTTGTGGGCAGGAATGGGCAGCCCTTTTGTTTTTAATGTTTTGGTAGGGCCCATTCCCAATGTCTGCAGCCATCGGGATTGTTGAAGCTGCCAGTCCATCAGATCGGCTAACAGTTCCAGAGGATGGGATCTCCCCTCTAGTGAGAAATGGAATGCAGTCCCACTTTCAATCTGCTAGTGCATTCCACAGTACATCGTTGCTTATTCTTTGCTGGTCAGCCCCTGATAGGACTTTTCGTGAGGTGTGAGTTTTGTTTTATTCGTTCATGAGACAAGGGCATTGGCTGGCTAGTCCAGCATTTATTACCCAGAGGACAGTTGCATGTCACCTGCTATGGGTCTGGAGTCAAATGGAACCAGACTAGGTGAGGACGGCAGATTTCCTTCCCTGAAGGACGTTATTGAAACAGATGGGTTTTCTCGATAATGGACATGTGGTCATTCTTAATTCCAAAATCTGCCCTGGTGGGATTGGAACCTGGGTCCTCAGAACATTATCTAAGTTTCTGGGTTAATAGTCTAGCAATAATACCACTAGGCCATCACCTCCTCAATGGTAATTCAGCCAACACAACCACCATCTTTAATTTTCTTTTTTAATAGTTTATTTTTCTCTTTTATATCCAGACCTGCTCTTAAATAGAACTGAGTAGCTTCTTTCCTCCCCGTTAGCACATCACCTGTGTTTCTTTTCCTTATCATCACTAAATCACCTGTGTTTTCCCATTGTTTAATTTACCCACAAAGCCTGCTAACGGCAATGCAAACCCACTAAATGTGGCGCCCGTTAATCTTCAGCCAAAAAACCTTTCTTCATCCTGCAGTGGTTCATCTGAAGATCCATCTCGTACAAGGTCTCCTATTCACTGACTGGTTTTGCCCGCTAAGTGTTTTGATTTAGTTCCTGTATAAGGTATGAGTATTAGTGAATCCGCACCTGGAGTATTGTGCACAGTTTTGGTCCCCTTATTTGAGAAAAGATGTAGTGGCATCGGAGGCAGTTCAGAGGAAGTTCACTAGATTGATCCCAGAGACGAGGGGTTTGCTGTATGAAGAGGTAGGCAAAGTAATGGAAAGGGTACTGAGGGATAGGATTTACGAGTATCTGGAAAGACACTGCTTGATTAGGGACAGCCAGCACGGATTTGTGAAGGGTAGGTCTTGCCTTACAAGTCTTATTGAATTCTTCGAGGAGGTGACCAAGCATATGGATGAGGGTAGAGCAGTGGATGTAGTGTACATGGATTTTAGTAAGGCATTTGATAAGGTTCCCCATGGTAGGCTTATGCGGAAAGTCAGGAGGCATGGGATAGAGGGAAATTTGGCCAATTGGATAGAAAACTGGCTAACCGGTCGAAGGCAGAGAGTGGTGGTAGATGGTAAATATTCAGCCTGGAGCCCAGTTACAAGTGGAGTTCCGCAGGGATCAGTTCTGGGTCCTCTGCTGTTTGTAATTTTTATTAATGACTTAGATGAGGGAGTCGAAGGGTGGGTCAGTAAATTTGCAGATGATACGAAGATAGGTGAAGTTGTGGACAGTGAGGAGGACTGTTGTCGGCTGCAGAGGGACTTAGATATGATGCAGAGCTGGGCTGAGGAGTGGCAGATGGAGTTCAACCCTGCCAAGTGTGAGGTTGTCCATTTTGGAAGAACAAATAAGAATGCGGAATACAGGGTTAATGGTAGGATTCTTAGTCAGGTGGAGGAACAGAGGGATCTTGGGGTCTATGTACATAGATCTTTGAAAGTTGCCACTCAGGTGGATAGAGTTTGTAAGAAGGCCTACGGAGTATTATCGTTCATTAGCAGAGGGATTGAATTCAAGAGTCGTGAAGTGATGTTGCAGCTGTACAGGACTTTGGTTAGGCCACATTTGGAGTACTGTGTGCAGTTCTGGTCGCCTCACTTTAGGAAAGATGTGGAAGCTTTGGAGAGGGTGCAGAGAAGATTTACCAGGATGTTGCCTGGAATGGAGAGTAGGTCGTACGAGGATAGGTTGAGAGTTCTCGGCCTTTTCTCGTTGGAACGGCGAAGGATGAGGGGTGACTTGATAGAGGTTTATAAGATGATCAGAGGAATAGATAGAGTAGACAGTCAGAAACTTTTTCCCCGGGTACAACAGAGTGTTACAAGGGGACATAAATTTAAGGTGAAGGGTGGAAGGTATAGGGGAGATGTCAGGAGTGGGTTCTTTACCCAGAGAGTGGTGGGGGCATGGAATGCGCTGCCCATGGGAGTGGTAGAGTCAGAATCATTGGCGACCTTTAAGCGGCATTTGGATAGGTACATGGATGGGTGCTTAATCTAGGTTAGAAGTTCGGCACAACATCGTGGGCTGAAGGGCCTGTTCTGTGCTGTATTGCTGTATTGTTCTACGTTCTAAGAGAGATTAAACAGTTTAGGCCAATACTCTCTGGAATTTAGAAGAATGAGGGGAGATCAAATTAAGGTATTCATAGAGTCGTAGAGATGTACAGAATGGAAACAGACCCTTCGGTCCAACTTGTCCATGCCAACCAGATATCCCAACCTAATCTAGTCCCATTTACCAGCACTTGGCCCATATCCCTCCAAACCCTTCCTATTCATATATCCATCCAGATGCCTTTTAAATGTTGTAATTGTACCAGCCTCCACCACTTCCTTTGACAGCTCATTCCATACATGCATCACCCTCTGTGTGAAAAGGTTGCCCCTTAGGTATCTTTACATCTTTTCCCTCTCACGCTAAACTTATGCCCTGTAGTTCTGGACTCCCCCACCTCAGGGAAAATACCTTGTCTATTTATCCTATCCATGCCTCTCATGATTTTATTGTCTTCTGTAAGTATTCAAGATGATAAAAGGTGTGGCTAAAATAGACACGGAGCGGATGTATCCTCTTGTGGGGCATTCTAGGACTAGAGGTCACAGTCTTAGGATAAGGGGGAGCAAATTGAAATACTTTTCCCAGGGGGTTGTGAATCTGTGGAAATCGCTAGCCCAAAGTGCAGTGGATGCTGCGACAGTGAGTAAATTTAAGGAGGGGTTAGACAGATTTTTAATTGGTAATGGGTTGAAGGGATATGGGGAGAAGGCAGGAAAAGGGGGATGAGGAGTATATCAGCCATGGTCAAACGGTGAAGCAGATGTGATGGGCCGAATGGCTAAATTTTGCCCCTATGTTGTCTGAACGTATAAATGCATTTCGGGGACATTTAGTCACACATAAGGCACTGAATTGATTTTTTTTTTACATTTTTCAGGTCTGTATCGGGCGGGGAGAGGAAACGAATGGCTTTGTCAAGGTTTGCAGTGGGAAAAAGCGAGGAATTGTACCAGTGGATGTTCTCCAGGAAATCTGACTTTTTTTAAAAAAAGATTCAAGCCTAAGGACGGCCACGATCACCTCTTTTAAACAGAAAATACACAGACGGTTATGTACTGAACATTCATCAACTGTAGGTCCATGTGTCTTTGCTTCCAGACTACATTAGAATGACGGAAGTTGCTAGGGCCCAGAAATAATCAGGCTCTCTACATTCCTCTCTCACGCCACCTCTTGTCGTCACATTGACAAACTTGTAGAGCAGAGCTGAATACGTTCCTTTGGCGTATGTTAAAGCAGCGATCTGAAGACATTTTGCACCAGCTTTCACTGTGTTGTCCATTCTGCCCTTCTTGTATTTTTAAAAAGCACAAATATACTCCCCAATTCCACTCGCCATGTGCCACCATTTATTGTTAATACACTTAAGAGCTAAAGAAATTGGAAACATTTCTTCTTACTCAAGGTAATAATCATCTATTTGATTTTAATGAGGCAATATTTTTGGAACATTGTTATACAAACGAGAAGTTATTTTGACCTTGCCTAATGATGAGCAACTAGTCCAAAAAAAACCCGAAAGAACTGCAGATGCTGTAAATCACAAACAAAATCAGAAATTGCTGGAAAAGCTCAGCAGGTCTAGCAGCATCTATGGAGAGAAATCGAAATTAACATTTCTGGTTGAGTGACCCTTCCTCAGAATCATTCTGCCAGACTTACGGAGCTTTTGCAGAAATTTCTGTTTTTGTTCTGATAAGGAATTAGTGATCTGGTTTCCAATATTATCTATTTTACACTCTCATACAGACAGGAACATCACAAATCCGATTGTGGGCAGCCTGGTCATTAATCAATGTTAACTGGAGCCTCGGGATAGCTGTGGATGCCCGCGTGTCATCTGCTTTTCCAACAAACATACTCTATCCCAAAAGTAAAACAAGGTGAAGCAGTAGATATATGGAAAATGGCCTTATTTAACAATTTGTTCACCCCATTCAATGGCCTGACCTTGTGCAGTGAAAGGTATTGAAGAATGTTGGGTGTTAACTCTGGAAAAGCTCAGTTGCCACCTTCTGCTGAGTGTGCTGTCATTGTCCGATTGCACCACATGGTCAGCGCAGTCGCCCCTTGCTGCTGTGTGACCTCCTGGAGCCTCCCAATGGTCTCTGTGGCATCAGCTAGGGAAGTAAGTGGGTTATCAGGCAGCCATTCATCAGACGCTTTGGGGTCAGTGGGTGGTCATCTTCCTTTTCCTCTGATTCATTATGTCCACCTTCCTGACCCGTGCTTCAAACACACTGGAAGTTTTGTTCACCTCCCACTGAGTGGGCAGCGTCTTTGACAATCACAAAACAATGTGGCTTCTCAGTCTTTCCAATCACAAGAAGTGGTGGCTTCTCAGTGCCATCGGTGTTGGCACAGACCAGAGCAAGTGACACGTTTCTCTTCCACACCCTGGCACTATTACACATTTCACCTTTAAACAGTAAAGAGCGATCTGATAACAGATGGTTCATGAGTGTTAAAAGGTCTCTTAGTGCTCATTCAGAACATGGGCAAGATCATTTTGCAGCAGTCACTGTAGGTTTACCCACGATTCCATGCAGTACTATGGCCTAACTCTGCTTTGATTGGTTGGCACGGTAATGGGCCATGTCTGTCTGGGTTTGGCTATTCCAGAGTTACCAATCCAGATCTTTGTTTTATTGTGAGCAACCGGTGGAAGTGGGAGTCAATGTCTCCATAACCGGATTTTCTGAATCCGGTTTGTGGTGTTCCGCAGCCCTCCCCGGTGAGCTTATTGACACTGGCTAAGTCTAAATGCTGTTGGTCCACTTGGCCCTAAGGACAGTTGTGATGAGTTCCAGGTAAGTGTTCGGCTAAAGGCTTTGGGGGTGGCAGTTCACATGTTAGCTGTGGTTCAGTTGGTCACAAGTTCACCCCTATGTCCCTCTTCTCATTTCGGTGAATGTAACCTTTGCAGTGGGATGAGGAGGAGCCTGGCCAAGTGTCACAACCAGGACTCAGACAAACAAATCAAGATTGACATTCCATTATTGTTGAGTGTTACACATTGGGGTGTCATTTTTTGAATGGGATGCTAAACCAAGAACCTATTTTCTGTCTGAAATTGCAGCAGGAACCGGTGATGGTCCAGTTTACTGATTAAAATCAGACCAGACCAGCTTCTATATCCTGTCTCATATGATCCAAAATACCCCTTGACACTACTTAAACAGTCTCTGGAGTTATCCCTGCTGAATAATTATCTGGATGTTGCAACATTGTCGTTTGTAGGAGGCTGCTGTATGCAAATTAGCAGCTGGATCATCTAGCTTTTAGATGAAGGAGTAGCAAAGTGTTTTGAGATATCTGGCACTAGTTAAGTGCAAAGTTTTCTATCTTTCAGGGTTTTCTTCCATAGGAAGTGTGGGAGGGAGTGAAGTTGGGAGTGTCTGTACCTTACCTAGAGGCCGGTACAGCCTTCAGTTTGTTTCTACATTGTGTAGTGTTCCATGGTGACCTCAGCACTGTTCAGGCTCCTGTTGAAATTGCATCAGAGTCCTGTTGACATGAGTTTAACATATTGTTATCAGGCTCCTAGCTTTCTTTTGACGTGGTGCATCATTCACCTGCAAGTTAAGATCAGAAATAGTTTGAATATGAACTGACGTGTAAACTGCACATTGATAACTGTCCATCTGCCTGCTTTCCCCTAGACATGTATGGTTAACATCAAACACACTGCTGGGGACTGTCTCCAGATTCAATTCAGGTGGTCGTCGGAAGATTACTGCCCAAGTTGTGGAAGGGTTCCAACGTGGAATCTATTGTAAAACTGAGCCACATTCCTATTCAAAGGTGTTCATTGTCTTTTATGAATCAGTATCAAAGTAGTAGGTGAACAGTAACAGAGATGGTATTGGATAGCTGTGGCTAGAGTGGTCTGTTTGGATGACACACTGTCCTTTTGTGATGTTGCTAGAAAATACACTCCGTATGTTCATTACTATCTCATTATGTTTATTATTTTACTGTTCTAACTGTTCAGATAGGACATTGGGATACTATCACGCTCTAAGTGTTCCAAGTTTAGATTCACAGTTACACCACTGTGAAAGCTTTTTCCAATAAAGTTATAGCCTCTTCGTGAAAGATTGGCAAAATAGGAACAATTACCAGCAAATCTGTCAGCGGTTTGATAGAGCAGTACTTCTCTTATCTTTCCCATTGCAATGCTCTATAACTGATTGCAAACCGAAGTTGGGGAGTGGGGTGTTGAAGGGTTAAGAGTTAAACTGACTGATACAGAGACACAGAAAAATATCTTAGCAATGTGCGTGTAACCTCATGGTAACCTGAGCTGGTGTGGGAATTGAACACACGCTATCGGTGACACTGCATCACATACCAGCCATCCAGCCACCAACCCCAAACCTGTCCATGTGGCTCATTTCATTAAGCCATTTCCGCCAGCAAAATCATTGTGAGCATGAGCACACACACTTGTTCATGGGGCTTATAGGATGATCCCAGCTGGCAATGCTCCATCAGATTTCACCACTTGTTCTTCCCACAACTCAACTGAGGGTCGTGATTGTCTTTCAGGAACCACCAGGATAGGGGGCAATGCGCACACGCTCGCGCGCACACACACACACACACACACACACACACACACACACACACACACACATTTCCACCACGGTCATGGACGAAGTGTCATTTTGGAAGGTAGCATCATCCAAGGTGAAGGAACAGAGAGAATGGGATGGGAGTCCTTGCAGGACATGGTGTAGCTGTAGTGAAGGTCACTATGGGGGTTAGTAGTGCATGACAATGGAAAGTTTATCCCCCAAAATAGAGACAGCAAGGTCAAGGAAAGGAGGGGAACTGACAAAAATGGATGGTGTGAAAGTTATAGAGGGGTGGAAATTGGAGGCAAAATGAACCAAATTTTCGAGGTCCAGGCAGGAACATGAAGCAGCACGGAAACAGTCATCAAGAACAGAGTTGTGGGAGGGGGCCAGTGTTAGACTGAAACAAGGATTATTCCACACACCCCATAAAGAGGCAGGCACAATGGAGATCCACAAGGATGTCCGTAGCCACTCCTTTGACTTAGCAGAAGTGAGATGAATTAAAAGAGAAATTATTCAGTCGTGAGCCCATTCCTTCCCTTTCTTTTTGCCTGTTACATCCTCTGTCACCCTCTCCCCTCTACCCCACCCCAGTGGGACTGTCTGCTCTTCCCATTCCTGACAGTTAGACACACCATTTTCCTGATGAAGGGCTTTTGCCTGAAATATTGATTCTCTTGCTCCTCAGATGCTGCCTGACCTGCTGTGCTTTTCCAGCACTACACTCTTGACTCTGATCTCCAGCATCTGCAGTCCTCACTTTCGCCTGCATCATTGCTCTGCCATTCTCACATTCTGACCACTTAGTCTGAACTGCCAACATCCTTTCTCCCCCAACACTGCAAATCCACCCTCCCACCCCACTATTGCACAAATGCTGTCCTCTCCACATTTCACTTCAGCTCTGATGTAGAGTCATCTAGACGCGAAACGTTAACTTGCTCTCTCTCCACAGAAGCTGTCTGACCCGCTGTGATCTCCAGCATTTGTTCTTTTCAATACAGATTCCAGCGTCTGCAGTAACTTGCTCCTACAAATTAAAAGTTTGCCTGGTTTGAATCTAATGAGTTAACTAGAGTGTTGTTATCAAGCCCACCATCATTCAAACATAGCACTGTCTCCTCACATTGTATAAATGGTTCTCTTTCAAATGTTGGTAATCTTGTGTTTCAGTCTAGATGTGTGCTGGTACATTCAACCCTGAATCCCAGCTTTGAAATAACAGCATTGTTGCTGACATGGTCATAAGCTGCGCATTCTCTCTTGAAAAGCTTAACCATTTAATCTAATACAAAAAAAAACTTCATCCAAGTTAATTTAGATTCTCAAAATGACACCTTCCCTGTAGAATCTTACAAGGCCATGAATCCCCTTTATTTTTAATCCAGGCACTCAAAATTGATGCTTTTGAGTGCTAGCAACATTACAGTGCATGGATGTTTCAAGCCTGGGACTTAGCTTGAATGCTTCACAGACATGTGTGACAATAAAGGATATTCTGTTGTATTCTATCCTCAGTCCTCACAATGGAAATGTTCAAAGGAATGCTTGCTGGCAGTATGGAAGAGTAGAATTTGTTGCAATCTCATTAAGCATCATCACAACAGCGCTGCTCACAATATCTTCCAGACATCAGGCACTTAACCTTAATAAGAGAGTTATCAACTGAGGAAGCAAATGTCCTGCTCATTGAAATGTAGAAAATTTCAATATGCATTAGATAGCAGTTTCAACAATTTAAAATCCAAAGATTGAAAATATCATTGGTTTTCTCAAATTAGCATTTTGTTTTTATGATTAGTACTTTCAAACTCCCCTGCATCTATTATACACATTATTTAGCTGGGAGTTTATAGTTAGCAGTTAATGCCAAACCCCAAGATCCGTTTTCATCCAACTTGCTTCTCCCAAAGAATCTCAGACAGTTCATCTTCTACTTTACATGTTATATTAAATAAAGACTTACATCAGTTGATGTGCAGTTGTTGTAGAAATAAACAGTTACCATAAAACAGTTTCAACTATGAAATTAGAAAGTTGTTAATGTTCTGTTGTGTTAATATACTGACATTAAATCAATTTTTTAATTGTCTGGAAGTTACAGGTGAACAAACATTCTTCACTCCAACAACAAAAATTGGTCCCCATCCTAAAGCTAAGTTTAAAGATTGGACCATAGGGTCTAACCCACAACCGTTAGTTTTAAACTAAACTGAACACAGTTATCATTATGAAATGTGAATACTTCATTTCAGCATTCTTTATTCAGGATATAGGAATATGGGCAATAGGTAACCATTGGCTTACTGTCTAGGAAATGGATGGTGGTCAGGTTGCATTAATTATAACTTTGCGACCTGGGAGTTTCCAAAAGTAAATCAATAGGCTTCAAACTTCAATCATACTTTGAAGAGAGGCTTGAAAGTTTGCTTGGATCTTGGTAATGAAACACAGTAAATAGAAATGGTAGTAGGCCATTCAGCCCTTTCTGTCTGCTCTATCATTTAATATGTTTACGACTGATCATCCAACTCAATACCCTATTCCCACTTTCTTCCCATACCCTTTGATCCCATACCCTTTAGCCCTAAGAACCATATCCAACCCCTCCTTGAAAACATTCAATGTCTTTACCTCAGTCGCTTCATGTAGCAGAGAATTTCACAGGCTCATTCATTCCCTGAGTGAAGAAATTTCTCCTCATCTCAGTTCTAAAATCCCTCTTGTGTTTATATGAGAATCTCCAGTCTGCTGTTGTGATAAGGGAATCAAAATAAATTGCTATAATTGTGGCCTGAATGTTTGTGGATAATGTTACCCAATTTAGGGTCCATTGCAAAAAAACCAGAAGATCATAAAAAAACGTGTTGGGAGTTGTGTAGAAATTTGGGTTAATTTAACAGCTTGCATTGATATTGTGATTTTAACGGACAGCACCATCCTCAAAGTCCTACCTGGAGAGAAAGGGAAAAATTCTGGGTGCCAAAGTAACTGTTAGCAATCATGACCAAAAGCTTAGAAATGGATTATCTTGAAGGAAGGGGGAATTTGAAAAGAAACCGTAAGAGCTGTGGATGCTGTAAATCAGAGACAAAAACAGAAATTACTGGAAAAGCTCAGCGGGTCTGGGAGCATCGTGGAGAGAAATCAGAGTTTCAGGTTCAGTGACCCTTCCTCAGATGTCAGAGTCCAAAATATTAACTTTCATTTCTAAACTACAGATACTGCCAGACCTGCTGAACCTTTCAGCAATTTCGGAATTTGAAAAGAGTTGGGATTTAAGGAGGGAAATCCAGAGTTTGTAGATTGTGTCTGTTCACCATCAGCAATTAAAGACTGTGGAAACAGTTATAAATGTAATTGATCTATGAGCAGGACTGGCCATTCAGCCCTTCAAGCCTGCTTTGCCATTTAGTAAGATCATGGCTGATTTCACCTCAGCAACAATCCCACTTTCCTACCTGTTTTTCATACCCATTTAATCTGTTACAAATTAAAATCTTAGCTATCTCCTGCTTAGATTTACTCTGGTTCCTTGGACCCAATGTACCCTGAGGTAAAGAATTTCACAACCCTTTGAAACAGTAACTCCTCTCATCTCTATTTTAACTCTGCCACTCATTAGCCGACATCCTTAACAGGTTCCGATCATTTAAGACCATAAGACACAGCAGTGGAGGTAAGGCCATTTGGCTCATCGAGTCCATTCTGCCATTTAATCATGGCTGATGGACACTTCAACTCCACTTACCTGCACTCTCCCCGTAGCCCTTAACTTCTTGCGAGATCAAGAATTTATCAATCTCTGCCTTGAAGACATTTACGTCCCGGCCTCCACTGGCAATGAATTCCACAGGCCCACCACTCTCTGGCTGAAGAAATGTCTCCTCATTTCTGTTCTAAATTGACCCCCTCTAATTCTAAGGCTGTGCCCACAGGTCCCAGTCTCCCTGCCTGACGGAAATAACTTCCCAACGTCCACCCTTTCTCGGCCATGCATTATCTTATTTCAAAGCCACAATAATTGACATTGTGACATGGTCTCATACACGCAAGCTTTCGAACAGGCAATTACTGAATTACAGCAAAAGCTGACCTGGTTTTAAAGGTTCAAAATAACAGTTAATTTTGAACAAAAACAAATGTTACGCAGCATTTTATTGCTGTCCCATTTACTTTTCATTGGAGTTGAGGTTAATCGTTCTCATAGTAGAGTTGCCTGGTAGAATAAACTTGCCTGTTGCCCTTTCAATGTTATGCTTGTTTGAAAATCATCAAGATTGGAGTCTTACTGTTTTCTGTAAGAATCTTATCTGTTAGCCCTGAGAGCCCCCTTCTGGGTGCCCTCTCTATCTCTTTAAGCATTGGAAGATTGAATGCAGTTTTTCCATGCATAAATCAAATGCCAGGCAAGGAGAATCTGGGAAAGGAAGATATGTTGACAATTAACTGCAGCAAAGAGAAGGATTTGAAACATGATCACATGCAGACCAGAGACTGTGCTGAAATATCCACATGATTGGAATCTATACCCCAAACTCCAAGCTGCACAATTAGACATCGGGGGGAGGTGGGACTGACCAGGGCTGGGAAATGAGGATCTAATCAAATGTCAAAATGTCAAATCTTCATCTTGGAAGCTGAGCGTGTTTTATAATTAGTACAAAATGTTGTTGGGAATAATGAGGGTAGAGAAAATGACCCTGGACAAATTAATGAGGGAGGAGAAAGTGAGGACTGCAGATCAGAGTGAAAGAGTGTGGTGTTGGGAAAGCACAGCAGGTCAGGCAGCATCCGAGGAGCAGGAGAGTCAATGAATCACATAGCTTATGCCCGAAATGTCGATTCTCCTGCCCCTCGGATGCTGCCTGACCGGCTGTACTTTCCCAACACAACACTGTTCAAATTAGTGAGGGACCAGTTCGTTAGATATATTCAAGAGGGAATTGGATGTGGCCCTTGCAACTAAAGGGATAGAGGCTTGTGAAGAGAAAGTAGTAGTGGGATCATATTGAGTGGTGTACAGGCTGGAAGGGTCAAATGGTTTCCTCCTGCACCTATTCTCTGTATCTCTATGTTAAGCCACATGATGGATCTGTGTAGTGTGTAATTCTGACTCAGAAGGGTAACAGGAAATTATCGGCCAATGAACCATCAGTGGTTGGGAAATTACTGGAGAAGATTCTTAGACACAGGATTTATTCTCATTTGGAGAAGAATGGACTTATTACGGATGGCTTCATGTGGACTTTGTCTTACAAAGTTGATTGAGTTTTTTAGGGAAGAAACAAACATGAGTAATTAAGGTAGGACGTTGGATGTTATCTATATCGATTTTACTAAGGTATTTGACAAGTCCCTCATGAAAGGCAGGTCCAGAAGATTAAGCCACATGGGATCCATGGTGAGTTGGCAAGTTGAATGCAAAATTACCTTGGTCATAGGAGACAGAGGATAGTTATGGAAGGGTGTTGTTCTGACAGGAGGTGTCGAACCAGTGATGTTCCACAAGGATCAGTGATGGGTCGTCTGTTGTTTGTGATGAAAATGTAGGTAGTCTGATCAGAAATTTTGTGGATGACGCACAAATTGGTGGAGTTGTGGATAGTGAGGAAGTTTGTCAAAGGATACAGCAGGATATAACTCTGTTGGAAAGTTGGGTGGAAAAATGATAGATGAAGTTTAATATGGATGAGTATGAGCAGATGCATCTTGGGAAGTCAAATGCAATAGGAAAGTATACAGTAAGGGGCAGGACCATTAGGAACATTGATATCCAGAGGGAACTTGGGGTGCAAGTCTATAGCTCCCTGAAAGTGCCAACACAAGTGGATAAGGTGGTAAAGGTGGCATTCAGCATGCTTGCCTTTATTGTTTGGGGCATTGAGTATGAAAGTTGGAAAGTCATATTGCAACTTTATGAAATTTTAGTTAGGCCACATTTAGGGGGTTGTGTGCAGTTCTGGTCACCACATTACAGGAAGGATGTGGCAACTTTGGAGAGGGTGCAAAAGAGATTTACCTGTTGCCTGGATTGGAGTATAGTAGCTATAAGAAGAGTTTGGACAAACTTGGATTGTTTTTGCAAGAGTGATGGGGCTGAGGGGCGACCTGACAGAAGTACTTAACATTATGAGGGGCATGGATAGAGTGGACAGAGAGTTGAGAGTGTGGTGCTGGAAAAGCACAGCAGGTCAGGCATCATCAGAGGAGCAGGAGAATCAACGTTTCAGGCAAGAGCCCTTCATCACGAATTCCTGCCCGAATCATCGATTCTCCTGCTCCTCGGATGATGCCTGATCTGCTGTGCTTTTCCAGCACCACACTCTCAGCTCTGATCTCCAGCACCTGCAGTCCTCACTTTCTCCTGAATAGTCAGAGTCTTTTCCCAAGATGAAAATGTCAAATACTGGGGGGAGGGAGGGTTGTGGGTGCATAGATTTAAAGTGAGAGTGGGAGAGTTTAAAGGACATGTGTGAGGATAGTCTTTTACACAGAGGGTGGTAGGTGCCTGGAACATACTGTAAGGGGAGGTGTGAGAAGCAGATATGATAGTAAGATTCAAGAGGCATTTAGACAGACTCATAAACAGGCAGGGAATAGAGGGATACAGACCATGTGCAGATGGATGGGATTAGTTTAGGTTGGCATCATGGTCACCATAGACATGGAAGGCTATAGGGCCTGTTCCTTTGCTGTACTGTTTTATGTTTTATGTAAATCTGCACCTTTCAGGGGTTGCTGGGAAAACTGCTTTTGCTAAACTTTCAACCATTTCAAAGAGTACATGGATCTGCAGCTGTTGGGCTACGGGCAACATGAAGGAAGATGGAGTTAGAAAGTGTCTTTGGTTCAGTGTGGTCAGGATAGGCCAAATGGCCGCTTCTGTGTTGTATCATTGCTGGAGTTTGATGTTTCTAACAGCACAGGGAAGCGAAGGTGACAACTATAGAGACTTCTCAGAATCAAGATTACCCAGCAATCCCAGAAAGTGAAGTCAGCAAGAAACAGGGAAAAAAAAATGGTCTTCATTTCAAAATCACCGCGTCAGAACAACTAATAGATACAAGACTATGTATGTATAATAGAAGAGATTATTTCCATTGTAGTTCACCACCTGAGGAAAGAGCAGCTTGTGCTTCCAAATAAACCCGTTGGACTATAAACTGGTGTTGTTTGATTTTTAACCTTGTTGTGATTAGACAGCTAAATGCTGCATGTTATAATAATTATTTTAGTACTTTATGGCATAATTCAAATGTATTAAAAACATAGTGTTTTTAAAATGTTAGTGTTGAACATGAACATGATCCATTGAAATCACAGACTTCAGTTGTTCCCTACAAAGTAACATAATGTTCAAAAATGACATGTCCCCTTTGCCCTACCATATTCACTCTAATGAAATTTTTGAATGATGACAGGATGAATGTTCTGAGGACATGGGTTCAAGTCGCATCGTGCTAAATGGTGATATTTGAACTCTGTAAAACTCTTGAATAAAACACTAGTCTAATGTTGAAACTATAACCATTGTCAATTGTTGTAAAAAATCCATCTGGTTCAGTCAGACAAGGAAATCTACCAACCAAACCAGGTCTGGCTGACATGTGTGACTCCAGACCCCACAGTAATGTGATCAACTTCTTTTGAAAGAGATTTTAAAAGAAACATTTGTCCTATATGTCTGCCAAGCAGGAGGAAAATTCTAATTTCATTGCAATCTTATTAGAACCAAAGAAATTGTTTGCCTTAGAGTATGTAATAATTGGACACTCACTCCCAAAGCTGATCTTTTACTTGAGATAGCTGCAATTTATCACAGAATCTCTACGTCACTTTTTTCATTAAAACAGAAATGCAATTGAGACATTATTGATGATAAGTGACGTGATGCATGTCTTAAAGAAAGATGCAGCCTTAATGTTCTTCAGGAGCAATCTACTCATTGTGTGTGAGGAACAGGGAGAGGTGGACAAATACGTCTAGCCCATTGATATTTCTTCTTGGTAATGAGAGTGCAGAATGATTCAACTGAGAACTTTCATCTAACAATAACAATCTTGAGCAAATTACAGTCCACTTTTTATGCAATCTTCTGGCTTTTGCTTGTTCAGTGTGATGCACTGTATCTCTGAAACACAGAGACAAACTGTTTTGCAGAGCTGACAGCTCTTGGAGTTGGATGATCCGTAGCCTTGGCAGAACTGAAGAAGAAAGCTGACTTCAAAGGCATCAGCAGGCTTTTCTTTTCAAATGTGCCTGAACAAAGTTTTATTTTTAAAATAAAAACTTGCATTTATGGAACATCTTTAATGTAGCAAATCATCCCAATGCACTCCACAGGAACCTTATCAAATGAAAATTGACATTGTGTCACATAAAGAGAATGTTGACTACATTTTAGTTTACAAAAAGAAAAACAGACTTTGGGGATCATCAGGCACTGTAAAGAGACAGAAGGGGTTTTGGAGGGAACTCCAGAGCATAGGCCTTGGAAAACCAGAACTACAGTGTCAATAATGAGTTTAAAGAAATCATGAACGATTAGATTACCTACAGTGTGGAAATGGGCCCTTTGGCCCAACAAGTCCACACCAACCCTCCAAAGAATAATTCACCCAAACTCATTTCCCTAACTAATGCTCCTTAACACTATGGGCAATTTAGAATGGCCAATTCACCTAACCTGCACATCTTTTGGAATGTGGGAGGAGACCCATGCAGATACGAGGAGAATGTGCAAACTCCACACTAACAAATTGCCTGCAGTGGAAATCGAACAAGGTCCCCTGACACTGCAAGGCAGCAGTGCTTAGCACTGTGCCTCCTTGCTGCTGTATCATTTGACATTGCACCATTTAAAATAAGGCAGAATCTGGCCAAAGTAGACTAAGAACGACTACTTGAGGGTGAATCTACAGCTGAGTAGTGAGAGGCGTTCAAAAAAGGTACTGGGGATAACAGGCCCAACATGTTCCCTTTCGAGTGAAATGTAGGAACTACAAGCCCAGAGAACCATAAATGTCTCGGAATATTCAGGACTGTATAAAAAAGAAAAGAGAGATGTTTAACGGGTATAAAGGGAGCAAAACAATGGAGGCCCTAGTGGAGTATGGAATGCACAGAGGGTAACTCAAGAAAGCAATTGGAGGAGCAAAGAGATGAAAGGGTATGAGAAAATATTGGTGGGCAACGTGAGGGAGAATCCTAAGATAATCTACGAGTATGTAAAGAGGAAGAAAATAACCAGGGAAATTGGGGACAAGGGGAAAAATCTGTGCATGAAGCTGGAAGGACATTGTTAGAGTGTTAAAGGAGTATTTCGCGTTTGTCTTTATTTGGGAGAAGGGTGATGCGAGCACAGACTTCAAGAAGATGGAATGTGAAGCTCTTCAGCAGATGGTTACTAGAAGTGAAGAGGTATTGGAGGTTTTGACGGATTTAAAGGTGGACAAATTCAAAGGTCCTGAGGAGTTGTATCCCAGGCTGGTGTGGGGGAATGAGGGAAAAAATTACAGGGGCCCTGACCCACTTTTTCAATTGACGCTCACCTCCACAGTGGAAGTGCCGGAGAACTAGAGGACAGCGAATGTGGTTCTACTTTAAAAGAAGAACGGTAGAGTTAGACCAGTGAGTCTATAGTTGGGTGGCACGGTGGCTCAGTGGTTAGCACTGCTGCCTCACAGTACCAGGATGCCAGGTTCGATTCCAGCCGCAGGCGACTGTCTGTGTGGAGTTTGCACATTCTCTTTGTGTCTGTGTGGGTTTCCTCTGATAGGCCAAAGATGGGCAGGCCAGTTGAATTGGCCATGCTAAATTGCCCATAGTGTTAGATGAAATAGTCAGAGGGAAATGGGTCTGGGTGGGTTACTCTTCAGAGGGTCGGTGTGGACTGGTTGGGTCAAAGGGCCTGTATAAACACTGTAGGGAATCTAACATCAGTGGCGGGGAAACTATTGGAGAAAATAGTGAAGAAGAAAATTAATCTCCATTTGGAGAGGCAAGGTTTGATCAGTGATGGTCAACATGGCTTGGTCAGAGGGAGGTCATGCCTAACAAACCTCATGGAATATTTCAAGGAGATGATTTACTGTTTGGATGAGGTTAAAAATCATACAACAACAGATTTATTTGGAAATATTAGCTTTCAGAGCACTGCTCCTTCATCAGGTGGTTGTGGAGCAGAATCCTCCAAAAGCTACTGCTTCCAAATAGACCTGTTGGACTATAGCAGTGTGATTTTCAACTCTGTCCAACACAGGCATCTCCCATCATGTTTAGATGAGAGTAGGACAATTGACATAGTTTATATGGATTTCAGCAAGGCCTTTGACAAGGTCCCACATGGAAATGGCTGAAAAGCTCACAGGATCCTGGGTAACTTGGCAAGTTATGTTCAAAATTGGCTTAGTGACCAGAGACAGTAGGGGGTGGTAGAAGGCTGATTGGAATCCGATATACAGTAGTGTACCATAGGTATCACTGCTGGGTCCCTTACTGTTTGTGATATTCATAAATAATGTAGAAGTGAATGTTGTGGGATAGTAGGTACATTTGTGGATAGCACAAACATTGGCTTAGTTGACAGAGAGGAGCAAGGTGTTAGGTTACACAGGATATAGACAGATTGATCAGACTGGCATATCATTGGCAGATGGATTTTTGCCTTTATAAATGTGAGGTGATGTACTTTGGAAGAAGGAACAAGACAAGGGAGTACTCAATGAATGGCAGGGCACTAAGAAAACTTAGAGGAACAGGAGATCATAGGGTTCTTGTCTACAGATCCTGAAGGTGGCAGGACAGGGGGGTTAATAAGGCATAAATGGCACTTGCCTTTATCAGCCATAGCATAGATTATAAGAGCAGAAAGGTTATGTTGGAACTGTACAGAAATTTGATTAGGCCACAGCTAGTGTACAGCGTGCAGATCTGGTCCCCACACTATAGGACAACGTGATTCCACTGGCGGGGGGTGCAGAGGAGATTCACCAGGATGTTGCCTGGGATGGAACATTTCAACGATGATGAAAGGTTGCTGGGATAATTTCTTTAGAACAGAGAATGTTCAGGAGGGGAACATGCTTAGGGTGTGAAAGATTATGAGGGACATGGACAGGGTTGTTCGAAAGCAGCTATTCCCCTCAGTTGAAAGGTCACTAACAAGGGGTGGGGGGGGGGGGGGGATAATTTTAACATGAAAGGCAGAATGTTTAGACTTGAGGAAAAGCTTTTCACCCAAAGGATGGTGGGAGTCTGGAATGTATTGCAGGGGAGGGTAGCTGAACAGGAAACCTTTAAAAGTACTTGATGAGCACTTGAAGTGTCATAACATTCAAGGCTACAAGCCTTGTGTAAGAGATTTGGATTATTGTGGATGGTTGTACATTTTTGGTGGTAGAGGCTTTTCTATACTTTATGGTTCTATGAGAGTATTCACTTTGATAGGAGAAACAGATATGCGGAGTTAGAATGAAGTTAGAAAGTATTGATGTGCAAGGGGATTTAGGTGTCCTTATCTATAAGTCACAAAGACTAACAAGCAGGTGAAACAAGCTACTAGAAAGCTAATAGAATGTTAGTCTTTACTGCAAGAGAATTTGAAAACAGGAGGGATGAAGTCTTGCTATATTTACATGGCAGCTTGATTAGACCACACCTGAAGTACCAGTGTGTAGTTTTGGTTTCCTTCTCTCAGGAAGGATATTATTGCCACACAGGGATGACGGGACTGTTGAATGAGGAGAGATTTGCAAAACTGGGCCTAATCTTTAGAGTTTCAAAGAGTGCAAGTTGATCTCTTTAGAGCCTACAAAATACTTAAAGCCATAGACAGGATAGATGCAGGTAAGGTGTTTTCCCTTCTAGTTGGCACTACATCCACAAGCATCCACTCCCTCCACCACCGATGCTCAGTAGCAACAGTGTGTACTATATACAAGATGCCCTGCAGAAATTGACCAAAGATCCTCAGACAGCACCTTCCAAACCCACAACCATTTCCATCCAGAAGGACAGGGAAGCAAATCCATGGGAACACCACCCCCTTCAAGATCCCCTCCAAGCGCTCACTCACCATCCTGATTTGGAAATATATCAGCATTCCTTCACTCGGTTAAAATCCAGGAATTCTCTCCCTAAGGGCATTGTGGGTCAACTTACAGTACATGGACTGCAATGGTTCAATGACGCAGCTCACCAGCGTCACCTTCACAAGGGACAGGCAATAAAATGTTGGCCATGCACTGATATCCATGTCCCACAAATGAATCAAACAAAAATTAATAGCCAATCAAGGGCCTCAGACCGCCTTCAGCCTAATTTATTGGCTTCCAGCATGTGAGGTAAATTCCCAATAGAGAACTAGAGAGGGCTTCCTGCAGGGATGGGAGAGTCTCCATTTTCCCCAATCTGGGGTTAATCAACTGCAGGGATTTGGGCAGCCACTCTACTGCCCTTGTTTCGAAGTACCCTGACACCTCTCAACCTCTACTCTCCCATTACAAGCCACCCCCGGTAAAACACTCAGCCTCTCTCCAGGCTAACACTTCATGGCTTCCAGTTCTGTGAGACTGCCATCCCTGATTGGCTGGAGGCCTCAAGGGAGGTGGGACTGCAGTGTCGAGGCTCCTTATTGGATGGGTAGTTTGCTAAGCTGCACATGGCCAGCTAATTGGTGCTGGATCTGCCAAATTTTATCATTGGTGTGGCTGGGAAAATAATAGTCCCAGCATTAGGTGTGCACACAGCAATAAATGCTGGTCTTAGATTTAGTCATTGCTGATAGGTAATTTCAATTTACATTCTCTTTGAGCTTGGCATCAGCAAAGTTGACAGAATGTTCACCTGTCCACTAACCTCTTTAACTTTATTCATCTTAACCTTCATTAACTTTATTAATCTCTCTATTCCACCTCCTCACACATTTTCTTTACTCCTCTAATCCAAACAGAACCTTCTTGGAAATAAGAGTTATATTCTGGATTAGTGGTGCTGGAAGAGCACAGCAGTTCAGGCAGCATCCAAGTAGCTTCGAAATCAACGTTTCGGGCAAAAGCCCTTCATCAGGAGTAAAGGTAGTGAGCCTGAAGCGTGGAGAGATAAGCTAGAGGAGGGTGGGGGTGGGGGTGGGGGTGAGGGTGAGGGTGAGGGTGAGGGTGAGGGTGGGGGTGGGGAGAAAGTAGCATAGAGTAAGAGCTTCAGGGCAGAGGAAATGACCTGGGAGTTGCAGTGGGAGAGGGACTCCCTGAGATTCTTGTAGACAGAGGAGGAAAACTTCTTCAAGGCGGGCATTCTTGCAAGAGGATTCGTAGTAGGGTTATAATTGTTGGGGCATTTCAGTCTAACGTTTTCCATCTCACTCACTTCTCTTCACCATTACAAGCTCTGATCTTCTTGTTTATCTCTTGGAGTTCAGCCAGTGGAAAATAATGTGTTAAGCTCTTCAAGCTGTCGTAGAATTTAAATACAAAATGGCTTCATTCTAAATAAAGTCAAAGTTACACTAAAGTATTGGGTTGTAGGAAATCAAGCACACCCTAAATAGTAAAAAAGAAGAAGAAACTTGCATTTGCTGTAGTGTCCCTTCAAGAGTTTGAGATGTTCCCATAGTGTTGGCTTATTCTAAATACAGAACCAGAGAAAGGGCAGAAAAGTGGACGTGAGGAATATTGGGTCAGCCATAATCCTATTGAATGTTAGAGCAGGCTCGAGGGGCTGAATGGTCTATTCCTGTTCCTATATCTTAGGGTCTTTTGAATATTTAGCCATTGCTATAACATAGGAAATGCACTATCTAATTAGTGTACACCAAGGTTCAAGAAAGAGCAATGAGACAGACGACTAGAGCATCTGAAACAAACCAAAGAATTTTCACCAAAGATGCTGAAAATTCAAAACATTCACTGACTGGCCTGAAATGGTAACTCTTCTTTCTCTTCATGATGCTGCTAGACCTGCCAAGTTTCTCCAGCAATTTTTGTGTTTGAAGCAGATAATCTGATTTGTTGATATGGGTTGAGGAGACCTTGTGGTGCTGTGATAGCATCCCTATCTGTTGACCAAAAGCTTCATGTTCCAGACCTGTTGGTCCTGGAAATTGTGCTGGTCATGTGGCTGACCAGGCTGATTAGCAGCCTATAAATCCTTCCGATAACTAACGCGGGCATTGAGAATGGGTGGACCAGCCATTCTACAGGAAAGCCAGGCAAACTATGGCATTTGTTTGTTATAAGTGTGGTCCAATCAAATGAATGTCCATGGCCCAACCCTCAGAAACAAGGACAGACAGACAGACAGATATACGTTAGCTGAGTGATGGGTAGAGGCCAGGACATTGTGAAGAGGCTCGCTGCTCTCCTCTGAGCAATGCCACAGATTCCTTCTTTGTGTGAAAGACAAGTCTCCAATACTCTTGTTACTGAGCTTGCCATAATATAAAACATGCCTTTCCACACTGTAAGTAATCTAATCTAATCTAATTTGCCTTTTGGAACAGCCAGTCAGGCTAATGGCAATGGTTGAGATGATATCATCCCGTCTGAAACCAGTCTTGGTCGACCAAGAACTCTGAAGAAAGAAAACAAATGCCATAAGCTTGTTATTAAGTGATGAGTCACAGAGGTTTGTTGATCAAATCCAATTTAGAACAAAAGGATCATACAATTATATAGAATCACATGGAATATACTGCACAGAAACAGCTCACTGGATACGACTAGTCCTTGCCAGTGTTTTGATGTTATAGTTTGAGAGCACAACTCAAATCCCTGTTACCTTCCTAACTGTCCATAATGAGTAAGCTTTTTGAGACAAAGATTGTGTGTGTGTGTGTGTGTGAGAGAGAGAGAGAGACAGAGTTTCTGCATGTGTTTGTGTGCATATTTGTTTGTGTACATGAGTATATGTGAATGTGTAGGTATGTGTGTGAGAGTGTGTGCATGCGTGTGTGTTGTTTTTGTATTTGCATGTGAGAGTGTGAGCGTTTGTGTGTGTGTGTGTTTTTGTGTATTTGTGTGCATGCACATGTGTGTTTTAACCCTGGAAAGTCTGGACAATTTGCTCAGTGCTCATCCTCAGTGCTTCCTCCAAGTGTTTTTCAGCTCCATCTCCTGGCATTGGTTCCATTTTCCTCACTGACCTTCAATAACAACAAACTATCAATTTCATTTTTCAAATTTTCAATTGGTCCAGGTTCCATTGCTTTTTGAGGAAGTTTGTTTCAGGTTTTGCCTGCAATTTAGATGAAAGAACTGAAGAGGGTATTTGCTCAGGGTGCTCGGAATCATTAATGGTTTTGATGAAAGTAACTGAGACGGAACGGTTTCGAGTAGCAGAGGTGCCAGTAACCAAGACCACTTGAGGAGACTGGGGAAAGAACTGGGGATGGTATGTGGGAACAAAAAACGAAAGGAGTGCTAATGGCAGAACTACAGAGATAGGATGAAAAATAGGTGTTAATCATAGAAGTGAAGAGTAGAAAGTAGGTCAGTTTTGCTGAGAGCTAATGAGACACAGGGTGCGATATGATCAAAATGGATCTTTTTCTAATCTGCTGGAATCTTCCTGGAATCCAATGTGCTGTGGATTATTTTGGCTAATTCCTCCATTACCTCTGCAACCACTTCCCTTAAAACCTTTTGGATGTTGCCCTTCAGGCCCTGACAATTTATCTGCCTTAGTCCCATTAGTTTGTCAGATACTTTGTCCCTTAGAATTGAGACTTTTAGAAGATCTTGCTTCCCATTAACAACTGGTTTATCTGTTATCTTTGGGATGTTCATAGTGTTCTCCGTTGTGACGACCGATATGAAATATTAGTTGAAATGACCTTCCATTTCCCTGTTGTTTGTTTTAGCAATTCAGTTCAGCAGTTGCACCCTCCAAGTGCCCCACACTCACTTTAGAAACTCTTCCAGTTTGTTTTTGTATTTCTTGCTGATTTCACAATTAATTTTCTCTCACTTTGTTAGCTTTTCAGTCATTTCCTGTTGGTTCCTAAATCAATTCCCAATCATTTAGCCTGTTCCAGCTTTTTTGTTGCATTGTGTGAATGAAAACTCTCTTTGATAGGCTTATTAACCACAGGTGGTTCATCCTTTTCACTAAGTCCTTCCTTTTGCACAGAATACATTTTTGATGAATGTGATGGAATATCTTCTTAAAAGTCTGCCACTGATCACCCTTCCTCTTAGTCTATTTTCCCAACTTGCTTTAGATATCTCTTTTCTCACACCTTTGTAATTTATCTTATTTAAGTTGACAACACTGACTTGAGACCAGAATTGTTCCCCCTCAAATTGACATTGAAATGGTTTTAAAATAGCATGTTCTGTGGTAGGTTGTACAATATACTGTTCTCAAAAACAATCCTTCATGCACTCGACAAATTCATCCTCCATGCTCCCCTTGCCTAGCTGATTTGTCCAGTCAATATGCAGATTAAAATCAGCCATATCAATTGCAGGGTCCTTTAACATCATCGAAGAATATGGTGCTGGAAAAGCACAGCCGGTCAGGCAGCATCCAAGGAGCAGGAGAATTGAGCATAAGCCCTTCATCAGAAATGAGGGATGGTGCCCAGGGGGGCCTGAGAGGTAAATGGGAGGGGGGTAGGGCTGGGGGGGGGAAGGTAGCTGGGAATGTGATAGGTAGATGAACGTGGGGATGAAGGTGATAGGTCGGAGAGGAGGATAGAGCAAATAGGTGGGAAGGAAGATGAACAGGTAGGACAGTCAAGAGGTTGGTGCCAAGTTGGAGGGTTGAATCAGGGATAAAGTGGGAGATTGGGAAATGAGGAAACTGGTGAAATCCACAATGATGCCATTGGGTTGGAGGGTCCCAACATGCCTCTGGTATTTCCCAATTTATACCTTATCCTACAGCGAAGCAGATCTTTTAGGGCCTGGAGATGACTCCCACCTATGACTTTGTTCTCTTGTTATTCCTTATTTTCCATCCAAACTGATCCCACATCAGGAAATATTGCACCTATAAAGCACTACTCCAAAGCTCCTTCACCAATAAAGTTCTCCCACCTCCTTTTTCTTTCTGTCAGTTCTTCTGGAATGTTGAATATCCATTCAGTGATGATTTCTCAGTCCTAGTACCCTGAAACCCTGGTCTATAATAGCTATCAAGTCATTGTCACTTGTTTCTATTAATGTCGTCAAATTATCTGTTTTGTTAAAAAAGCTGTGTACATTCAGATAAAGATCCTTAGGCTTTGACTTCTTAACATTACTACGCCCTCTGCTTCTAATTTTTGTTGCACTTTCTGTGTATAGGTTCCACCCCAGTGTTGAGTCAGTTCTTTGGAGGCAGGCCAATAGTTGGACTATAACATCTAGTCTCAGCATCCTCTGGTTAGACAGGAAGGATAGGGAAGAGTTTCATATCAGGTTCAAGGTTCTTGCTCCTTTTCAATCTGTTCAGACAACAACAGAATGTTCCTGTAACTCTGGTCCAAGGCAACCTCCAGGCTCAAGCAATATGTTATTAATCACTGCCAAAGAGTTACAGATTAGTTACAGTCCCTTAGCGGAAAACTGGACGGAAGCTACGAGGTTGTATCCATATTCCAACATAAGCCAAAACAAGATGAGAGATCACTCATGGTACAAAATGTCTATTATTGCACATGAAAGGAAAAGTTTGTATCAAAGGGTTTCTGTGCCTCAGTTTACTAGGAAATGCAGAAGTTAATTATGCTCACACTTTGCAAATCTGCTCCTGTTACAAATAGCAGGTTGGTGTGAGATATTGAGGCCGAGTTGGTGTTTATATGCAACAAAAGAAAAAGTAATCTCCAAACACGTTTGGGACCTCTGTTTTTAATCGCCTGTCTCACGAAGCTAGAAGAACAAGTGTAAAAGGCACCTGTGGTTTATGGAACATCAGCTACTGGATGTGGATAGAGATAATAACTGCAATGTGAGCTATTCTTTAATTTATTTCTTTCTCTCGTTGTTTTTTTTTGCTGACAGAAGCTCATTAAACTCCGCTTGGAGACTCTTGAAGAGAACAATTCCTTACGCAATCCAAATTAATGCTTTGTCAGCCCAATAATATCCACATCACCTGCAGATGTAATCACTGCCTAAGAACAACTCTACGATCTCATGAGTTGACCAATATATGTTAAAGTAAAACAGACTCTGAATAAATAGCACCAGCAAATTCTCCCAAATATAGAAATAACACGTATCTGTAATAAAGCAATTGCAATACCTTGCTTGCAAATGATTGTCTACATTTTTTTCCTAAAACAAGCCATATTTAAACTGAAACATTTCCGTCTGTGGCCCGGATCAGTATTCAGGATGACATAAAATTAAAGTAATGGGTGAAAGAAGCAAATGTGTTATTCAGGCTGTGAGTAGTTAGAATCTGGAATGCTCTGCCTTAGAGTGTGACAGAAGCAGGTTCAACTCATGTATTCAAAGGGAGTTAGGCCACTGTTTGAAAAGGAACAATGTGCAGGGTTATAGGGACAGACAGGAGAATGGTACTAATTGAATTGCTCATTTGAAACAGCCAGCACAGACACAATACATCGAATGATCTCCTTCTGCACATGAACAATTCTGTGATTTTGAGAGTAGGACAATTCAATAAGAAAGAATTTCATTGGAACGTACAGAATTGAGGGGAAGTTTTCAGGTCTATTAAGGTCATGCCCAAGTTCAAAGGATCCTAATATCATAGAAATGACAACCCAACTCTTCAAATAGAATAAAAACAGGAAATTCTAGAAATGTCCGGCTGCAAAAGAGATAGCAGGTGAAATCTGACCTGTCTCACAGGGCTGGAGACTGAAGCTGGAACCAGGAGGAAATTTGCAAACCGGGTCATTGGGTCATAATTTTAAGCTGCTGCTACTTCCACCAGCTATCTCATCACTGGCAGCATCAGGTAGTTCATTTCAAAACGTAGCTGCCCACTTGAGGGCTAATTGGCAACTCTACTGAGATCTTCCCAAATTACATCCTCCCACACACCCTCACCCCCCACACACATCCAACCTGCACCCTCTACCAAACATGGCAGGTACCTGGACATTACTTGTTGGCAGCTGGTCAGGTTTTGGTTGGTGCAGGAGTTGGCAGGAAAGCCAAGGGCTCGTTCCTCTCTGTGATGGGGTTGGGGGGAAGGGGATGGGGTGGTGGGCCCAGCTGAGGCCATTGATTAAAAATGCAAACCTCTTCAGAGGAGCCTCAAGACAAAGGTTAGATTCCCTACAGTAGGGAAACAGGCCCTTCAGCCCAACAAGCCCACACAGACCCTCCGAAGAGTGTCCCATCCAGACCCATTCCCCTCTCCTATTAGCTTTCATTAACCATGACTAATGCACCTAACCTACACATCCCTGAACACTATGGGCATTTAGCTTGGCCAATTCAAATAACCTGTATATCTGTGAGACTATGGGAGAAAACCAGAGTATCTGGAAAAACCTCCAATTGCGCTACCAAGCACGACTGGTTTCTGGTCAGTGTAAAGTGCTGCCACTAATCCTCCTTTTTAATATTTGAAATCAACTTGTTTAAATATATTATGAGAAGGCGGGTGGAACTTGAACCCAGACATTCTTGCCTAGAGGTGAGGGCATTACCATCTGCTGACATAAATAATACAGCAACAGTGACCTGAACACAGATTCCGTGCGATATGTGAATTTGTTTAGTATGGGTAATGCATTTCCTAATTACTAAGGCCTTGGGGCACATTGGTAGTGTCCACATCTCTGAGTCAAGGTTCAGGTCTGCTCTAGTGGTGGATAATAGACAGGCAGGAGACTGGAAGTACACAGCAAGTCAGGCAGCATCAGGAGGTGTAACCCTTAGGGTCACACCTGAAACATCGACTTCTCCACCTCCTGATGTTGCCTGGCTTGCCGTGTTCTTCCAGCCTCCTGCCTGTCTATTTTGGACTCCAGCTTCTGCAGTTTTCTTTGTCTCTAGAGGTGTATAATGACATTTCTTCATATGTTTTACAAATATATGAATAATTCTGCTTTATCTGACATAGGGACCAAAATAATGGAATAGTGCACGTATCAAACAATAGGAACAGCTCCGTACATGCTGGATGAGGAGTCATATTAAACGTATTCTGTCTTCTTGGGTTGAGTGATCAAAGATAATCCACAATCCACGGACTTTGGTAAACCAGAGACTCTGATCTTGCGATCTGGAATTCGTTTGAATAACCCACAAAGTTCATTCAAACAGAATCTATCTTTAAAATAATCCTTTCTATAGAAATAAACATGGGCAGAATTAGGTTCTACCACATTGGTAACAGTACACTGATCACTTGAACAAATTGGAACCAGATGGCTCTCATTGAAATAGTTCTTTGCAATAAACCAACACCATTGAGGGAAGAATTTGTCAGGTCCTTCCTTCTACAATAGTAATGCAAATCACATTTGGTCTCAGTGGAAAGTTTGTTTATTCTGTTGCTGCACTGTTCTTCATAGCTGTTGCCAGCTCTGGCTATATATTTCACAGTGAAAGAGATAAAGTGTTGCAAATCTATTCTTACTCAAAAAGACTGGCCTCCTGAGAATTCGTCATGCAACTGTCTAATACACTGAACAAAATTCGTACTAATCAGTGAGAAGCAAATATATTATTTGCTGGTTTCTATCATCATACGTTTGTACAAATCCTTGAATTCAGCAGAAATAAAAGCTGATTAGGCTGCTTAGAAAGCTTATGGGTTTGGACAATCAATTTTCCAATGATGATTAGTGGCAAGTGTACAGCACTGGAGGCTTAAGCTGGAATCTCAGTCGGTCTGGACAGCCCTATGTCACAACAATAAGTTTGCTGCAATTACAAATAAATGAAGCTTCTCTGTATGGTGTGCCTTTCACAAGTCAAGAAGTTCCAATAGTTCGCAGCCAATGAACCACATACAATGTTGACTCATGCGGTTATGTGGAAGTTTGCAATCAGCCAATTTGCAAACAGCAAAGTCAAAACAGCTATAAACAAATTTGAATGACAGTCATTCTATTTTTGGTATCATTGGCCCAAGGAGAAATACTGGTGAAGACACTGTGAGAAATCTGTCGTCTTCAAATCATGCAGTGACAGACAGGATTCATTTATCTCGGATTCATTTTCAACAATTAAACCACTCCCTCAATACTTCAGTGTGACGGCAATGTAGATTATATACTCAAGGCTGTAGAAATTTAGGAATACAGAAAATAGGACTGAGAGTAAGACATTTGGCCCATCAAACCTGGTCGATTCAATATGGTCATGGCTAATCTTTTATCATAATGCCACATTCCTGCTCTGTCTGCAAACCCCTTCATGTTTTTAGTGTCTAGAAATCTATCTATTTCTTTCTTGAATATATTCTGTGGCTTGTCCTCCACAGCCTTATGTGGCAGAGAATTCTACCCTTTGAGGAAAAACCTTCCTCCTCATCTCAATCCTAAGTGGTCTTCCAAATATCCTGAGACTACTCCTCACTTTAGACTCATGCCTCACACCTCCAGAGCTTCCTTTGTTTAGATTTAAGACCTTAGCTTCTGATTAGTCCACTTCACTTTCAATCCTAATCTAAAACTCTACATATTATAATCACTCTTTCCGAAAGGACTTTGTGTAACACCATTATTAATAAACCCTCCCACTGGAGAACAGAACAAAAACAAAGAACACTTCATCACAGGAAGAGGTCCTTCGATCCACCAAGACTGTGCTGACACATAATGCCTTTCTAATCTGAACACTTCTATGCGGTCCATATCCCTCTATTCCCTACCTATTTATGTATCTGTCAAGAAGCCTCTTTAATGTTGCTATTATATCCTGTACTGTATAGATTTGTATTTCTACCCTGAGAAAAAAATTGACTCTGACTTTCCATTCTATCCATGCCTCTCATCATTTTGTAAACCTCTCTTCGGTCACCCTTCATTCTTTGACATTCAAATGAGAACAAACCAAATTAGTCCAACTTCTCCTCATAGCTAATACCATCCAAACCAAGCAACAACCTTCTAAACCACTTCTGAACTACCTCTAAAGCCTCCACATTGTGCTGATAGTGTGACAACCAGAACTATACATAATATTCCAAAGGTAGCCTAACTAAAGCTCTATAATCCCCAATATGACTTGCCAATTTTTATACTCTATACCTTGCCCAATGAAGCCAAGCACGCCACACACCTTCTTCACCATCAACTCCATTTGTGTTGCCATTTTCAGGAAACTGTGGTCCCGTACGCCTAGATCTTTCTGTTTGTGGATACTACCATAGGTTCTGCCATTTTTTGCGTACTTCCCTCCTGAATTAGATTTTCCAAAATGCATTACCTCCCATTTGTCCAGATTAACCTTCATCTGCCATTTCTCTGCCCAAGTCTCCAGCCTATCTATATCTGCTGTATCCTCTGGCAAACCTCCTCACAATCCACAGCTCCCCCAATCTTTGTGTCTTCTGCAAACATACTAATCAGGCCACCTACGTTCTCCTCCAACTCAATATATATATATGTGTGTGTGTGTGTGTGTGTGTGTGTGTGTGTTACAAACAGCAGGCATCCCAGCACTGATCCCTGCAGTACACCACGGGTCACAAAAACACGCTTCCATCATTACTCTCTATCTTCTATGATTAAGCCAACTCCTTATTCACCTTAACAGCTCGCCACAGATCCCCATGTGACTTCACCTTTTGTATCAGCCTGCCAGGAAGGACACTGTCAAAGGCCTTGCTGAAGTGCATGTAGACAACATCTACCACCCTGCCCTCATCAATCACCTTTGTCACCTCCTCAAAAAATTCCATCAAGTTTGCGAATCATGACCTTCTCCACACAAAGTCTTGTGGCTAATAAGTCCCTACTTTTCTAAATGTGAATAAATCCCGTCCCTCACAATCTTCGCCAGTAATTTCCCCACCACTGACATAAGGTTCAGTAGTCTGTAATTTCACACGTTATCCCCATTGATCTTCTTGAACAAAGGAACGATGTTGGCTATTCTCCAGTCTTCTGGGTCGTCTCCTGTTACTAAAGAGGATACAAAGATTTTGTGCAAGGTCCCAGCAAATTCCTCACCTGCAGGAAGGATGCTCCCAATGCTGGGGAAGTCCAGAACCAGGGATCACATTCTAAGGATAGGGAGTAAACTATTTAGGACTGAGATGTGTGAGAGTTTTCTTCACCCAAAGAGGAGTGGTGAGCCTGTGGAATTCACTACCACAGCAAATAGTTGAACTAAAATGTTGTATGATTACAAGGAGAGTTAGATACAGTACTTGGAGCGAAAGGGATCAAAGGACATGGGGAAAAACCAGGACTCTGCCTGAAAAGTCAACTCTCCTACCCCTCAGTTGCTGTCTGACCTGTTGTGCTTTTCCAGCACCACTCTTCCTGATTCTGACTCTCCAGCATCTGCAATCCTCACTTCCTCCACAGGCTATTGAGTTGGATGGTCAGATAATGAGATAATGAATGGCAAGGGAGGCTTAAAGGACTGAATGCCTATTCCTCTTCTAATTTCTATCTTTCCAAGACCAATTCAACATCTACTGAGGAAAGTTTCAGCTGCCTGCAAGGCAACAGGGTAAGCGAGCTGGAAAAGCAGGTACAATCAAGAAAGTGATGACTCATCTCGAATGGATGAGCAGTATGGCAGCAGTGCAAGGACTTGGAAAGCTGAGAGCATACATTGACACAAAGAATCTAAATAAATCTCTGAACAGATCTCACTATCCCATGCCAACTTCTGAAGCAAGTTTTACCATAACCTGTACAGGATAAAACCATCACCAGTCTAAATGGATGGTTACTCACAAGTGAGACTAGATGAAAATGCAAACTTCCTGACTGCTTTCTGGATGCCCTTTGGGAGATAGATTTGGTTGCACAGGCTGATTGGCATTTCAATGCACCAGGAAAGTACCAATGCAGACAACGAGAGGCAGTTAATGATCGCCCAGATGTGGAAGTTGGCAGGATTGTAGTCATAATAACTAGGATCAGTAACGAAGAACCTCAGACCAACTTTCTAGGCTCAAATCCCCACAGCAGATGTTGAAATTTGAATTCAATCTAAATCTAGAAAGTTGACCGTGCAACTATCTGGTTCACTAAAGCCCTTTAGGGAAGGAAATCTGGTGTCTTCACCTGTCCGGTCTACCTCTCCATTCCCACTCCATCTCGGGTAGCGGCATTGGAAGGCGAGCCAGGACTTGTCAGTTGATGTCCAGCATCGGAGGAGGTGCGGGACCCATGCAGTGTGACGGTCTCCAGCTAGGCGGGCAATGGAAACCTGGGATGATGCCAGATGACAGCGACTGGAGGAGCAGGGAGGGTAATGCATACAGAGAGGGAAAGATGACCTTTTGAAGCTTGTTCAGTTTTGGTAATATCAATTTATTATTAATTTGCTCAGTATTTTACCACTTATACAATTCGTTAAGTAATATTATTCTGTAACCCAAGATGTCACTGGATTGTGGTGACATTATCTACTTTTCGCTGTACCAGGTACGAGTGACAATATATTAAATTAAGTAAATAAATAAATCTACAGGCCCACAGCAATGTGGTCAATTCTTAATTTTCTGTCAGACCAGTTAAGAATGGGAAGTAAATGCTGACCTAGCCAGCGATGCCCACATCCCATGATTGAATAAAATTAAAGGTCTAATGGATCATCTACTGGTTTGTAAATGTGGAGACAAAATGGAAGGAGCCATTGTTGATCATAATCAAAACACAATGTGAGTGCTTGGCATAGCTTGCCAGGTGAACCTGAGGTTGAACAAGGAATATAATTAACAATACCCAAGCTATGTACTGACTGCAAAAGGTCTTCACCTGGATCTCAAAGGGTGAGAACAGTGCAACAATTTGTTGGATGAATCAGCCATTTGGCAACGTTCTTGTCTAAGTTGCTGCCATTGTGTGAGCCATTACCCCAAATCATAACCAAGGATAGCAGTTGATATTGGGACATAGAACAAGAATCAATGTTTATTAACATCAAGCAACTAGTGACAGCAACGCCAATGCTGAAATAGTATGCGATAAATGATGATGTCACCCTGCAGTGCGACACCAGACAGACAGGACTTGGAACTGCAGCAAGGACAACCTGTTGCATTTGCATGCAGGATGGTAACACAAACAGAAAGATGGCATGCCCTATTCAGAAAAGAGTGCCTCATCATTGTCTTTAATTGTGAACATTTTCATCAATACCTTCTTGGAAGAGACAACATGACAGACAAGTCCAACCCCAAGCCACTTCAATGCATGTTCCTTAAACTATGGCTACCTGCACCAAAGTGTATCCAAAGAATGTGACACTTGTTACAGTGATAGCATCTGGATGGGATATACAAACAAGGGAAGCAGATGCATATCATGGCACACTGTTAAGAGGAGCACTCCTGTTTAAAAGGATGCTACAACAGAGTGTGAAACCTTCTAGATTCAACACATTGCAGAGCTCATCTTGCTGTGGAAGTCATCCATCCAGCAGAGACACTGAATGAAGTAGACAAGTGCCTTGCTTAAATCAAACAAATTATCCCACAAAATGCAAATATCCAACTGTTGCAAGAAGCTGTGACAAAAGGATGGCCAGTGAGCATCAGGGACACATCTGTTACTTTAAGAGCATACTGAGCATATCAAGATAGAGTCATAGAGTCATACAGCACAGAAACAAAATCTTTGGTCCACAATCCATGCTGACCATAATCCCAAACCAAACTAGTCACAGGTTGCATGTCATTCAAATGAAATAGAGTAATTATCCTGAAAGAGTTGAGGGGAGTAACACTAAAGAACATCCTGGCAAGCCATCAAAGAATTGAATTTGTCTGTTATGCTCTACTGTTTAAATATGAGCAATGAAGCCAAACAACTAATCAGTCAGTGGAGTAGTACAGTGGCTCAGTGGTTAATATTGCTGCCTCACAGTGTCAGGGACCCAGTTTCGATTCCACCCTTGGGTGACCGTCTGTGTGCAGTTTGCACATTCTCCCCATGTCTGCGCAGATTTCCTCCATGTGCTCTGGTTTCCCCCTACAATCCAAAGATGTACAGGTTAGGATGGGTTAGCTATGGGAAATGCAGGGTTACAGGGATAGGGTAGCAGGGGTGGGTCTGAGTGGGATGCTCTTTGGAGAGTCAATGTGGACTCAATGCATCACGATTTAAAGTGGAGCTTGTAATGTGTAGCAAACTAAGAGACCTAGAGAGCCATTGATGATTGATGACATCCTGGACAGACTATGTATAAAGCTGGGAGTAGATCTCTTCAGACTTGTAGGAACTGATTATCTTGTCACAGAAGACTTCTATCATGATTACTGGGAGGTAGACCAATTAACTTCAATGCCTACTGCTATTACAAATGCCTAAACGCACATTTCAGCCATATGGCAATCCAAATATTGTTATGAGTAACAATGGCCCTCAATTCATGAATAAAGAATTCAATCATTTCCTGAGAGATTAATAAATTCAACACCACTTATCATTTCTACACTATCCCCAGTCAAATGGAAAGGCTGAGGCAAAGGTGAAAATCACCAAAGGAATCATAAAAAAATCGACTAAATCCCACACAGGTTGAGATAAGACAACCCCCGACTGGAGAAACACACCTACTCAGGGCATGGAGAGTAGACCAGGACAAAGACTGACCTCACGTAAGCTACTTTTCCAAAAAAGCTACTGAAGCCAGAAGTAGTAAAAGATGTGAGAAAAACAAAATTACGGAAAGTCAAATTTCATTTTGAGAAGCCTACTAAGTATTGCCAAAGTTGAGTATTGGAGAGCCAGTCAGGGTACAGCATTCAACGATCTTCACAAAAGTATGTCCCATTAGTGACTTGGAACCTTGGTGGATTAATTGTCAGCTCAATCGCACATAGTGGAAGTGAACAACCAGATATACCATCACAACCATCAGCACCTACATCCAACTACGGAGTCTTATTCCTCAACTGCAGTTGGCCGAGCAGAAAGAGGTAAATGCACCGCTGACGCAGAACATCGACCATCAAACCCAGAGTTCCACAGAAGCCCAACAATAGAAACAGAACAAAAACAGTTAACGCAGCAAGATCAAATGACACAGGAACATCATTCCCTGGTGAAACAATATCAGCCAGATGAATAGTCACCAACAACAACAACACATCGGGATCCTGTTAACCTACCAGCCCGATTTAAGGATTATGTATGCAATGCATTTGCAGAGACTGATGGAAATAGTGAACTGTTAAGGCATGGGAACAGTGGAGTATTTAGTTGGTAATTTGGATAACTAAAAGTGTACATGATAATTTTCCTTTTTTTAATATTAAAAGGGGGATGTTTGGTCTGAAATGCAATCATGTAAAAATGTCTGTACTAGTCTACCACAGTCATTTGACCTCTACCATTAGATATATGTCCTGTAGGCAGACATATTCAGCTTCACTGCAACATCATTCTCATGCTGAACTCATTGCTATGTTATACAATCAAAACACGTTCCATCTTCCCCAGTACCTGTCCCATTGCCACAAGAAGCCAAAGCACTCTCTTCTGTACAATCTCGGCATCCACACATTTATGCAGTCTATTCTCCTATTCCTGCATGACACTGGGAGTAATATTGAGATGACTACCTTTGGTGACCTGCTTTTGACTTTTTTTCCTATTTCCCTATACTCTACTTGCAGGATTTCATCGCTTTTTTTACCTGTGTCATTGAATCTGACATGAACCATGATCTCTGACTGTTCACCTTTCCCTTTCTGAACATCCTGCAACACCTCAGACACCCTCTGACCCTGGCAGTAGTCTCAACTTGGAGAAAGTGAGGACTGCAGATGCTGGAGATCAGAGCTGAAAAATGTGTTGCTGGAAAAGCGCAGCAGGTCAGGCAGCATCATGGCAACATGACAACATGACACCTGGAGGAAGAGCATCTCATCTTCTGCCTAGGAACCCTCCAACCACAAGGGATGAATGCAGATTTCTCCAGTTTCCTCATTTCCCCACCCCCCACCTTATCTCAGTCCCAACCCTCAGACTCAGCACCGCCTTCTTGACCTGCAATCTTCTTCCCGACCTCTCCGCCCCCACCCCCCTCTCCGGCCTATCACACTCACCTTAACCTCCTTCCACCTATCGCATTCCCAACGCCCCTCCCCCAAGTCCCTCCTCCCTACCTTTTATCTTAGCCTGCTTGGCACACCTTCCTCATTCCTGAAGAAGGGCTTATGCCCGAAACGTTGATTCTCCTGCTCCTTGGATGCTGCCTGACCTGCTGCGCTTTTCCAGCAACACATTTTTCAGCAGTAGTCTCAACTTGGTGTTAAACCTGCAGCTGCAGAAATATCTAAAAGATCCCCTTATGGTTGAATCCTTTATCAATGTTGCACTTCCATTGGGCGGCACATTGGCACAGTGGTTCGCACTGCTGCCTCACAGCGCCAGAGACCCGGGTTCAATTCCCGTCTCAGGCGACTGACTGTGTGGAGTTTGCACGTTCTCCCCGTGTCTGCATGGGCTTCCTCCGGGTGCTCTGGTTTCCTCCCAAAATCCAAAGATGTGCAGGTCAGGTGAATTGGCCATGCTAAATTGCCCGTAGTGTTAGGTAAGGGGTAAATGTAGGGGTATGGGTGGGTTGCGCTTTGGCGGGGCAGTGTGGACTTGTTGGGCTGAAGGGCCTGTTTCCACACTGTAAGTAATCTAATTCCTTATTCTCCCAATCCAACTCATGCAGCTGATCTACTTCTAGTGATATGGTAAGGATCTCATTATCTTCCCCAGAGAAACCAACTCCCCCAGTGGGATCGAAAATAGAAGACCTGCCAGACAGGCAGATAGTGCAGGAAACCGTTGGGTCTATCTGATTAATATTTTTACTCTGTCTGGCACCTACCTATTCCCTTTATACCTGTGCACTCTTCCCCGACAGTGTGACAACCTTACAGTACTTTCTAGCCACAAATATCTCAGCTTTGTGGATGTTTCATAGTGACACCAGTCACTGTTCCAGATCTAAAATATGAATTTCAGGTGGAGACACTTCCTGAACATATCATCACCATGGACACTGGGAGTGTCCCTGACTTCCCATATCGCACTCTACCTGGTCGAGCTGCACTGCCATGACTTACCCTTGTTTCTCCCTTGACATTTATTTCCTGAAAGAATACTCGATATATACTGGAGATCGTAACGTTCTACTCATAACCTAAGCGTGATTTAATCTAAACAGAAGACCAATTTTTACTTTAAGGACTGTACCATTGAAATACTTACCCATGCGCGAGTGACTTCTTGTCTTGTGGTCCTCTGCTGCCCTGCTCTACCAACAATAAACTTACAGATTTTTTGCAATGTTTGCTTTATGATGTTATTTCAAACTCCAACTGCTCCTGAATAGTGCTGCCTCCCACACATGTATTCTCTCCACTAATAAAGGAAACACGATACTGACGGTCTCCAGGCGCTCCTTTTGTCAGATATTAGATTAGATTCCCTACAGTGTGGAAATAGGCCCTTCGACCCAACAAGTCCACACCGACCCTCCAAAGAGTAACCCACTCCCCTCTGACTAATGCACCTAACACTATGGGAAATTTAACATGGCCAATTCACATGGCCTGTGGGAGGAAACCAGAACACCCAGAGGAAACCCACACAGACACAGGGAGAACATGCAAACTCCACACAGACAGTCGCCCGAGGATGGAATTGAATCTGAGACCCTGGCACTGTGAGGCAGCAGTGCTAACCACTGAGCCACCATGCCGCCGTTATAACACAAATTTTGTCTGATTCTTTCCCCCCACCCCAACCTAAATTTAACTTGAACCTGTGACATCTGTGTCAGGGCTGAGAGTTTCATGAACTTGCTCAAAATCACTGGTCTCGCTGCAGGATAAAAGGAACACACAGTTGCTGCAAATCTGCACTGGGTTGATCCAATTATGCTCTGCAAGAGTTGACATTACAGCCTACAGAGTGCAGTTTCTGTTCATAAAACAAGGAACGTATCCTGAAGAGGTATGAAGAGCATCAATACAAATCATAACTAAGAAGCAAAAATACTTGAGAGGAATGACCGTTTGGTCACATCAAGTTATCATGCTCAGATGCTGAAATACAGATGAAAAACTGAAATACAAGCTTTTATTTAAATAATTAGTGCTCAAACACCTACAAGATTAAGTTCTGTTTTCAGATTTCATTATGTTGAGCTAATAGCTGGAACATTTCTTTATGAATAGGTTGTGCTGCCAGTTCAGAACACTTTGTTATTCATAAGACGTACAAATCTGTCAGAAACAAGGAACATATTATCAAAGCAGGTGAGAACCTCTAGTTCCGTCAACATTTTAAATCGTTCACTGGATATAAAGATATAAATTGGTTATACGTCATTCAGCAACTCGTACTGGTCATGTTTAACTGTAATTTCCTTTCCCTTCCCAATAATGATGGGATACACAGAATCATTCACTAATTTTCTTCTTTTCTTGCTTTTTTCTCCTTTTCTTTTGTTTCTTTTTTTTTAGTTTTTCAGTGTGTTATTTTTACCTTCCTTCCGGATTGTGGAGGCAGCAGGCTTTAACGGAGCATGGCAACAGCTGGGCCCCAGGGTGAGCCCAGGTGGCTGTCAGTGGTATAGAAGCAGTTACTTGTTCATTTTTTTCTTTACAACAAGAAGAACTGTAGTGATAAACTTTTTAACATATTTCTTTATCTTTCCATTTCATACCTGAGACTTTGTACCGAGGTACCTTGTACCTAAGATGGCACCAGGAATGGCGACATTATACAGTTTTCACTGTGTTCCTCTATCCCTGTACTTCAGTACACATGACAATAAAACCTACATCTAAATCTAATCTAAGATTGCTGACACTCTTATTGAAATAATAGCCATTCACAAATACCCAGAATCATTTTCTTTTCATTTCTTCTTGCAACCTGAGTGTCTCTGATCTGACCATAATTTGTTGTCTATACCTTATTGTCCTTGAGGTGGTGAGTAGCAGCTTTCTTGAACCACTATGAACCACGTGGTCCACGCACCCACACTGTAGGGAAGAGAACTCCAGAACTTTGACACAGTGACAGTGAAAGGATGATAGCTCCTGGTCAGGATGAGGTGTGAGTTACAGGGAGATCTGCAGGGAGTGTTGACCCTATGTATCTGCTGACCTTGTCTTTCTAGGTGGTGAAGCTTGTGGTTTCAGAAGGTACTGCTGAAGATGTCTTGTGAGTTACTGCAATATTTCTCTTGGAGTATGTGTGCGCTTGGAGTGGCAGCAGTCAACGTTTAAGGTTGTGGATGAGCTGCTTTGTCTTAGATAGTGTTAAGTGACTTGTAAATTAAGTCAATGTATTAAGGAATGACCAACAGGAAACTGCCTTCATTATACTTGGAATGTTTTAATATAGGTCAGAACCCCCTAAGGAATAAGGGATGACAAAGTGGCTTAGTGGTTAGCACTGCTACCTCACAGCACCAGGGACCTGTGTTCAATTCCAGCCTTAGGCAACTGTCCATATGGAATTTGTATGGTCTCCCTGTGTCTGCATGGGTTTCCTTCCACAGTCCAAAAATATGTAGGTCAGGTGGATCGACCATGCTAAGTTGCCTTATAGTGCCTAGGGATGTGTAGGCTAGGTGGATTAGCCATGGGAAATACAGGGTTATAGGATAGGGCAGGGGGCATGAGTCTAGGTGGGATGCTCTTCAGAGAGTAGATGTGGACTTGTTGGGCCAAATGGCCTATTTCCACACTGTAGCGATTCTATGAACTAAGGCAGGCAGTGCAACATGCACTGTTATAAAATAACCAATTTTCTATGGTGGTGCAATTTAATTAAGCAACTAATTTACACTTAAAGGAAATGTTTTGAAGACCTGAATTTGAACTTCATTGATCAAGATTTACAACACCTTCAGTGAAACAATGTTGTCACATGAATCATCTGGGTAACCGCAAGAGAATTTAAGGACTGACAGCAGAGGTTAATTGATGACAAACAGAATTTACTGCTTGTCAAGGATAAAAAATAATTTACTGATTCAACCAGGTAGCCATATTAAATGTCAATACTGTTTTCATTTTATCTTACTCAATAACTTGAATGATATTTACTTGGTGCATTAATATTTTAAGGGCTGTCTGATTCTCTTTAGTATTTTGTATTTGACCTGATCATGTGGAAAAGGCCTAACTGCAAAAGCATGCCTGCTATTCACAATTATTCACCAGAATTTCATAGGGAATTCTTTACATTATGTGCCGTCCCATTGTTGAGGTCGCCATGAAGGCCTCTCTTTCTCAACCTCTCTACTCACCTGAGGCGTGGTGACCTTCAGGTTAAACCACCATCAGTCATCTGTCTGTTTCGCACACATGGGAGAGGAACCCAATGGTCTGGTAAGACGAGGACAATGTTAGTTCCTTTGTTATTTCAAGCGCACTTAGCTTCATTCATATGGAGGAGTCATTTTACAGTACATTACAAATACGAGTACATTGCTACTTTACAAGGAGTTAGACATTCTGGAAATATAGACTTGCATAAGAACTTATTTGATGCCTACTGAAACAAACAGTTGGCATGTTGGAAGTATACCACTTGAATTTCCATTTGGGACCATTCACTGATAAAGTTCAGCTCTACAATGTGGACTTACCATTATGTATAAATCAAAATTTTCCGATTTCCCGCCAATTTCCATTCATTAGGGTCACTTTCAATGTTCTGAACTTGGAAATTCTCCTGTGCATATGGACATGACATTCCTCTGGTGCCACGGTGCTTACAACGAGAACCTGTCTTTGTAGAATCCCTGCAGTGTGGAAGCAGGCCATTTGGCCCATCGAATCCACACTGACCATTCAAAGAGCATCCTACCCCCTTGTAACCCTGCATTTCCCCATGGCTACTATGGGCAATTCAACATTGCCAATCCACCTAACCTGCGCATATTTGGCCTGTGGGAGGAAACCGGAGCACCTGAAGGAGACCCGTATAGACGGCCACCTGAAGGTAGAATTGAACCCAGGTCCCTAGCACTGTGAGGTAGCAGTGCTGACCACTGAGCCACCATGCCACCCAAATTAGACCCTGCCACCCTGCAACCACACAGGATAAATGTGGATTCAACAGCTTCCTCATTCCCCTCCCTGCTGCCCCACATTATCCCAGTCCCAAGTCTCCAACTCAGCACTGCCCTCTGGACCTGCCCATCACTCCCCCCTCTGACCTATCACCTTCTCCATCACCTTCATCTACCTATCGCTTTCTCAGCTACCTTCCCCACAACCCCACCCTGTTCGCATTTATCTCTCAGCCCCCGGGCCACAAGTCTCATTCCTGACGAAGGGCTTATGCCAGAAACGTCGATTCTCCTGCTCCTCAGATGCTTCCTGACCAGCTGTGCTTTCCCAGCAACACACTCTCAGCCCCAATGAGAACACAGATTGCTGACATTTTAAATAGTGCTCCTGTTTGCCACTTCCTTTCACATTATATGTTATGGGGCCATTTGGTAAATTAACAATTCTAAAGTTTACAAATGATTTTCACCATCAAAACAAACATCATAACTTTGGTGCAACAGTAGATTAAAACTAAGAACTGTGGAAAATCTGAAACGAAACTAGAAATCACTGGAGAAACTCAGCAGGTCTGGCAGCATCTGTGGAGAGAGAAACAGAGTTAATATTTCGAGTCCAGTGACCCTTCTTCAGAACTCAACAACTGAATCTTGTATCTGAGTGAACAGGACAGAAAACTCTGTGTGTGCTTAACCGATCAGATTAAAGGGCTGTAAAATGAACAGTGATGAAAAATGAAAAACAATTGTCAATCAGACGAGACACATTCAATGTTAAATCAGCCACAGACAGAAATAAAATTGATGAAACAAAGATTGATTTAATGTGGGAAGGATACAATTGAGAAAGGTTAAAACAAATCTATTTAAATTTTTCCCATTTAAGATCGCTGAAAATTAAAACCTAAAGGACTGAGACTCCATACTTATGAAAGTTAATTTTCCAAGCCGATGAGGTTGATTGACATCTTTATTCATTTTTAACCAAGTAGCTACCCTTGCCTGAAGTTATATCATTGAGACATAAATAATTAGAATCACCATGAATCTCATTGTTATCCTTGTAGCAAAACATTGGTCTACAATATCCAATATTAATAAAGGAAAACAAATTGGGTTTGCTAACTGTTAAAGAAAACTGAAAGAACTGCATATGCTGTACATCAGTCAAAAACAGAAATTGCTAGAAAAGCTCGGCTGGTCTGGCAGCATCTGTGGAGAGAAAGGGGAGTTAACGTTTCAGGTGGAGTGACCCTTCCTCAGAATTCTTGTTGCATTCTGAGGAAGGGTCACTTGACCCAAAACATTCACTCTGATTTCTCTCCACAGATGCTGCCAGACCAGCTGAGCTGTTCCAGCAATTTCTATTTTTTACAACTGTTAATGCTGGGTCAGGAGACAACGTCACTCTGTCCACTTGATCAATATTGTGTGACCTTTACTGGAAGATCATCCTAAGACAATGTAATGGATGAAAAACATTAGTGAGTTTTGCTGTTTCAGTATAAGAGTGGTTTTGCTATTAAATGCAGGCACATACCTGCAACCCTTGTCCCAAAGCTTCCAAAAGAGTGTCAAAAATTCAAAAGAGGTTCAGAAGTTGAAAGCAGCATTTTGACTTCAAAGAATTTATAAGTATGTTTGTAGAACAGAAGTGTCTGGAATTCAAAAGTAATCCATTGGTTATAAAGTGTTTTGGGGTATTTAATGGACAGGATATAAATGCACATTGTTTCTTGCGTAGAATACAAATTCAGCCACTCCATGGAAGGTCCCAAGGTTAAATGTGCAGCTCTCCTTCTCCAGTCTTTTGATTAAATCTTACTCTTGATCCATCAACTGATGCCCACACTTTTGATTTTCCAGTAGGGGAAGGAATAGGTAAAAAAATTATGTTTTATATGTACTGTTCGTTTCCAGTGTTTGACAATACCTCTCTTATTAATAATCAATTATTTGAATTTCATTGCTAGGCTCAAGAAATGGCAGTAAATGCATACTTCATATGTAGGTGCTTCTTGAAAGTATGTGCTTGACAGGAATATTAAATTATCAATCAGAACCATGCAATCACCATAAATTTTCATTAGATTCATTACTTCCAATTCCTTGTGTTCATAAACCTTCCTAAAGTTGCTCTTCACCTCACTCCCAAAACAGTTACAACTCGGTTTTGGAGATTCTACAGCTGAATCCCTGAGAAGGTGAGGGTGGAACATTGAACCTCTGATCCAAGGCTTGACTGTTGATTGTAAGAACATAAACACTAGGAGCAGGGCTAGGCCCTCTGGCCCATCAAACCTGCTCTGCCATTCAGTAAGATTGTGACTGGTCTTTTGGTGAACTCAGCTCCACTTACCCACCTGCTCACCATAACCCTCAATCCCTTTACTGTCTAAAAATCTATCTTCACCTTAAAGATGGGCTGAAAGAATCCAATTCAGACTTTTCCTAATTCATGTTGAACAAAGAATTTCCCTTAATCTATGTTAAGATGAATGCTCGAAAGACAGATTCAAGGCTAACAATTGTATTAATAACAGTCATAGTACAGTACAAAAACAGACCCTTTGGTCCAACTTATCCATGCTGACCAGATGGCCTAAATAAATATAGTCCCATTTGCCAGCACTTGGCGCATATCTCTCTAAACCCTTCCTATTTATATACCCATCCAGATGCCTTTGAAATATTGCAATTGGACCATCCTACACCACTTCCTCTGGCAGCTCATTTCATACGCACACCACCCTCTACATGAAACAGTTGCCCCTTAAATCCCTTTAGAATCTTTCCCCTCTCACCATAAACCTATGCCCTCGATTTTGGACACCCTCACCCCAGGGAAAAAACCTTGTCTATTTACCCTAGAACTATATTACAGAATGGTGAACACAGAAGTAGAATTAAAATTGTCCACTCAACTCCAGACTTTGGACAGTCATGTTTGGTTCAAGGAATTTTGAGATCCAAGAACAAAGTTCAGAGCAACATCAAATCACATTCACGGCCTTTAACATGGTGAAATGTCTCATGTTCTTCCCTGGAATGATAACGAAGAGTTCAAGCTACATGAGGCAGAGCTACATGAGTTATTGGGACAGCATTGTGGGTGTCTCGACGATATACAGTCTGCAGAGACGCAGGAGGTTGATCACCAGCACCTTCTCAAAGACCATCAGGATCTGGGAAATGAATGCTGGCCCAGCTAACAATGACCATGCCCCATGAATTAATAGGAAACAAATTACCAAAAACTTCATCAAATGTATTAATGTTAGGAGTTTCTTGAAGGAGCTGAAAATGTGTTGCTGGAAAAGCGCAGCAGGTCAGGCAGCATCCAAGGAACAGGAGAATCGACGTTTCGGACATAAGCCCTTCTTCAGGAATCTTGAAGGAGGAGAGTGAGGGAAAGAGGGGAAGAAAGTACAGGCAAGGAGTTTCAAAATTTAAGGCAGAGGCAACTGAAGACATGTCTGACATTCAAGAGGTGGAAATTGAAGGAGCTTGGAGATCTCAGGGAGCTGTAGCGCTTGAGCAGGTGAACAGAGGCAGGTGTGGGGAGGGAGACCATCAGAAAATTTGAGAATAAAGATGACAGTTTTAAAATCAAGGCATTCCCACAGAAGGGGCTAAAATAACTCCACAGAGGCCAGTATCCTGTCACCAAGTCTCCCTTTATTTACATGTGGATAGTACATGATACTGACCCAGCTAGCTCAGAGCAGGATCCCAGAATCTCTGACACCTGCTCCCATTACTCAGGGACCAATGCAGCTGAAGAGGCATAGTGATTGGACAGGACTCGGCGTGAGTTTGATTACAAGTGGCAGAGTTTTGAATGAGATTAAGCTTATTTAGAAGTTTGGAAAAATGATGCAGGCTTGGATGTGGTGTTCCTAGTGTTTGCAATGCTGAACTAGAAATGCTGAAGTCAGTGAAATCCAACCCCCACTGTCAATTTCTTGCTTTCCTCCCCATAACTTTGCACATTAGTTTTATCCAAATAATCTTTCCATGCCTAATCCCACCACACTTCCATTCCATAACTACTCACTGAGTGAAAAAGTTAAATATCAGCTGAAAAAGAAATAGAATTACAATGCCAAATCTGCATCTGTACCGTGCACCAGAACTCCGAATTATGAGAGGGCAGATGCTGAAGACTCTATTAGGAACAAGGCAGGGAAATAAGAAAACCAGCAAGTCTTTATCCTTTGGAGATTATTCAGTGTCTATATTCACAAAGGGAGAATTCACTGGATGCTAAGGAATTCCAGGTTAATGGAACTGGCATAAACCTTCAGCTTTAGAAGAGGTGATTATAAAGCCTTACTGAACAAGTAAAACAATTCAGAAGTAAAAATTAGCTTGTACGTTATAAATAGAATTCTATTATCAAAGAGGAATCTACACAAAAAGATGAATCTGCAGAGGTACCGAAAAAAAGCACTATTGTTTTTTGATGAAAAATACACAAAATGTTTCAATTTCACAAATGCTGACTTGTTATGCCTTTCGAGCATCTTATATTTTGACCTAAACCTTAGTCATACCAACATAAAATCTTGATTCCAACTCACAGGCTGCAGCCCACTCAAATGACTAAATATGTTTTGCTGACTGCGAGAGTGTGAAGTGTGATTCCAGAATTATCATGCAAGCAGAAACTCCTCAAAATACTAACTCTAAACACTGTAAACAATGGGCAAGAATCCCAAGGGAGTTCCTTTATAATTACAAGGCATTTGAGTGTTCCCAATGCACCACTTCAGTCTCGGTTCTGTGGAAAAAATGTCCATCAACCATTGAAGGTTGTCGAGGAAATTTGCAGAATTGAAAGGACATAAGCATTCGGAAAGATCAAACAGACTGGTTCCCCAGAAAGGAAAGATTGATAAGGTGATCAAAAACATTGATCTGAAAAGAAACTAACAGACTGTTTAGAATTGTTGAAGTTTAGTTACTTGTTTCCTGTTTGCAACCAGTTTCAGCACAACAGATATGGTCATTCCTGCCAAACTCTCTCGCCTTCCACATTCCCATAAGAAGGTTCCTGGGCTGATACCAGCTATGGATGGTCAGTCTTATGAAGAGAGGTTGAGTAGGCTGGGCTTGGACTCATTTGACTATGCAAGAATGAGAGGTACTCTTATAGAAACATTTACATTGATTCTTAGAGGACTTGATAGGGTAGATGTGGAGAGATTGTTTCCTCTCTTGGGAATGTCTAGGACCAGGGGGCTTAATCTCCATAAGACCATAAGACATAGGAGTGGAAGTAAGGCCATTCGGCCCATCGAGTCCACTCCGCCATTCAATCATGGCTGATGCGCATTTCAGCTCCACTTGCCAGCGTTCTCCCCGTAGCCCTTAATTCCTCTAGACAACAAGAACCTATCAATCTCGGCCTTGAAGACATTTAGCGTCCCGGCTTCCACTGCACTCCGTGGCAATGAATTCCACAGGCCCACCACTCTCTGGCTGAAGAAATGTCTCCGCATTTCCGTTCTGAAATGACCCCCTCTAATTCTAAGGCTGTGTCCACGGGTCCTAGTCTCCTCGCCTAACGGAAACAATTTTCTAGCATCCACCTTTTCAAAGCCATGTATTATTTTGTACGTCTCTATTAGATCTCCCCTTAATCTTCTAAACTCCAACGAATACAATCCCAGTATCCTCAGCCGTTCCTCATATGCTAGACCTGTCATTCCAGGGATCATCCGTGTGAATCTCCGCTGGACACGTTCCAGTGCCAGTATGTCCTTCCTGAGGTGTGGGGACCAAAACTGGACACAGTACTCCAAATGGGGCCTAACCAGAGCTTTATAAAGTCTTAGTAGTACATCTCTGCTTTTATATTCCAACCCTCTTGAGATAAGAGACAACATTGCATTCGCTTTCTTAATCACAGACTCAACCTGCATGTTTACCTTTAGAGAATCCTCGACTAGCACTCCCAGATCCCTTTGTGCTTTGGCTTTATTAAGTTTCTCACCATTTAGAAAGTAGTCCATTCCTATATTCTTTTTGCCAAAGTGCAAGACCTCGCACTTGCTCACGTTAAATTCCATCAGCCATTTCCTGGACCACTCTCCCAACCTGTCTAGATCCTTCTGTAGCCTCCCCACTTCCTCAGTACTACCTGCCTGTCTACCCAACTTTGTATCATCGGCAAACTTCGCTAGAATGCCCCCGGTTCCCTCATCCAAATCATTAATATATAATGCGAACAGCTGTGGCCCCAGCACCGAACCCTGCGGGACACCGCTCGTCACCGGCTGCCATTCTGAAAAAGAACCTTTTATCCCAACTCTCTGCCTTCTGTTAGATAGCCAATCCTCAATCCATCCCAGCAGCTCACCTCGAACACCATGGGCCCTCACCTTGCTCAGCAGTCTCCCGTGTGGCACCTTATCAAAGGCCTTTTGAAAGTCCAGATAGACCACATCCACTGGGTTCCCCTGGTCTAACCTACTTGTTACCTCTTCAAAAAATTCCAACAGGTTTGTCAGGCATGACCTCCCTTTACTAAATCCATGTTGACTTGTTCTAATCAGACTCTGCTCTTCCAAGAATTTAGAAACCTCATCCTTAATGATGGATTCTAGAATTTTACCAACAACCGAGGTTAAGCTGATTGGCCTATAATTTTCCATCTTTTGCCTTGATCCTTTCTTGAACAAGGGGGTTACTACAGCCATCTTCCAATCGTCCGGGACCTTTCCTGACTCCAGTGACTCTTGAAAGATCTCAACCAATGCCTCTGCTATTTCCTCAGCAACCTCTCTCAGAACTCTAGGGTGTATCCCATCGGGGCCAGGAGATTTATCAATTTTAAGACTTTTTAACTTTTCTAGCACTATCTCTTTCGTAATGGCAACCATACTCAACTCAGCCCCGTGACACCCTTTAATTTTTGGGATATTACTCCTGTCTTCCACTGTGAAAACTGACGCAAAGTACTTGTTAAGTTCTCCTGCTATTTCCTTATCTCCCATCACTAGGCTCCCTGCATCAGTTTGAAGTGGCCCAATGTCTACTTTTGCCTGTCGTTTGTTTCTTATGTACTGAAAGAAACTTTTACTATTATTTCTAATATTACTGGCTAGCCTACCTTCATATTTGATCCTCTCATTTCTTATTACACTCTTTGTTATCCTCTGTTTGCTTTTGTATCCTTCCCAATCTTCTGATTTCCCACTGTTCTTAGCCACTTTATAGGATCTCTCTTTTTCTTTAATACATTTCCTGACTTCCTTTGTCAGCCAAGGTTGTCTAATCCCTCCCCGGTTAATCTTTCTTTTCTTGGGAATGAACCTCTGTACAGTGTCCTCAATTATACCTACAAACTCCTGCCATTTTTGCTCTAGTGTCTTCCCGGTTAGCCTCTGCTTCCAGTCTATTTTAGTCAGTTCCTCTCTCATGCCCTCATAATTACCTTTATTCAACTGTAACACCATTACATCAGATTTCGCCTTCTCCCTTTCAAACTCCAGACTGAACTCTACCATATTATGGTCGCTACTTCCTAAGGGTTCCCTTACTTTAAGATCTTTTATAGAGTCTGGTTCATTGCAAAGCACTAGGTCCAGAATAGCCTGCTCTCTTGTGGGCTCCATGACTAGCTGTTCCAAAAAGCCATCCTGTAAGCATTCCATGAATTCCCTTTCTTTAGATCCACTAGTAACATTATTTACCCAGTCCACCTGCATATTGAAGTCACCCATGATCAATGTAACCTTGCCTTTCTGACATGCCTTCTCTATTTCCCGGTACATGTTGCGTCCCTGGTCCTGACCACTGTTAGGAGGTCTGTACACAACTCCAATTATGGTTTTTTTGCCTTTGTGGTTCCTCAATTCCACCCACACAGACTCCACATCATCCGACGCTATGTCATTCAATACCATAGATTTAATTTTGTTCTTAACTAACAAGGCAACCCCACCCCCTCTGCCCACCTCTCTGTCTTTTCGATAAGTCGAAAAACCATGGAGGTTTAACTGCCAGTCCTGACCCCCCTGTAACCAAGTCTCTGTGATGCCTACTACATCATAATCATTCACTATTATCTGTGCCATTAATTCATCGGCTTTGTTATGAATGCTACGAGCATTCAGGTAAAGTGCCTTAATGCTAACTTCCTTATTAGAGATGTTGTAAGTCATATGTCCTAAGTTATCCTTGCTTTTTTCTGCATTCTCAGTCTGCCTCAATTTTAAATCCGCCTGGAAACATGCTATCCTGCTGCTTATCTTTCCATTTACCTCCATACTCCCTGTCACTTTCACTTTCCCTTCCCCCCAACTCAGAAGTTTAAAGTCCTACTGACCACCCTATTTATCCTCTTCGCCAGAACATTGGTACCTGATCGGTTCAGGTGGAGACCGTCCCAACGGTACAGATCCACCCTGTTCCAAAACTGATGCCAATGCCCCATGAAGTGGAATCCCTCTTTCCCACACCAATCCCTTAGCCACGTGTTTACTTGCCTAATTTTCTTGTCCCTATGCCAATTGGCACATCTCAAAATACGGTGTTGTACATTTTAGATGACAATGAGCTGAAATTTCTTCTCTTCGAGGGTGTGAATACATGGAATTCTTTACCATAGGGAACTGTCAAGGATGGGTCAATTAGTATTTTCAAGGCTGAAACAGGTATGTTTTTAATTTCTAAGGGAATCAAGGGCATTAGGAAAAGGCAAGAAAGTGGAGTTGAGGATTATCAGATCAGTCATGATCTAATTGAATGGCAGAGCAGAATCGATGGACTGAATGGCCTACTATTGTTCCTATGTCTTATCTTCAATGCTGGCGATGACTGTTTGACTGACAATCTGACTGGGTAATGCAGAGTCTGTTCTGTTTCAGATTAGTATGGAAAGGTGAAGCATCACGAGCCTGAACATTTGTGGGAATTACTGGGAAGACCAACATTTGTTGCCCATTGCCCATTGATGATGAACAGTTAGGAGCTTAGGTGATAAAATCTCAAGGAATATGTCTCACCAGAGTTGTCAACCTTAAATCAGAGAACAGCCTTCCAATAAAAACAGCTCAATGAGTAAATTTAAACTACAACAAAACACTGTAAATGTGTTTTTAAATCATAGACATGTCAAAAACAGCCAATTTCATTTCAATATGAAAATGTTGACGTCTTTTGGGATGATTGATGCCACTAAAAACACAATGCAAATGAAAGATGAACCAGTCTCAGAGTTGAGGGTGATGCAGTGGTAGCATTCCTACCTGAGAGCCAGAAGTCCCAACTGTTCCAGTAATGCTTCTGAACAGGTTACTGAAAAACATCTATAAATGCATGTTGTTGATGAGGGGCCTGCACGGATATTTCATTTGCAACAATTATCCAACTTAGAAATTACCTTGTGATTCTAAGGCTGACTCTGTAAAGTAGGGGAAGGTGATGGCGTAATGGTGTTATCACTGGAGCGTTAATTCAGAGACACAGCAACATTTTGGAGCACCACACTCAAATCCCATCACGGTAGATGGTTTGAATTCAAGGAAAAAGAAAAACATGGAATTAAGAGTCTAGTGATGACCATGAATCAATTACAGGCATAGAGATATACAGCATGGAAATAGACCCCTCAGTCCAACTTGTCCAGGCCAACCAGATATCCTGACCTAATGTAGTCCCATTTGCCAACACCATATCCCTCATACCCTTCCTAGTCATATACCCATCCAGATGCCTTTTAAATGTTGTAACCGTACCAGCATCCACCTCTTCCTCTGGCAGCTCATTCCATACATGCACCATTCTCTGCATGAAAAAACTGGCCCTTAGGTCTCTTTTATATCTTTCCCCTCTCATCCTAAACCTAGTTCTGGATTCCCCTGGGAAAATACCTTGTCTTTTTACCCAACCTATACCGCTCATGATTTTATAAACCTCTATAAGGTCTGTGATGCTCCAGGAAAAACAGCCCTCAGCCTATTTAGCCTCTCCCTGTAGCTCAAATCCTCCAACCCTAGCAATTGTCAGGAAAAGCCTATCTGGTTCACTAATGTTCTTTAGGGAAGGAAGCTGCCATCCTTAGCTGAAAACAAAACCGATGAAGAGTCACCTAGGCTCAAAATGTGAGCTTGCTCTCTCTTTCTCTCTCTGTCTCTCTCTCTCTCTCTCTGTGGATGCTGCCTGACCCGCTGTGACTTCCAGCATCCTTTGTTTCCGTACAGATTCTAGTATGTGCAGTAATTTACTCCTGCCGTCCTTACCTGGACTGGTCTACATGTGATTTCAGACCCACATCAACATGGGTTAATTGCCTCTGGGCAATTAGGGATGGTCAATAAATATTGGCCTAGCCTTCCTTTATTGGTCAGAGTATTGAGTACAGGAGTTGGGAGGTCATGTCGTGACTGTATGGAACATTGGTTAGGCCACTGTTGGAATATTGTGTGCAATTCTGGTCTCCTTCCTATCGGAAAGATGTTGTGAAACTTGAAAGGGTTCAGAAAAGATTTACAAGGATGTTGCCAGGGTTGGAGGATTTAAGCTACAGGGAGAGGCTAAATAGGCTGGGGCTGTTTTCCCTGGAGCGTCGGAGGCTGAGAGGTGACCTTATAGAGGTTTATAAAATCATGAGGGGCATGGATAGGATAAATAGGCAAAGTCGCTTCTCTGGGGTGGGGGAGTCCAGAACTAGAGGCCATAGGTTTAGGGTGAGAGGGGAAAGATATAAAAGAGACCTAAGGGGCAACTTTTTCACGCAGAGGGTGGTACGTGTATGGAATGAGCTGCCAGAGGAAATGGTGGAGGCTGGTACAATTGCAACATTTAAAAGGCATCTGGATGGGTATATGAATAGGAAGGGTTTGGAGAGATATGGGCTGGTTACGGGCAGGTGGGACTAGATTGGGTTGGAATACCTGGTCGGCATGGACGAGTTGGACCGAAGGGTCTGTTTCCATGCTGTGCATCTCTATGACTTGATGAGTATTTCTGAGGCAAATAGATTCTTGATGAACAGGGGACTCAGTGGCTATCGTGGGTAACAGGGAAGTAAAGTTGAAGCCACAATTTTCAAATTGGAGAAACAAACTTGGGTTGACATGGATCACATGTACATGTGTATGTATGTAATTCCACTAGTGAACACACTGTAAGTGGCTGCTCCTGAAAACCTGACTGCCATTTTGCCACGAAAGATCCTTGTGCTTGAACTGTTCTGACATATTGCACCTTGCTCACAAGAGAAACTATTTGTTCAGCGATCCATTCCTTCACATCGTTTCACTTGAGAGAATGTGAATTGCATGGACATTAAAAAAACCCTGAAGGTCTGCTTTGTCAGAACTAGTCTTTTCTGCTTTGAGAAGCAAAGGAAGATTTTTTCTAATGGCTCATTGCAGCCAAATCAACCTCCTTTCCAGCAGCAGAGAGTAACTTGCTCATTAAGCAGCAACCACATTCAGCTGCCTTTTAATGCAATCTCATTGCTAGAGTTAACCCGCGAGTCTGAAAGTGCCTCTCGTTTTTCTTTGTTTAACATTTTATGCTTTGAAATTGTTCAAACACAACAGTCTGCAAGCTGACATTTGCTCAGAACCTTCCCTCCTGCTTTAAAAATGCAAATATAAACTGGATATTTCTGGAAGAGCGATGAGGGAAAGATGTTAAACGTGCATGCAGCCTTGATCAGACCATCGTTAAAGGGTCTTGTGGCACACAGAGGTAGTGTCTCTACCTCTAAGCCAGGAGGGCAGGGTTCTGGTTCCCACCTTTGCCAAAAGCAGCATTGTGGCTCAGTGGTTAGCACTACCACCTCACAGTGCCAGGGACTTGGGTTCAATTCCACCCTCAGGTAATTGGCTGTGTAGAGCTTGCACATTCTCCCTGTGTCTACATTGATCCCCTCCTGGTGCTCTAATTTCCTCCCACAGTCCAAAGATGCGCACATTGCGTGGATTGGCCATGCTAAATTGCACAGCATCCAGGGACATGCAGGGTAGGGGAAATAGCCATGGGAAATGCAGGGTTACGGAGATTGGGTGGGATGGCTATTCGGAGGGTCGGTTTGGACTCAATGGGCTGAATGGCCTGCTTCCACTCTAGGGATTCTATGAAAGCTCTGTAATAACATCTCTGAACTAGCTGAAAAGGAAAATGTTTGTAATATTTCACAAAGGATACAGAGGCAGTGGAAAAATGCAAAATGGATTTGTAAGGATGATCCCAGAACTAAGAGGGATACTGTTTATGGAAGATTGAACAGGGAAGGACTCTGTTCTTGAAATTGAAAAGAAATGGCATTGTGTAGGTCTTTAAAACCAGGAGGCAGGGATTAAGTGTCCACTTGCAACAGAGACTGCACTAGGGGTGAATAATGAACTCCAAAAGAATTCAGAATGATACAAATGTGGAACTTGATACTTCATGGAGGGGTTGATCTGATTAACAAAGGTGGATTTAAGAGGAAGCTAGATAAATACTCAGGGATGAAAGAAGCGTAGGAGGGTATGTTGATCGGGGTTGGATGAAGTAAGTCTGAAGGAGGTTCATTTTCAGCATAAACATTGTCATGGACCGTTTCCGTGTGGAAAAATTCCGTGATTGTATGTCCCCAGTCTATTTCAAAAATATCAAGAGGAGTTGACTTACTGAGCTCTCCATATTTACTGGCCCTTCCTTTAGCATATTTACAGTTATCCTCTGACTCATTCAAATACAGCTCCATACCATTATTTTTCTACAAAAGCTGAAAAGGTCAAGCTCCCGATGTAATTAATAAATATTCGCTCAATGAGTATTAAGTCAAATGTAAATGAAGCCAGTTAGGATTTTAGCAGAATTGAGAACAATTTTTATTTTTCATTTTAACTCTTAATGATATCACGCATTAAAACTGTACATTACTCCCACATGACAATAATGAAGTCAGAGAATTTCGTCAGTAGCTTTCGCTGTGAGCTTATTATCTGGCCACAAGAAATGAAAATGGATCTGTTTGATGTTTCTTTACATTATACAATTATTGCATGAGACAGATTAGCAATGTATCCCTTCCCACCCCCATAGAAATATAGGAATGGGAGTAGGCTATTCAGCCCATCAAGCCTGCCCTGACAGTCAATACGATCATGACCAATCAAACATGTGGATGTCTTTTATCCACTCTATCCCCATAACACTACCTATCAATCTCTACCTTGAACATACTCAAAGACCGAGCATCCACAGTTCCCTGAGATAAAGAGAACTCCAGAGATTATGACACTCCTCATCTTGGACCTATGTAGCAAAATATTCTGGTTCTAGACACCCGCCCCCCCCCCCCCCCCCCCCCTCTCCCCACCACCCCCACCCGCCCCCAAAGTACCAGCAGAACCAGCAGAAATATCTTACCTGCAACTACTCAGTATATCTTTTGGCAGAATTTTACTAAGTCCCAATGAGATTGCTTCTCATTTTTTGATACTTTAGACACCACTGACCTGGTTTGCCCAATCGCCCTTCGTTAAACAATTCCACCATCCTGGGAACAAGTCTGGTCACATTCCCTCTAATGCAATAACATCCTGTACATTGATCACGTCATGAAAAATCATCTTATTTTATTCACTCATAGAGTCCTTACAGTACAGAAGAAGGCCATTCAACCCATTGAGTCGGCACCAACCCTCCAAAGAACATCCCACCATTCACCTATAATTTCCCTGTGACCATGTATTTGTCGTGGCTAATCTATCTAGCCTAAACATCTTTGGACTGTGGGAGTAAGCCGGAGCACCCGGCAGAAACCCACGCAGATGCGGGGACAACATGCAAACTCCACACAGACAATTACCAAGCCAGAAACTCACTCAGACATGGGGACAACATGCAAATTCCACACAATTACAAAGCCAGAATCTCTGGCACTGTGAGGCAATGGTGCTAAACACTGGGCCACTCATAGGAGTCACTGCCTGGGCCAACATTTATTACCTGTCCTTGTTGCCCTTGAGAAGGTGCTAGTGAGCTGTCTACTTGAACCGCTTCAGTCCAAGTGCTGTAGGTAGACCCACAATGCACTTTGGGAGGAAATTCTTGTCTACAGATACACATCCATTAGGTTTTCTGTGGAACACAAGTGTTGATGGTTAACAATAAAAAGGTGTGACAGTTCCCTCTCATCTGACACCTGCACACCTTTCAATTCTGAGATAGGAGTGCATGGCGCATGAGATACAATTTTTTTCCTCCCAGAAAATGTCAAACACAAAGTTTGGAGAAACAGATGGCTGTTCAAATGTAATATGACATGAAATGTAATGGAGATCAATACCTCTAAATGTGTCACTCTGAGATGCCTCACTACACTTCCCTTCTCTAGGTCCACTACTTCTTCTTCCTTTTGAAATACCTCACCAATAGGGTGTGGGATCATATCGAGCTGCCCTCCCACTGCCTTCCACCACCATTTGACCACCCTGCCCATCTTGAAAAATTCAACCCAGTATTTGCAATCACTTTAATTCCCATGCTCAAAGCCTAGTCATAGCCTCTGTCTGTCTATCTTTTCTCACAGCCTTGATTTCTAGGATTTAGTCATGGCCTTCCATCGGATTGATTAATGCTTACGGGCAAAGTACAGGAGTATCCTATCCTTTGGCACACTGGCTGACCCAATAAACTCTCCCATTCTTATTAGTTGTCTTCAGGTGTGTTGTAATGAGAACCAACCTGTGTGCCCACATTACAAGGTGCCAACAAACTTTAGTATGGGACTTGAACCCTGAGTTTCTGACCCAGAGATAGGACCCCACTACTACATCCCCACCACAAACATCCTCCCAAACCTATAAAGTAAACTCACTGGTAATACCTTGTTGTTTGGTTACATGGAACTTGAATATTGTTGAGAGAAGATAGGTCTTGGTGAAACAGTTCACCTTCCGATTTGCAAAGGACTATGCTGACAGCCACTTTAAGATTGTCAGTTGGGCTTAAAGCGTGGTGCACTAGTGTCTATATTAATACACGTTTATGCTACATTAATCATATGCTGCACCTGTTTGAACGGAGCAAAACAGTGCTAGCTATTCTCTGGTTCATTTCTCTAGGCAACTGCCTGACCAATCAGAACCAACCTGCCTGGTTTAAAATGTCATCAAGACTTGGCAGTTAACTGTCAGTAACCATCTAATGGTTCATTCTCCATGGCAATACTCAATCTGCTGGCTAACCAATCAGAATCTGCTTGCTAACCAATCAGAATCTGCTTGCTAACTGTTAGGCTCTTTTCCTGAGATTTCACACACGAAATGCAATTCACACACAACAACTTTTGTAAACAGTTAAAGTTTATTAAAGCTTCTACAAGCTAGGTGACCCCCTTTGGCCCTCTTCGCAGGCATGCAAAGTCAAGTCAAAGAGGCCCTGAACAAAGGGAACACATCCTCTTTATATAAGTCAGTTGGTAATGCTTACAGATACACTGGCCACTCCCTCACAGTCACATGTTACCCCAGGTATAATGGTAGGATGAGGTCATCCTCCGAGATAATGTAAATGTAAATGCTCTAATCCTGGAGAATTGATATGCAAATGATTTCCTGACTCAGTGATTCCCCAAGACAATGGAGGAGTGATATACCTATCTTTGGGGAATGGCTATGAAAGTTTTCTGAATGGAAGGCACTGGATGATAGCTTAATTTGATAAAAGCAGGGGGAGTAGTAACAAATGACTGTCTAAATGGAGTAGGGATCATAGGAATTCTGGCCTGAGTGTCACCCCCACCAACTTCCAGAATGTTCACTCAGTGCAGTTTAACCCTTTAATATTTCAGTAATGTCCAGAGAGATAGCCCCAGTTAATCTTTTAACATTACATTACCAATCAGCACTCCCTTCACGGAGGAGTGTTTGTTTTTTGTTTACATTGGTATATGTTACAAATTGTAATGCGTGCAAAACAAAATGCATCTATTTTCAGCAATACTCATCTGTAAGTGTTGTGCAAGAGTTAACGCTGAGGAATACCTGAAGCACCATCCACTATGACAGTGTCGTATGGGGTTTGGTGGGGGGACTGCTTTGGATCACAAAGGAGTAATATCAACTGGTCAGGGCTTCTTCGTTGACTCTGTAATAATCTTTATCACGTTCATGTAACGCTTTTCCACATTCATGGGATGAGGGTATCAATTGCTATGCCAGCATTGATTGCCCATCAGCTAAGAGCAATAAGTTAAAAATCAATGACATTGCTGTGGGTCTGGAGTCACATGTAGACTAGATAAGGATGCCAGTTTCCTTCCCTTAAGGACACTAGTAAACCAGGTGGGTTTTTCCTGATGATTGATTCATAGTCATCTTAGTTCCAGATTTATTGAAAATTATTGGATCCAAATTCCACCATCCACATGGTCCCTGGAATATTACCTGGGTATCTGGTAATACCACTACATCATCACCTTCCACCAATATCACACAATAAGCTACATCTTGTTTAAGACAATAGCATCTTCTCATCTCCATTAGATTTTCCTTGACCACACTAAATGAACAGGATGATGGCTGCAAATCCATCTTCAGCTCCATTGGATTAATAAGGGCAGCATGGTGGCTCAGTGGTTAGCACTGTTGCTTCACAGCGCCGGGGACCTGGGTTCAAGCCCAGCCTCGGGCAACTGTGTGGAGTTTGCACGTTCTCCCTGTGTCTGCGTGGGTTTCTTCCGGGTGCTCCAGTTTCCTCCCACAGTCCAAAGACGTGCAAGTTAGGTGAATTGGCCATGCTAAATTGCCCGTATTGTTAGGTGCAGGGGTCTGGGTGGATTGCCCTTCGAAGGGTCGGTGTAGACTTGTTGGGCCGAAGGGCCTGTTTCCACACTGTAGGGAACCTTAAAGTAAGCATGAGTGCAGAGATCTCACTCCACAATGGTACAAATTGCTCTCACAACAGTCACTTTATTAGTTGAACAGGGCACAGTGACCAAACAGGGGTGAATAAGGTGGTGAGGAAAAGGAACATTATTCCAAATTAGATGCAGTTGTAGTTGGGCCCTGATGAAAGAGGTTTGAACTTCATCAAAAGGACGCTTTCGCTTTCATATTGTGCAGTGTCAGGGAGATAATAAGCTTCCAACAAAAACAATTTCAAAAGAATTCCATGAAATGTATACCAGTCAGGCCTTCCTGACGGCTAGTGTAAGCTGCGCTGTCTGATGTAGACCTCTGTCTGCTTTGACAGTTTCAATTTCACACCAATCTCTGCTGGGCCTCAGTAGCTGATAGAGCCAGGAGTGAAATTCCCCATGCTGTACAGTGCTTGTCGATGTGCCAGGTACAAGCAGTTGTGAATTATCACACAGCTGGAGCAGAGTCTAAAAACAGAAAATTCCCAAAAGAGTCGAGCGAAGGAAAAAAAAGGGGAGTAACAGAAGAAAACCTTCTGCTTTCATAAAGAAAAGAAACTGCTGCTGATTCAAAGTATGGACGGTGGCTGTCAGCAAGGTGTTTAGGGGAAGGGTAGGATCAGTTTAGCAGATTCTGTTTTTGACAAACAGTGCTTTGTGTTTGTACGCTCTTTAGGTTAGAGACTGGAACAGGCACCACCTGACAAAATGCAGGAACTCAGAGATCACAGCCATGGGGAATAAACAATAATGGGCAACATCTAAACAATCAGCGTCATAGAGCACTGGGTCAGTGAACACACAGGCATGATCGTGCCATCAAGGCACTGCTGATTGTTAAAACTGCAGATTTCCATATCTTTCTTACTGACGTTTTCTACCACAATTAATTAATTATTTGTTTCCTCTCCTAAGCCCCACTCTAACCCTAACATCACTAACCTCCCTCCAGATCCACCGACCTCTCTGCTATACTTTGATGGATAACAGGCTGGAATTGCTTTCCATGGAGCGTCGGAGGCTGAGAGGTGACCTTCTAGAGCTTTACAAAAACATTAGGGGCATTGATAAGATGAACAGCCAAGGTCTTTTCCTCAGGATAGGGAGTCCACAACTAGAGGCCATAGGGTAAGGTGAGAAGGAAAGATTTAAAAAGGACGTCAGGGTCAACATTTTCCACACAGAGGGCGGTTTGTGCATGCGACCAGCTGCCAGAGGAAATGGTAGAGGCTGGTACAATTACAACATTTAAAAGACATTTGGACAGGTACATGGATAGGAAAGATTTACAGGAATATGGGACAAACGCAGGCAAGTGGGACTAGTTCATTTTAGGAACCTTGGTCAGAATAGACGAGTTGGGCCAGAAAGGCCTGTTTCCATGCTGTTTGACTCAATGACTCTGGTAGCTCATCCAAATGTTTATTCCTTATATATGGGTTAGCGTTAGCATGCTTAGCAATCACAGAAGGATTATAATGGAAATTTATTTGAATTATTTCATGGGATGTGGACATTTGATGCCTCTCCCAAAATGCTCTTGAACGGAGTGACTGTTAAGCCATTTGTACTGATACTTGTACCTAATTCTGCCTAAGATATGTTGTCTTATGCCACAGCTTTTCATTTTAGAGAGCAGTCAACGATGTGATTTGACCTGGAGTCACATGTAGACCAGAGCAGGTAATGATGGCAGATTCTGGATTAGTGGTGCTGGAAGAGCACAGCAGTTCAGGCAGCATCCGAGGAGCAGTAAAATCAACGTTTCGGGCAAAAGCCCTTCATCAGGAATACAGGCAGAGTGCCTGAAGGGTGGAGAAATAAGCTAGAGGAGGGTGGGAGTGGGGAGAAAGTAGCACAGAGTACAATAGGTGAGTGGGGGAGGGGATGAAGGTGATAGGTCAGGGAGGAGGGTGGAGTGGATAGGTGGAAAAGAAGATAGGGAGGTAGGACAAGTCATGGGGACAGAACTGAGCTGGAAGTTTGGAACTAGGGTGAGGTGGGGGAAGGGGAAATGAGGAAACTGTTGAAGTCCACATGATGCCCTGGGGTTGAAGTGTTCCGAGGTGGAAGATGAGGCGTTCTTCCTCAGATTTCCTTCCCTAAAAAGCATTAGTGAACTAGATTGGTTTGCTTTTAAAACAATAATTGATGTAAGTTTCGCAGTCCCCACTATCAAAACTAGCTTTTAATTCCAGATTTTACCAGTCACCCTTAAATCCCACCAACTGCTGTAGTGGGTTTTGAATCCATCAACCCAGGGCATTAATCTGGGACTACTAATCCAGTGATATTACCACTATGCCACCATCTCCCTGAGCAGTGGCACAGAAACGGCTCAATGATTTCATGCTGGCATTTACACTCAGTTTGAATTTCCTCATCTAAGTCAACCATAACCCTCCACTCCCTTAAGTGCTCATCTAACCTCCAATTCTATACATCTACACCATTCTGTTCAATCACCCCACAGTGAATCAAATTCCCTGCTCTGACAGAAACAGACCTTTCAGTCCAACCAATCCATATTGACTGTAATCCCAAACTAAATTAGTCCCACCAGCCTGCCCTTGGCACCCATGTCCTTCCAAACCATTCTTATTCATGAATGTATCTAAATGTCTTTTAAACATTGTAACTGCACATGCATCCATCACTTTCACTGGAATTTCTTTCCACACATGAACCATTTCCTGTGTAAAAAATGTTGCCCCCATATCTTTCTCATCTCACTTTAAAATATGACCCCTAGTCTTGAAATCCCTCACCTTAAAGAAAAGACACTTGCTGTTCACTTTATCTATATCCCTCATGATTTTAAAAACCTCTATAAGGGCACCCCTCAACCTCCTACGCTCCAGTGAAAAAAGTCCCAGCCTATCCACTGTTATAACTCACACCTTTCATTCCTGGCAAAGTCTTGATAAATCTTTTCTGAACCCTCTCCAGCTTAATAATATCCTTCCTATAACAGGGCAACCAGAACTGCACACAGTATTCCATAAAAGGCTTCACCAACGTCCTGAACAACCTCAACATGATGTCCCAACTCCTATACTCAAAGGTCTGAGCAACAAAGGCAAGTGGGTGGCGTGGTGGCTCAGTGGTTAGCACTGCTGCCTCACAGCACCAGGGTTCCAGGTTTGATTCAAGCCTCGGTGACTGTCTGTGTGGAGTTTGCACATTTTCTCTGTGTCTGCATGGGTTTCCTCCCACAGTCTAAAGATGTGCAGGCCATGTGAATTGATTAGATTACTTACAGTGTGGAAACAGGCCCTTCGGCCCAACAAGTCCACACCGCCCCGCCGAAGCGCAGCCCACCCATTCCCCTACATTTACCCCTTACCTAACACTACGGGCAATTTAGTATGGCCAATTCACCTGACCCTGCACATCTTTGGACTGTGGGAGGAAACCGGAGCACCTGGAGGAAACCCAGGCAGACACGGGGAGAATGTGCAAACTCCACACAGTCAGTCGCCTGAGGCGAGAATTGAACCCAGGTCTCTCGCGCTGTGAGGCAGCAGTGCTAACCACTGTGCCACCATGCCGCACTAAATTGCTAAATTGACCATTGTGTTAGGTGTATTAGTCAGAGGGAAATGGGTCTGGGTGGGCTGCTCTCTGGAGGGTCAGTGTGGACTGATTGGGCTGAAGGTCCAGTTTCCACACTGTAGGGAAAAATTAACCTATGTGTGATGCAAATTTCAAAGATTTATGTACCTTTTCACCTAGGTCTCTGTTCTATAACACTACCCTTGAGTCAGTGAAGACTACAGCATAAGAAAGGCCCTTTGGCCCATCGAGTCTGCACCAGTCAAAACAACCACCTAACTATTTTCATCCAGTTTCCAGCACTTGCCACATTGCCTCATGTGCCTTGACACCACAAGTGCACATTCTCACGACTACTTACCGAGTGAAGATGTTTCTTCACATTCTTCCTATTGGATTTCTTCTTGACCATTTTATATTGACAGCCTCTGCTTATGTTCTTCTCCACAAGGGGAAACATGCTGTCTACAACCATTCCATCAAACTTTTAACGACTTTTCATAAGTCACCATTCTCAAGAGAAAACTGCAATGCATTTTGCGTGTCGCACCTAAAAGAGTAATGTTACATCCTGCAGGAGTTTATAAATCATGACTGAATGAGACATTAGGACAGGAAACTAAAAAACCAGATCAAAGAGGTTTGTTTTAAGGAAGACAGCCAGGCAGGGAGTTCTAAAAGGAGCTCAAGAGATTTAGACCCTGGTGGCTAAAGGCACAGCAGCCAATTGCGATCCTCACCCACTATCCGAGAGTGTGTGACTGTCGGCACAGTTACACATTCACATGTACAAGTTTTTGCAGCTCACAATATTAACTGGGTCAAAGGCAGATGGTGATAGTTTCATATCAGACAAAGGTAATAATAGGTTCTTGATAATAGATGTTTTCGTGCGTGTATGGAATGAGCTGCCAGAGGAAGTGGTGGAGGTTGGTACAATTGCAATATTTAAAAGACATCTAGATGGGTAGATGAATTGGAAGGGTTTGGAGGGGTATGGGTCGGGGGCTGGCAAGTGGGACTAGAGAAGGTTGGGATATCTGGTCAGCATGGATGAGTTGGACCAAAGGGTCTGTTTTCGTGCTGTACATCTCTATGACTCTATGACACCAGCCAATACCCCAAGGTCCCCACAGTCCCTTTCTACATTATTTGTTTAATTAATCAATAGCCCCGTAAAGAATCCCTGTAACTAAAACCAAAAAATTAAAGAAAACTTAGTAAATGTAAACCTTGAGAAAGTGAGGACTACAGATGCTGGAGATCAGAGCTTAAAAATGTGTTGCTGGAAAAGCGCAGCAGGTCATGCTGCCTGACCTGCTGTGCTTTTCCAGCAACACATTTTTAAGTAAATGTAAACCTTGTTGAGAGTTAATACACTCCCGCCCCTGTGGTACACACTGTCACAGAAAAGTGTCCCAGAAGAGTACACATTCTCCCCCACCAATGGCCCCTGGATACGGACATATCATCTGAAGAAAGGCAAGCCATCAGGTTAAATGATCCCCTTCACCAGCTTCACTTCCCCGGACCATTTCATACGCCTCTTCTCAAGGGGGCACTAAAACAAAAACAACACCCACCAGGAAACTTAAACTGGACTAAAAGAACAGACCTGGGGTCAGAAGGTGCCCATAAGCTCCTGTGCCAATCACTGGTCAAGAAGTCTCCAAGTGTTCCATTTGACAGTGCATGCTCCCTCTCCAGGGGCAACTGGATGTGGGTACAGGTCCTGACTGAGGACCAGACAGTCAGGTCGAACAACCAGCCTCTGCCTGGATCTATAAACTCCCCTTTTTTGGAGCGATTTTCCAATCAGCCTGTTCGGAGATTTTATTACAGACCTCAGGAGCTGAACCAAGCTCTCCCAGCTCAGAGTCAGGGACACTACCACTGTGCCACAAACCCCTTTCCATACTCTTTTGGAATCCAAATTTAAGTTAAACCAATTAAAGCAAATTCATAGTTAACAGTTAAGGGGCATTGCAAGAAAGTCAAAAATTCAAATAGAACTTTAAAATTTAAATTGAGAAGTTGTGGGAGAGATGATGCACATTAGCGCCCACGATGCCCACTGGGCATAAAAGGCCTTAAGCATGCTAATGGACACTATATTCTCCCTCTTCAAGGAAACCAAAGGATCTGGCAGAATGCTGGAAGGTGAGCAGATAGATCGAAAACTCTCTCCCACACCTGCCATCTCATGTTCTTTGATTTCTTTTTCTTCTGTCTTTTTTTTCTTTTTTCTTTCCTCATCCAACACATTGCTGCCTAACAACATTATGTTTATTTTTCTCATGCTCTTTTCATACTTTAAATATCAGTTAGCCCAGTTGAAACCAAATTAAAAAAGGTGAAGCCTCTTAAAGTGACACTGTTACAAAAGTCGAATCTCAAAGCAATTTGCAAAATTGCAATTAAAGTGTGATAATGTACTTCAGCTCCTGCTCCAGCATTGACTGATTGCTAAGCCCTGTGCTATCAGTAAATACCACGTTGTTTCTCACACCAGGGCATGTACAGAGTCACAGGGGTCAGACAATGGCTCAGTGGTTAGCACTTCAGCCCCAGGCAACTGTCTGTCTGTATGGAGTTTGCTCATTGTCCCGTATCTGTGTGGGTTTCCTCTCACAGTCCAAAGATATGCAGGTTAGGTGGATTGGCCATGGGAAATGTAGGGGTCTGGCGTGGGCTGGGGCTGGGGTCAGCGTGAACTTGATGGGCTGAATGGCCTGCTCCAACACTGTAGGAATTCTAGGAGGGGTAGGCAGTCAGACCCAAGAACTTCCTCAACCACCTGCTGCTTAAATCATTTCAGGACCTTCTTTTTTTATTCACCCATTTTCCTAATCAACTTGTTCAGAGATGTTATTACATGCCTCTGGAGCAGTGCTGCCCAGTAGCTTGACTTATAAGAAGGGCCTGGGGTTCTTGTGGTGCAGTGGTAGTGTCCCTACCCCTGGACCAAGAGGCCTGGGTTCAACCCAGGCCTCTTGGTCCAGGGGTAGGGACACTACCACTGCACCACAAGAACCCCAGGCCCTTCTTATAAGTCAAGCTACTGGGCAGGACTGCGGCTCAGTGGTTAGCACTGCTGCCTCACAGCGCCAGGGACCCAGATTCAGTTCCAGCCTCGGGCAACTGTCAGTGTGGAGTTTGCACATTCTTCCCATGTCTGTGTGGATTTGTTTCAGTTTCCTCCCACAGTCCAAAGATGTGCAGATTAGGTGAACTGGCCATGCTAAATTGCTCATAGTGTCCAGGGATGTGGACGCTAGGTGCATTAGTCAGGAGTAAATATAGGGTAGAGGGAATAGGTCAGGGTAGGTTACTCTTCGGAGGGTCGGTGTGGACTTGTAGGGCCGATTGGCCTGTTTCCACACTGTAGAGATTCTAATTCTAATAAACTTCTCACACTTATATCAATCAATACTGTTTACCTATTCATCCTTAACAATACAATTAGCACAACAATCGTTAGCAATAAGAAACAGTAATCTAGCTTGATTTAATTCTCCAAAGTTGGGGTGTGATACCAAGAGAGCATCAGATGATTACTTGGATAAAAGTAATGTGCAAGGGTATGGAGGAAAAGCAGGAGATTGGTACTGAGTGATGATGCTCACTTAACAAGCAGGCACAATGGGCCAAATGGCCTCCATTTGTGCCGTGACACTTGTGTGATTCTGTGAATAGTCGAACCTTCTGTTTCTGACTTGACTCCCATTGGCTATCTTTACCCAGAGTGGAGATCAAACCTGGGGTTTCTTGATTTGTACACTAACATCTAACTACTTTGGTCACTTCCTTTGAGTATAAAAGATCCCACAGCACTATTCTAAGCTAAGCCCATCGATTCTCCAAGTGCCCCAGCCAACGCTTATCCTTCAAGTAACACAATTAAACCAGTACATTCCAATCACAGATTACTGTGGTTTGTAATCTTGATGTGCATAAATTGTCTGTCCTGTTGGCTACAATACAATAGTGACTATATTTCAAAGCATTTTAGTGTTTGTCCAGTTCTTTGTAACAACCTGAAATTTGCAATGTATTACAACCCACAGAATTATGGCCACTTAGCAAAGTAGGGACAAAACATCACAAAGTGAAACATTCTGTCTCATTGGTTAACTCCTTTCTTTTGCTTTCTTGGCTAATGGTGTTTTGCTAGATCTTTGCAAGTGCTGATGAAACTTTTTTTTGTTATTTTTAATTATTTGGCAGCCTGTAAGTATGATCTATAAAATGCTGTAAATAGTTGTACAGTGTGCAAAACGCTAATACAGATTCTCAAGGGCAAAAGTGGAGACTGTGATTCAGACTCACCTCTAAAACACTCGGAAGTAGGAATAGAAAAGTCAGCAGAAAAAAGTCGCCAGTATAACTCCTAATTGCATTGGCAGCAGTCTCAAAAGAGATTACTAGAGCAGGAGTGTATTTGGAACACTAGTAAATGACAAACTGTATCCACAGGCACCTTATTGCACAACCATATTGGGGACATATGATATATTCGGGCAATTAATGCAATGTCCCATAGTCCCATTTTTTTCTTTTTTGACTCCTTCCCAGAATCTTCCCAGGCTCTGAATGATGCGGACTAAGGTGAGAAACATGGGAAAATTGGGAGAGATGTTCAGTTAGGCACTTCGCAATGTCAAGACCAACAGGTCACATTCTGTAACCAGATCCTGGACGTCGAGATGAGGTTTTCGCTATGAGCAATGAGAGGTCTATTAACAAGGTTTATCATTTTTACTCATAACTACATAATCTCACCTCATTAACATGCAAACTCCCAGTCTACCAGATAGAAACGAGACATTGGCAATTCCTGACATGGAAGTCCATGCCAGTATCTAGTAATGCCAGCTCACTGTTCGCTCCTCAGGACATGTAGGACACCCAGCACCAATAGAATCATAGAATCCCTACAGTGTGGAAGCAGGTCATTTGGCCCATTGGGTTCACACCGACCCTCCAAAGAGCATCCACCCAATACCCTGTCCATATAACCTGCATTTCACACAGCCAATCCACCTAGCCTGCACATCTTTGGTCTATGGCAGGAAAACCGGAGCAACTGGAGGAAACCCACACAGACACTGGTCCTTCAGGATACACTCCATACAGCAGCTTCATGCATCCCATGGGTATTTGGGCTTCACCTTGTCATCGTAGCCCATCTCTGATCCACTTACAGTACACTTTCAGATTTTAATGGTACACTTTGAGTGCACCAGTACTTTTCTCTGCAGTGCTACAATAAGGACATTTTGCTCACAACGAAAGTTACCCAGCTGGTGAACTGGACTAGTGTGTTACAGGCCGGAGCCCTTCCTGATGAAGGGCTCCATCCCGAAACGTCAATTTTCCTGCTCCTCGGATGCTGCCTGACCTGCTGCGCTTTTCCAGCAACACATTTTCAGCTGTGTGGTTTTTAACTTTGTACACCCCAGTTCAACACCGACATCTCCAAATCAAGATCCTCAGACAGCACCTTCCAAACACACACCCACTTCCATCCAGAAGGACAAGGGCAGCAGCTACATGGGGATGCTACCACCTACAAGTCTCCCACCAAGCCACTCACCATCCTCTTTTGGAAATAGATTGCTGTTCCTTCACTGTTGCTGGGTCAAAATCCTGGAATCCCCTTCCTAAGGGCATCAATGTTAAGCAGTGGTTCAAGAAGGCAGCTCACCACCACCTTCTCAAGGACAACTAGAGATGGACAATAAAATGCTGGCCAGCAAGAGATATCCATGTCCCATAGTGAATAAAAAAACTATTAATGGTTGCAGCTAATCTTCCCACTGATGAATCTTGAGTCAACAGATTGCACATACAACCTGATGACATGTGGGACCCACCCTTGTCCTAATCATTTAAACCTATAACAGACACAACAGGATGTAATGTTTGAATCGCAACAGTGTGGTCTTGATGAGGCTAGCATAAACTGTCAAGATAACATGTTTGCAACTTCTCGATGAGTCTTTTACCCATGAGTTATTATCAATACAGAAGTGTATAATAAAAATAATTAACCTGACATTTAATTACTTTCTAGTATTCCAACTTGTGCCAGAGATGAAGGGTTTATGATAACGTTCTATAATAACCCAACTTGTAGCCATATATGATAACATCCTGCAAAAGCCCAGCAGTTGGCTAGTGTCTGAAAATAAGCGTACTTTCATAACCAATTACTAAATGATTCTGAGACTATAGGATCGAGTATAGCTGTGAATTAATGGTATATTAAATAGAGCAGAGGTGAATTCTGTAGATTTTGCAACTATAACTCCCTTGAGTGAGGATGGTTTTGTCCAGACCAGTAGTTGGTACTAGCCATTTGTTGATACAGTGTGTTTGTCATGGAGGCTGCTGATACAAGCGGTATGAGACTGAGATGGGACAGCACCATACAGTAAACTGACCACCCTGAAGAAGGGCTTATGCCCGAAACGTCGATTCTCCTGCTCCTTGGATGCTGCCTGACCTGCTGCGCTTTTCCAGCAACACATTTTCAGCTCTGATCTCCAGCATCTGCAGTCCTCACTTTCTCCTTAAAAACCACACAGCACCAGGTTATAGTCCAACAGGTTTAATTGGAAGCACTAGCTTTCAGAGCGCTGCTCCTTCATCAGTTCACAATTACCTGATGAAGGTGCAGTGATCCAAAAACTAGTGCTTCCAATTAAACCTGTTGGACTATAACCTGGTGCTGTGTGGTTTTTAACTCTGAGGAGCTTGGGTGCACCTTGAAGCTTTAGTTTGCTTGTCACAGTTTGGACATGTCATGAAATTTGTTCAGTGTGTTGTTTGCAGTCTGATCTAACCATCACAGGTTTGGTACTCACACTGTGACTGTATTTTAAACATTTACACCTCTACTTACACCAGCTTGCTGTGTAGCTTTAATATTTCAATTTCAATTTTCAACACAGCATGACAGCCATCCTGTTGTTTCACTGCAGATGCTGTTCTGTAAAAGTTTGAAGGGAAAAGTGAAGGTGTTTTGGAGTGATGGCATTGGTGTATTGAAGTGCATGCAAGGTCACGTCCAGCACTACGTACTCTCATCAATAATGTGCTCTACACAGTGACAGTCGGGTCATATTGCTTATTAACTGTTGACTGTATCTGTATTTTGTTGGCACCATAAACAAAGACACCATAAATCAACACTTCCCACCAGCAACCCCCTGTCACTTGAACAACACTGAGCTTCAGTTCTCCTGCCTGTTGCACAGCCTGTCAGCAGCTGATAACCTTTATCTCTGACAAATAACCGCACTAAGCTGCAGCCAAACATCTGTAAATATCTGACAGGTACTTCACAAACTGAGTTTAATATACAACATGTAATAATTGATAGAAACAGCCTCTGAACAGAAGTAATTAGTTACTGCATTATTGATTGAAACCTTTGAAAACCATTCATCTTTCTCTGTTGATGAGTCAGAGGTAAGGGCATCCATCATTGACATCAGTGGAAGACAGCCTGAAGACATGGTCTGGGCAAGATTTGGAGAGAAAACGAGTGGCTCATTCTGAATTGGGCTTTATCTCCGTGACATACCAAATTCGTGGTCACACATCTTATTGAGTGGGGTGCACCAAAGTCAATATCATACAGCTGTTTCTGTCAGGTGAATAAAAATGTATCCAGAGTGAAGTATCAGCCCCCTCCTACAGCTTACATTCACTCCACAAGAAGCTCAGCATGCATGTAGTGAGTACTATCAGCAGGATGCATAATGGAATGCTGCCAAGAACCCTTCCATAAATGCTGTCAAAACCGGGACCTCTGACAAGTAGAACAATATCCATGGGTGTACTGTCAGCTCCTGAGTCACCCATGCCATCCTGACATGGACATGTCACCATTCCTTTGTTGTCACTGGGACAACACCTTGGAACTCCTTCAGTAACAATACTGCTCAAGAAGCGGACTCTGCCATCTTCCCAAGGGAAACTGGGAATGGGCAGCCATTGATGTCAAAACCTTTTATTACTTTATTAGATTCCCTACAGTGTGAAAGCAGGCCATTTAGCCCCTCTGAACAGCATCCCAAACAAACCCAACCCCCAACCCCCACCCCATAACTCTACATTTCCCATGGTCAGAAGTAGGTACTGCAGATGCTGGAGATTAGAGTCAAGATTAGAGTGGTGCTGGAAAAGGACAATAAGTCAGGCAGCATCCGAGGAGCAGGAAAATCGACATTTCGGGCAAAAGCCCTTCATCAGGAATTTCCCATGGGCAATCCACCTAGCCTACACATCCCTGAATACTATGGATAATTTAGTATGACTAACCCACCTAGCCTGAACACTATGGGCAATTTATCATGGCCAATCCACCCTTTGGACTGTGGGAGGAAGCCAGAGCACCCAGAGAAAAACCACAAAGACAGGGGGAGAAAGTGCAAACTCCACACAGACAGTCGCCTGAGGATGGAATTGAACCCGGGTCCCTGATGCTGTGTGGGAGCAGTGCTAACCACTGAGCCACCGTGCCAAAAAATGAAGTGGATATTCCTCCATACAAGCTGGAATGAAGGATCCAAAGATGTTATTTGGCCAATACAGCCTAATCTTATCCTGAACTTTGCTCATGTGTAGCTTCCAGCAAAGAGTGAGCAGGAACAAGAACTATAGTTGACTTTTGTTTGTACTTCAGTTCCAATCCGCGCTCCATATATTCTAATAGAATGCTCACACTGCTGCCTTTGTTCAGATCAATTACAGTTTTCCCCAACTACAGAGTCTAACAGTTCCACAATAGATTGAATAATGCCACAATCCCACCGACACAGCGTTCTATTGAACATTCTCCCCAACCCTTAATAAGGGTCTGAAAGAATCTGTCAATAATTCCCCGTTAGCCACTTCAGATTTCTCTAACATGCTTTTAAGTCCAATTGACTGTGTAGATTGAACTTGTGAGTCAGTGCACCACAATAGAGCGACATCATGTTGGTCCGAACATTCATGCTTCACTAGGGATTTAAGGTGGATTCCATCATTTCTTTTTGTGATTTAACTAGAATTGGTGAAGGGTGACTTCAGAATCAGGAAAAATAGCACTGCTCTCCTTGAGTCTCCACAAAGATGCCAGATCATTGACAATTAAAAATTAATTGCATTTGCGTGCGACTGGTTCTGAAAGTTAATTAAGAGAGTTGAAAAGATGCCGGTGTATACAATAGTCCTTGTGGAAGCTTTTGACATAAAAAACTGCACCATACAGTATGGAAGTATATTATTCTCATAAAACTAAAGGTGACCGTGATGTTTAATTTAACAAAGGACAATTTCTTTGCGAATGATGAGGGTGACAGAAATAACCTTCCTTTAGGCCCATATTCAAACTGTCAGTGATATTAATAGTTACAGTTTCCCCTACGGAGGTTGCCAGGTATTGCACGTGCTTAGAGTAGGGTTCATTTAAGATAGCTTTGTCCTTCTTAATTCAAGCAAGCTTCACAGAATGCTATAACATTACAAATGACATCTTTCATCTACATTTCTATTTCAGGTGCTGGCCCCAGCTTGGAGAGCTGCCTTGTGCTGAAACTGACAGCACGCAATCTGCACTGTGTAAACTGCACCCTTCCAAGAAAAATGCCAGCAGTGTGTAATATTAGTGAGCAAACATTTAAAAAATTCACTGTGATAGCCTTCTGTCCACTCATTTAATAGGGGGCATCAACGCACTTAGACCAAGTATCCTAACACCCAGTCGAAGTAATTAATAGGATGCTACCTGAACATACCAAAATTACAGGCAGTTATGTGGCTCAGTGGTTAGCGCTGCTGCCTCACAGCACCAGGCGCCTGGGTTCAATTCCACGCTCGGGCACTGTGTGCGCGTGTGGAGTTTGGATGTTCTCTGTGTCTGTATGAATGTGCTCTGGTTTCCTCCCACACTCCAAAGATCTGCAAGTTAGATGGATTGGTCATGCTAAATTGCCCCAGAGTGTCCGCAAATGTGTAGGCTAGGTGGATTGGCCATGGAAATACAGGGATGGGGTGGGTGGGTGCAATGCTGTTTGGAGGGATGGCATGGATTTGGTGGGCTGAATGACCTGCTACCACATTGTTGAGATTCATAGATATTTGCACATCTCACATGGAGTTCCTCAACATTAATTTCAGAGTGGAGCAGAAATTTGTAGATGCTTCTATTATGATAGAACTGATGCTTCAATGTTAATGTGGCGTGTTCAGTGCATTATGTTCATACAATGAAGTGCTGTCAATTGTAACGTAGGGGAATGCCGCAGTCAATTTGCACACAGCAAGTTCCCACAATCAACAATGACCAGACAATCCTTTGTTATTGATTTTGAAAATTAATTGAGAGCTGAACAGATACCACAGGTGTCTGAAGATTAATTAAGAGAGTTGAAAAGGACAAAAACTAGCCAGATTCCAAACATTATTCCTTGTTCTTCTTTAAAATTATACCATTGGATCTTTTATACCCAACAATGGAAATGAGAGGCCTTTGCATCCAAAATCTGGGGAAATGAAGCAATGGCAATGACACTGGCATTAGGTTAACATCTGGGTGGCATGGTGGCACAGTGGTTAGTACTGCTGCCTCACAGCACCAGGGTCCCCGGTTCAATTCCAGCCTCGGGCGACTGTCTGTGTGAAGGTTGCACATTCTCCTTGGGTTTTCTCCGGATGCTCCGGTTTCCTCCCACAGTCCAAAGATGTGCAGGCCTGGAAAATTGGTCATGTTAAATTGCCCATAGTGTTAGGTGCATTAGTTGGAGGGAAATGAGTCTGGGTGGGTTACTCTTCGGAGGGTTGGTGTGGACTGGTTGGGCTGAAGGGCCTGTTTCTACACTGTGGAATCATCTGGGGAAATGGGTTCAAAGTCCACCATAAAGTCAATTGATTTAAAATTTCCATTCACAAGATCTGGAACTGAAAGCCAGTCAGACCTTGAAACCATCAATGGTTATCCTAAAAATCTGTTATTCTTACCTGGTCAACATGTAACTCCAGATCCATAGTAATGTGATTAACCAGTAACTGTCCCCGGATTCCTGTCCTAAAATAGACACACAATAGATGAAGGATGAATAACAAAGGCTGGTCTTGCCAGTGATGCCTAAATTCCATGAAAGAATATTTATCCTTTTTAAAAAGACTGCACCTCTGTTGTGGACCAGACCAAATCCCCTCAAAATATTCAGCCTAGACCCCAACGTTTTCTAATTTTAAAAGTAAATGTAAGATGTTGCATTCCAGATGCAATTCGATTGGTCAGATTACCAGATGTAAAGCAAAATACACTTTATTCATCCACTGTGGTTAAAACATAACAAAAGAAAGAAAGAATTGAAATAATGTAATTCTATTGGAAAACTTAACAGAATAATAGAACAGAATCTATTATTCTGTTAAGTTTTCCAATAGAATTGCATTATTTCAATTCTTTCAATAACTATTACTAAATAACTGTTCCGATATCACAACATCCCATAAACAGCCTTGGCAAAAGGAAAATTCAGAACACTGATTATCTTACATGCAACTCCCATAGTAGGCAGAGAACACCCAGATTTTGGCTGTAACTGAGAGACAGAAAGAATATCTTCCACTTTTTTAAGATCCCAACAGTAACTGCTGAAAATTAAAAACTAAACGTCTGTGGAAGTTTGACCACTTCTGTTCAGGATCCTTCTATTCTTCCAACTTGAATAAAAACTCCAAGGCCTCAAAATCTGCTTAGTCTAGTGGTTCTGATAGACTGCTCTGTACCCCTGCTTTAAAACCTCTCTTCAAAGAAAAAGGACAAAATAACCTCTTAAAGCCACAGCATCGTCACAACTTCCATCAGTGTCGCACTCCCAAGGTATTGCACTGAAGTGACAACCTGGATTATAAACTGAAATGGGCCCATGATCTTTTGAAACAAAAGTAAGATTGCTACCTCTGAGCAAAAGCAAAATCTATGAACTTTAATCCCTCGTCCAAATTTCTGCATGATAAAATAAATTCCTTCTTCCAGTCAGAGGTTCTACAAATCCTGTATGGTACCTGGCTGGAATTGTTCATACTGTATACACGTTTTTACATTCTGAGTTAAGCCAGCAAGATTGGCAAGCAGGACAAAACTCTTAGATTCAGCTTCTAAATTGATAGCAAAGCCTCATACGGAATGGTCAACAAGGGAGTCAGAATGTTTCACAATCCATGAAATTAAGAGTTAATCAGGAATTGTAGATGCTGAGATTTATTTAATTTCTGTCCTTGTTTTGGTCCTAATTGTGGAGGATGGTTCAATAAATGATACGCTCAAACCAAATGATCCAGAACACTGAATGATCTGGTCACCCTGGCAAATACCTTTCAAAGGATATGCAATGGAGCACTATCTCAGAAGATTCACAAAGAATCTCAGAAAAAAAGGTCACTCAGCCCATCAGATCCACACTAGCTCTTCATAGGAGCGTCATTAGTGAAATCAGAGTGGCTACCAGAGAGCCTGGGACACGTGTGGAGTGAGGCATTAAAACAAGTAGCCCCTGATCCTTCTCAGGTGAATGCAAAAGATTCCAAAGACAAATTCAGAAAAAAAGTCAATGTCCTTGTCAATACATAACCTAAAATATCTATCTGGTAACTCAAAGATACTTCACTGGTATTTTATAAATGCAAATTGTACAGAATTACATTGAATATAGTTCACAGAAATAGGCCATTTGACAAAACTAGACTATGCTGTTTATAGCCTGAATATCTTCCACTCCATTTATCACACCCCAGCCTTCCAATCTACCTTTCCATTCCTTTTATTCTCACGTAGTTGTCTAGTTTCTTATAAATTTGCAGCTAAACTTTCGGACTTAGCTACCTCCCATGGCAGCGACATTCAAATTCCGAGTTAACATTTTCATCTCATCTCCTTAAGATAAAAAGCAAAGTACTGCAGATGCTGGAAATCTGAAATACAAAGAGGAAGTATTCAGGAAACTAAGCACATCTAGCAGCATCTGTGAAGACAGAAACAGAGTTAACATTTCAAGTCTGAGGTGATTCTTCTTCAGATCTGAGGGTAGGGTAGATGGGAAATTGGAATTGAGGTCACAATTAGATCAGTCATGATCTTACTGAATGCTGAGGCCAGCTTGAGAGAATAAATTACTTATTAATCTGTATGCATCTCATATTTTCTCCCCTCTGTTTCAAGAATCATAGTTTGGGGAAATGCTGCTTGCACGCACCTATCTTATAGTAATGCAACATCAACTGCGTTAATATACAACACCCTTACAGCATTCTACCACATATCAAGGTTGATGACAAACATGGTGAAGATCCTTAATGAATATGCAGTTCCTCATCAGAAAGTTCTTGAGTATTGACATTGCAATCGAAATATAGCAGAACACCTAGTGATAGAGCATCAACAGTAATGAGAATCAGATGGAACATGGAGAGCAGGATCAAGGTTTTGGGTGCAATAAGCTTTTTTTAAAAATTCATTCATGGCTGACACGGTGTTTATTGCCCATCTCTAATTGACCAGAGGGTAGTTAAGAGTCTGTGGGTCTGGAGTCACATGTAAACTAGACTGGGTAGGGACAACATTAATCAACCAGATGGGTATTTTAATGACAATCAAAGATGGTTTCATGGTCATCATTAGATTCTTAATTCCAGATTTTTAAATATTACTTGGGTTTCTGAATTAATTGTCTAGCCATAAGAACCACTATGCCACTGCCTCCCCTAATGCCCCTAACTCTGAGCTAGGAGGCCTAGCTTAAGCCCCACCTGCTTCAGATCTGTGTCGTAACACCAAAATATACAAAGAACTGTATGTGCTGGAGAATTGAAACAAAAACAGAAATTACTGGGGAAACTCAACACCAGACTCAAATGGTTAACTCTGTTTTCTCCCCACAGATGCTGAGTTTCTCCAGCAATTTCTGTGTTTGTGCATAATATCATCTCTGAACAAGTTAACTGGAACAAATCCAGAATGGGGACCACTGATTCCCCATTGCCCACTTTCCACCTCATACCTTCCGTTAATCTATCACAGAATCTATATTGTGTGGAAACAGGCCATTCAGCCCAACAAGTCCACACTGACCCTCTGAAGCACATCACACCCAGACCCATCTCTCAGCCCTTTCCCTGTAACCCTATATTTCCCATGGCTAGCGCAACTAACCTATACATCCTTGAACACTATGGGCAATTTAGCAAGGCCAATCCACCTGACCTGCACATCTTTTGACTGTGGGAGGTAACCAGAGCACCCAGAGGAAACCCACATAGACACAGGGATAACATGCAAACTCCACACAGGATAGTTGCCAGAGGATGGAATTGAAGCCGGGTCCCTTGCATTGTGAGGCAGCAGTGCTAACCACTGAGCCACTGCATATTGCTGCAGTGCAGAAATGTATGAAAAAATGGGGTAGATTTTTAAACTAGCCACAGGATGTGAAACTGGCATTGAGATAAACTGACCATTATACAAAGGGCCTGTGATTGAAATTAGTGCCCTATTCTGACTGGTATACACTAACTAATGTACAACTGGACAGCAAATTTAAAACTGACCCCACTGAGGCAGGGTATTGCTTTGTATATCATTCTGCATCAAATGAAAATGATTATGCAATTTACAATGTTTGACCCTCGAGGTGTTAACCGACAATGTAGGAACAGGAACAGCAAAGCCAGACTCATTTTATTTAGGGAATGCAATTCTGACATTCAAGAATTGTATTTTTCAACGTTAACTTCATGATTTATTTTGTCACCAGCGTGCATATTACAATAATGATGCATAAAATTAAAATTAAAACACCTGTCGCCTCTCTGGTGATTTGTATCATCTATAATAATTAAGATGCGTTGTAAGTAAGAAAATCAATAAAGATTCAAGCACAGTTAACAAAAGACAGCTTTACATCAATAATATTTCACTTAATGCCATCAAAATTGATTTTTCTTTCGTCTGCGTAAATAAGTCTTTGAGCTGATGTAATAAAGAAACACAGTTAAAAAGCAACCTAAAAGTAAGATTGAGTTCAGCAGCAGAGCATTTTATAACTAGTCAGGAACTCACTAATCCAAGCACAACACTTTTCACAACAAGCAAGAAACGTGTGAAGTTAATGGAGCTCCTTGAAGTGATTGTATTGGCAGAGGAGTTGAGAGTATTATAGAGACACTTTATGCTTAATATTGCTTGGAGGACTTAAACTTTGAAGGATTGTCAAAAATGATTTTTTTTTCAAGCTTTGCAAATATAACTGGTGTATTTTCTTTAGAGGCATGAGAGACATTTTTTTCAAAGCAAGGCTTTCTAGAAATCAAACATACGGCGATAATTGCTTGCTGTGCTGTAGACCCTGCTAGGGCTGGCTTTTGAACAGTGACTAGATGGAGAGGTTCTTGCTTTATGTAACTGTGTTGGAGGGAAGTCAGCTGTGAACAAGCTACCTAGCTGATCTCTCCCTTTTCTGCACATCAACCCCTGTATGTTAGTCCAGAGTGATACCTATTTGTTCTTTTGAAAAAACTTTGTGAAAGATCATCTCATGAATGTATTTCCTGAGCAAGCTGAATGTGTAAGAGTTAGAGACAACAGTGCACAGCTTGTGACTTAACCATGCATTCTACCTTGACTTTATCCTCTTGCCTTTAAGACTCACCCATTGGCCAAAGTGGGCTCTTTTTTTGGAGAAAGCCAAACTCTATCGATAAATTTGTTTCTTATTTTCTTGTTTCATGAAAAGTGTGCATCTATTTGTACGTCTTTTGTGAATATTTTTAGAGTAGGCATTTATATTTTTATATTACTGACTGTATACATGAACGAATTATAACATCTTTACTGAATAGGTTTTGTTTCTAGATTAAACCCATAATTGTATTTATTGTAAAAAACTGATTAATAGATCTTCTTGTTTAAAACCTGATCTAGTTAAGGTATGTAATTTGGTAATTGGATAAAGGATTTTTATTTTGTTAGGACATACCATTTTTTTATTCACTCGCTGGCCAGGCCAGCATTTTTTGCCCATCCCTAATTGCCCAGAGGGCGGATAAAAGTAAACCACATTGCTGTGGGTCTGAAGTCACATGTAGACCAGGTAAGGATGGCAAATTCCTTACCTCAAAGACATTAGTAAACAGTTGGGTTTTTCCTGAGCAATTGACAATGGATTCATGGTTAACATTAGACTCTTAATTCTGGATATTTATTGAATTAAAATTCCATCATCTGTTGTGGTGGGATTCAAATCCAGATCCCTGGAATATTACCTGGGTCTCACTGTCCATATGACTTGTCCTACCTGCCTATCTTCTTTTCCACCTATCCACTCCACCCTCCCCCCGCCCCCGACCTATCAGCTTCATCCCCTCCCCCACTCACCTATTGTACTCTATGCTACTTTCTTCCCACCCCCAACCTCCCCTCACTTATCTCTCCACCCTTCAGGCTCTCTGCCTCTATTCCTGATGAAGGGCTTTTGCCCAAAACGTCGATTTTACTGCTCCTCGGATGCTGCCTGAACTGCTGTGCTCTTCCAGCACCACTCTAATCCAGAGTCTCTGGATTAACAGTCTAGCGATAAGACCACTCGGCTATTACCTTCCATGTTCATTCACCCAATATGCATTTGGTACAGAACCAATAAATTATAAGATAACAATGCCAAATGTGGAACTGCTGAGAGAAAAAAAAATCCATTCTGAAACCTTCTTTGACAAAATTACAGTTTCTACAATGCTATAAGCATATAGATCATACAGATCATTAAAGCAGCAACGCCCACATTCTCAAATACATGTCACTTCTTAATTTTGTTCAAACAAACTTTGAGATATTGACAAAAGAGATCACAGAGATAAACTTTTATAAGCACTTAAAGATGTCAATCAAGCACAAGGCAACAATGACTTCACCTGTCAGAACAGATTCCCTGCTGAGAAAATGGTTTTATTGATCTGGCTCTCAGGCAAGCGTGCATAATGAGAACAGATGGAAGCCAGATGTCACAAAGCACAAAAGTACAAAATCGAGATAAAACTTCACACACAGGGGAAATTGTTCAAGCTGCATAACATTGAGGGTAAAATCGAAGCGATCCTGTTTCAAATATAGAAAATAAAGTGCTTATTTGTGCATCATTTTCTGGCAGCTTATGTTTTAGCAAAATGTAAGTGTGCTATATGCAATGGAAATTCTAATTCCTATCTGCTAATTAGAATTCTCCCACAAATATCTGTTTTTCCCTCAACAGGTGCTGTTTTCCTGTGTAATATGCTGCATATGTACACATAAGTGTGATTACTTGGCAAGAAATATGTAATAATACAAATTTCCTCTCATTCACCTTCACTGATGTTTCAAACATCACATAGATTTTTAATAGCTAAGAAGATGGCTTCTATTCAGCAAACGAACCAAAGAATAAATTCAGAATTGACTTCTGGCTGTCCTGACAGTTTTAAGTCTTTACAGAGATAGAGACTTTTGCTGTTTATTGGGCATGATGGGGAATACAACAAGGAATGTGGCAATTTGATGGCTGAGTTATGGAACATTGCTCTAACAGAACAGCAAGTGTAATTGTTACCCGTTGGTGAGCTTGCTGTGGGTAAACGGAATCTTAAGGAATCCCCTTTAATATGGTCGCCAACTAAGATTGGACAAATTCCTGGAGGTGTCATCACATAACCTGTTGTAACTCAATTCGGTTCCCACAACACTGCCATTAGTCATCATCTTGAATGCCAATGGTCAATTGGAACACAAACAGACTCTTGACTGGATGAGTCTTGATGAGTCCAACAGCATCCCCCCAGCGATGTTTTGATAACTGGCAAACAATAGTGCAGAAATTAGTTTTAATGCACAATTTCTTTCTCCTCCGTTGCTTGTTATGGTGTCCAAGAGATTGGTCTTCAATTCCTGGAGGCCCCGTGGCAATTCCAGCTGCTTGGCAACTCCCACCATTTGACAGGAACCTTTATTGCTTGACACATGGTCCCATGACCTGAGAGAAACATCTGGATAAACACAATGCTGCTCTATAAAGCAATGGAAATGGTTTCATGGACAGGTACAGAAGGGGAGGTTGTTCTACGAAAGCCAGTTACAACAGCACAAAAGCTGCAGAACTCAGCAGGAATACTAGACAACCAATTGCTAGTCACTCGTTATGAAATTGAGATGATTTTATGAATTGTGAGGAGATGACAGGTAATTAATCAAACCACCAGCCGCTCGAGCAATCAGACATTTTCAGAGTGTGTACTCATACTGAGTACACTTAAGCTTACATTGAGGCTGAGGCAGCAAAATAAGAAAGAAAATTGGACAACTGCAGTAACTATTGTTATGTGATGATATCCTTCCAGACTTCTCACACATTAACAACTAGAAGACGCATCTTTTAACAGAGACAGGCCACACATTGAACTGTTCAGAAGTCACTTGTATGTAAGAGACAGGTGCAGAAGTAGGCCATTTGGCCCCTCAAGCCTGCTCTACCACTAAATAAATGCATAGCTGCTGTGTTCTGTCCTTATCCTCCACTCACTAGGTTCAGCACAATGACTTTTGACACTCTGCATCCTGTCAATAAAAACTATGCCTTAATACTCCCTTGAATATATATGAATGAGTCAACCTCCATTGTTCTCCTGGTGAGAATTCCTATCACTGACAATGCTCACTCAACAAATTTGTATCTCATTCAAACCCAACCCCATTGTGTCTCAGGGTCCACACAGTATTAAAGGGGTGTTTCTAAATACCCCTGCTTTAGATTCATTACCCCTTTCTTATCCATGGTGTGGCATTAAGGCTCAGTGGTTAGCACTACTGCCTCGCAGCACCAAGGGCCTGGGCTCAATTTTACCCTTGGGTGACTGTCTGTGTGGAGTTTGCACATTCTCTCCTTGTCTGGGTGGTTTCCTCCCACAGTACAAAGATGTGCAGGTTAGGTGGATTGGCCATTCTAAATTACCCCATAGTGTCCAGGGACATGCAGGCTAGGTGGCTTAGGCATTGGAAATGCAGGGTTACAGGGACAGGATGGGATGCTGTTTGGAGGGTTGCTGTGGATTTGAAGGGCCAAACGGCCTGATTACACACTGTGGGTGTTCTATGATTCCATGCCCAGAACAAAGAGAATTGCCTGCATTTTCAAAGCTGAATCTCTAAAGCTGAAAGGTCATCGTCCTTTAATGTTAACTCTGCTTTCTCTCCACATACACTGCCAGACCTGCTGAGTTTCTCCAGCATTTTCTGTAGCATTGCTTTCCTGGTATCATCTGATTAATTTCACAAATCTGTCTGTGTTGGGCAAGCAACCAGTTTGGCAAGATCGCAATAAGCACAAAACAGCATCTGCCAGGCTGGTGTTCTGCTTGAATCAGGGTATTTGAGTCCCACAGATAACAATTTGCAGCATTTGCACATTCTGAAACGAATTCTAACTCGCAAGAGCACTTCCAGAATGCTGAAGCTAAATGAGTCTCACCTAAAAAACATTAACATTAGGCTAATGCATGCTGAGACTTACTGAGGACATTAAGGAACAACATTGTTGCAGCACTTCCGCCAATCAGCAATGAAATTATGAATTAGATTAATGTAGAAATGCCTCTTGCTGTGTCCATTTTAGCTTTTCTCAGCTGGAATAAGGCAATTTGCCACAGTTCCCTCTCCTGCAAGGGGGAGGGGTAGGAGAGAGGTGGGAGGTGTTTAAAATTGTTTAGAATGCCAGATCCTGATTGCTGTTGGGTACACTGGCTTGAGGGGAAAGAGCCAGAGAGAGATTGAAAAGAAAACTTTCCCTAGATTCTGGGGGTCAGCTCTGTCCCAGCGATTGGACCTGGATTCAAAACCGCTTTCTTAGCAATCACACCATTTTCCAAACTCTTGGACTGCCTGGTCCTTTAAGGTGCTGCAAGTAGCCACTCCTTGTAAGAATGGCCTTTTCTGCACCACTCACTCCCTCCCTATCCTTCCTCACCAGGAGGGGCATCGCAGTACTTTGCTTGCAGCTTGGAGTTTAATCTCCACGTCGAGGAGCTGACTATCCTTATCTCTTCTGGTAGTTTAGGTCCTTAATGGTTTCCCCTAGCATATGAGTGACTGCTGCCTGACATTAGTAGTCTTATATAAACTCTGCCATTTACACTGTTGTACACAATACTATGCTCTGTAAGTATGTCTCTCACTAGCATAATTTATTCCATTCCTTCTTCATAGACTATTGGACATGATGTTACATCATGATACACATCACCATCTCATTTAACATATCCAGTCTCAAGATACCACATACAGCTGACCCTGATTCTTTCCTCTTCTTCCCCCAAATTCATACACCTTTCTGCAGATTTGACAAGATGATGGCTTTGAGTTGGGGGGCCCTGTCTAATTATCTCAATTAGCTCAGGGACACCAAAGCCAGTTGTCATGTCACCACCACGCTGCCATGATGCAGCACAGGCCAGAGAGTGCACCTAGACTCTCCTTGTGGCTCAAGCACCAACATCACAAACTGCATTCGACTATCGTGAACTGCACACGTGGCAGCTGAAATGAAACCTTGTCAATGCTCAAAATCAAATTCAGGACGGAAAAAGCTGGAAAGTGAAACAGTGAATTTGATACAAGATCTTCAGTGGACTTGACAGGCCTGATTCTGAGATGATAGAAACATAGAATAGTACAGGCCCTTCAGCCCTCAATGCTGTGCTGACCTTTTATCCCACTCTAAGATAAAACTAACCTACATACCCTTCATTGTAGTATCTTCCACATCCCTACCCAAGAGTCGCTTAAATGTCCCTATTGTATCTGACACTACTACCCCCACAGGCAGTGCATTCCACACAGCCACCACTCTGATGTTTCCTTTATATCAGGGAGCTTAAAACCAGAGGACACAATTTAACAGTAAGGGGTCACGTTGTTAAGATAGAGACGAGGAGATTTTTTTCTCTCTCTCAGAGGGCCACTAGTCTGTGAAGTTCCCTTTCCCAGAAAACAATGAGGATGGGTCCTTTAGTTGATTCACAGCTGAATTTGATTTTTGGAGACAGAAAGGACTGCAGATGCTGGAAGCCAGAGTCAACAGATGTGAAGCTGGAAAAGCACAGCGGGTCCGACAGCATCCGAGGGGCAGGAAAGTCAATGCTTCAGGCCATGACCCTCCATAGAACTGGGCTCTAATCCTGAAGAAGAGTTGTGGCCTGAAACATTGACTTTCCTGTTCCTCGGATGCTGACTGACCCGCTGTGTTTTTCCAGCTTTACATCTATTGACTCTGAATTAGATTTTTGACAGTCAAGGGCAATTGGGGGGAGGTGGGGTGCAGCCATGAAAGTTGGGTTAACTATAACATCACTGAATGGTGTAGCAAGCCTGAAGAGCTGAATGGTTTACTCTTGCTCCTCAGTCCAATGCTCCAAGTAAGCTGGCAGCACTTATTGAGAGATAGAGACAGAGTTCACATTCTGAGTTCAATAAGACACTTCTGCAAAACCCCAATCTTCTGAAGAAGAGTTATATTGGACTTGATAGGTTAACTCTGTTTCTCTCCACACTTTGCTGCAGGATCTGATTATTTTTCAGCATCTTTTGTTCTAGTAAGCAAGCAACTTTAACTCATTCCTGTGTTTTGTACTTAGGACTTTACATTCAAATCTTTCAAACCAGTGTGAATAGCAAAGAGGAATCCAAAAGTAAATAATGGACTATATCGGACTGGAGAGCAGGTTAGTGCCGGATTGTAGTGAATCTAGGCAATATCCAGCAAGTCCAGAGCTCAGTTGCATAGATAGTTGCTCATCCCTCAGTATAGGATCAAGACTTCCACTTGGTGAAGATGTTTCTATCTAGGTTAGAATATGCAGGGGTTAAAGCCCAACACCAGACAGCCCCACTGAGTGGAAAATGGAGGTTGGACCCTGGAAATTAAGTTGGCATGCAATGGGGTACATATTTAGTGAGGCTGGATGCCCTTACCCCATTGTGAGAGGTTTTGATTAAACTCTTTCTATAGCCTATTGACTGCTGCAAAGGTGGAATGGAAAGTGTCAAAAACCTCAGTTTCCTTCCCGGATTCTGTGACACAATTCCAGGACAAAGGTGTGGATGCAATGTTCGACAAAGTCCTTTTATGCAGGCATCACTGCACAAAGACCTCGTAATTTCATTGGTTAAGAGAGGATTCATGTATCAAAATTAACACGTCAAACTTGGGTTGGCCTAATTGTTTATCAAATGTAACATTCTTGATGACACATACATTCCCTATCACATTAGAACTAGAGTTAGAGTTAAGTTTTAATGTCCATAAGACATAGGAGTGGAAGTAAGGCCATTCGGCCCATTGAGTCCACTCCGCCATTCAATCATGGCTGATGGGCACTTCAACTCCACTTACTCGCATTCTCCCCGTAGCCCTTAATTTCCCGAGACAACAAGAATCTATCAATCTCTGCCTTGAAGACATTTAGCGTCCCGGCCTCCACTGCACTCTGCGGCAATGAATTCCACAGGCCCACCACTCTCTGGCTGAAGAAATGTCTCCGCATTTCTGTTCTGAATTTACCCCCTCTAATTCTAAGGCTGTGTCCACGGGTCGTAGTCTCCTCACCTAACGGAAACAATTTCCTAGCATCCACCCTTTCCAAGCCATAGTTCCAAGCCATGTCGTGTGTTCTCAAGAACAAAAGAACACAAATATGGTGAAAAGTGTATAATGTTGCTACACACGGCACCATCTTAGGTACGACGTACCCAGGTACAAATCTTAGATACTGAAATAGATTAGGTACAAAAGTTGAGAAAAAGAAAAATCTAAAGTGCTGCATTGCAGTTCTTCAGTGTATAAATTAGAAAAATAAAGAAATAAAGTTAAAAGTTAGACATTGGAGGAGAATAAGTTTAACAGAGGAATAGGATAAGGAAACTTTTATCTGTATGTATGCAACTTGTAAGCTTTAATCTTAGGATGTAAAATAGAATTTTACATCATTAAATGAGGCTATTTCACAATGTTGCCTGTGCTAGCTCTTGGAAAGAGTTAGCAAGTTAGTGCACTTTCCCCACAACTCTTTTATATTTTTAATTAACACTGTTGATACGTTATGCTACTCTCATTATTAGCTTCCAACACACACCCCCTTACACAGTGCTTTGCATTTCACTGCCCTCTTGTTCCTAAGCTTCAAACGTGTCATCCTTACACACCCTTCCTTCTATGTACATAAAAGCCATTGCAATTCAAATCATGTGAAACACTCAAAGATCTTTGATCAATATAGTGTTAAATAAATGCAGGCATTAACTTTACCTATCTCACTACCTTCAAACTGAGACTCATTGCATCATCTCCTGTAAGTGCTGGACTTGCTACTTTCTTCCCTCTGTGTTTCCATCCTCTCACAACCTGCAGCCCATTTAAACCCAAGCTTGAGGCACCACTCTCATGGTTCCATGCTCAGTTACCAAATCTCTCCTATTCTTCTCTACCTTGTTGGATGTCCTGCATATAAGGGACTTGTTTGGATTAAAAAAAAACGTTCTTAATTACTGTCCTACGCAGGTGGAAATAAAAGGCAGCGTTAGCTGTCAAAGCAATGAGTCATGCATTCAAACCACACAAAAGCAGTCAGTAGCAGAATAACCAGCAACACATTGTGCTTTTTTGGTGCAAATTCAACCTGCTGTTCATTCTAAAGGATGAATCATGGTTGCACATTTCTCCCCAGCATGACACAGATTTTTCCCTCCACAAAGATAGAGAGCAAATTTAGAACCACAGAAACTTTCTGATATATTTTCAGTTAGGTTAGCCGAATCAAGTTAAAATGATTTGTGCTGCAATTTAACACACTTGACAGTTGCAGTCTGATATAAATTTATCATCGTGTCCTGGTTTAACGAAGAAATAAAGGTTACGATGCTAAAGCTCATACTACTCTACATTAACTGTAGTTACCCATCTTACTTCTTCAACTTCCCCACCTGATCCTGCCAAAAGAAATAAAGACTGCTTTTCAGATCTAAATCAGCTATGTTATCAATCTCACTCATTCTGTTCAGCAATATCCCTCCTGACAGCATCGTCTTGCGAGCACTCATGCCCTGAATTGAAGAACAGAATAGAACATAGAACATAGAAAAATACAGCGCAGTACAGGCCCTTCGGCCCTCGATGTTGCGCCGACCGAAGCCTACCTAACCTACACTAGCCCAATAACCTCCATATGCTTATCCAATGCCCGCTTGAATGACCATAAAGATGGAGAGTCCACCACTGATACTGGCAGGGCATTCCATGAACTCACAACCCGCTGAGTAAAGAATCTACCCCTAACATCTGTCCTATACCAACCTCCCCTTAATTTAAAGCTGTGTCCCCTAGTAACAGCTGACTCCATACGCGGAAAAAGGTTCTCACTGTCAACCCTATCTAAACCCCTAATCATCTTGTACACCTCTATCAAATCTCCCCTAAACCTTTTTTTCTCCAATGAGAACAGCCCCAAGTGCCTCAGCCTTTCCTCATACGATCTTCCTACCATGCCAGGCAACATCCTGGTAAACCTCCTCTGCACTCGTTCCAGTGCCTCCACATCCTTCCTATAGTATGGCGACCAAAACTACACAATACTCCAGATAAGGCTGCACCAGAGTCTTATACAACTGCAACATGACCTCAGGACTCCGGAACTCAATTCCTCTACCAATAAAGCCCAGTATGCCATATGCCTTCTTCACAGCACTATTTACCTGGGTGACAACTTTCAGAGATCTGTGTACATGGACACCAAGATCCCTCTGCTCATCCACACTACCAAGTAGCCTACCATTAGCCCAGTAACCCATCTTCTTGTTACTCCTACCAAAGTGAATGACTTCACACTTAGCTACATTGAACTCCATTTGCCACCTTTCTGTCCAGCTCTGCAACTTATCTATATCCCGCTGTAACCTGCCACATCCTTCTTTGCTGTCCACCACTCCACCGACTTTCGTATCAGCTGCAAACTTGCTCACCCAGCCTTCAAGCCCCTCCTCCAGGTCATTTAAAAAAATGACAAACAGCAATGGTCCCAAAACAGATCCTTGTGGAACACCGCTAGTAACTGCACTCCAAGATGAACCTTTACCATCAACTACTACCCTCTGTCTTCTTCCAGCCAGCCAATTTCTAATCCAAACCTCTAATGCACCCTCAATGCCATACCTCCGTAATTTTTGCAGTAGCCTACCATGGGATACCTTATCGAACGCCTTGCTAAAATCCATATACACCATATCAACTGCTTTACCCTCGTCCACTTCCTTAGTCACCTTCTCAAAGAATTCAATAAGGTTTGTGAGGCACAACCTGCCCTTCACAAAACCATGCTGACTATCCTTGATCACATTATTCCTATCCAGATGTTCATAAATCCTATCCCTCACAATTCTCTCTAAGAATAATCATTCTGGAACCCATTTAGTCTTTTTCTTTTAGTTGTTGCATTGATTGGAGCAGTGAGCAGCCAACCTTGCCCAACTTTGCCCTCCACCTGATTCTTCACCCTGGTACATCTATTTCTGCATGGACTCCAAAGCACAAATAGTAAAATTGGAAGAATATTCAAAACCTCCCACTGACCCAGTCCCCTTGCGATCTCACAAGGCAAACTTTGTCAGATCATGCATTCAGCTTAAGTGTTTGAAGTGTATGGATTTAGAAGGATAAAAGATGATCATATTGAGGCATGCAAGGTTCCTCAGTGCGAACATCATTTCCCATTTTTGGCTGTAAATTTATTGAGGAGAGCAGGCATTTCCTGAAAATCTATATGAATGTATGAATTAGAGACAAGAGTAGGCCAGTCAGATCTTAGAAGCTTCTCTGATGTTCAATAAGATCAAGGCCGACTGATTATGGTCTCAGTTCCACATTCCCACCTACTCCAGGGTACGTGCTGAAAGGATGTGTCCTCTTTTGGGAGAGACACTAGGAGACATGGTTTAAAAGTAAGGAGCCTTCCAATGAAGGTGGTGATGGGAAGTTTCATTTTTCTGTCTCAGAAGGTCATGAATCTTTGGAACACTCTTCCCAGAGAGCAAAATCATTGAGACTTTTTAAGACTGAGGTCAGTTGATTCTTGAGATTTAAAAGATTCAAGCTTTGTCTGGGATAGGCTTATCATCCCGGAAGTGTGTTCTGAAGAATGATGATCCTGCCAAGCTTGCCACACTGAAAGGAGATGTATTCCAGCAAGCTCATTCTGCTACTGACTGCTTGGAATGCATGACTCATTGCTTTGGCAGCCAATGCTGCCTTTTATTTCCACCTGCGTAGGACAGTATTTAAGAATATCTTTTTAAAAACCAATCAAGTCCCTTTTATGTAGGTTATCCAAAAAGGTAGAGAAGAATGGGAGAGATTTGGTCACTTAACATGGGACCATGAGAGTGATGCCTCAAGCTTGGGTTCAAATGGGCACCAGCAAGCATAGCCATTCGAGGATGCATTTTGCATTTTGTTCCAAAATACTTACATCAGCTCAGGCAAACTACTCCAATATAGAAACTCAAACTTTCACTTTAGTTTTCTGAATACTAAAGACTCCTCACACAGCCATTTGGCAAACATTTCATTGCTCATATACCAATCACAAACTGTTCAACATGATCTATTCAAAATCATTTGCAAGTGCACCTTCACAACTGCAATGACTACTTTTAAAGATCCAAGGGTATCATTTAAGAACATAAAAACACAATAATCAGGAGCAGCAGTAGGCAATTCAGTTATTTGAGTCTGTTCCACCATTTAACACTATCATGGCTGATCACATCTAAAGTTGTACTCCAATTTCCTGACCACTCCATAGTCCTTTAACCCATTAATAATTAAAAATCAATGTATTTGCTCCTTAAATTTATCCAGTGTCCTGGTGTCCACCGTACTCTGGGGAAGTGAATGCCACAGATTCATGGCCCTTTGAGAGAAGTAATTCGTCCTCATCTCTGTTTTAAATCTGCCATCCCCCATCCTAAAACCATGACCTCTCATTCTAAACTGTCCTACAAGGGGAAACATTTGCTCTACATCTCCTTTGTCAACCTTAGTTAGCATCGTATACATTGCAATGGTGTTTGACAGCTGTCTGCAGTACACTAGGCCCCTCTTCTTAGACACATGGCCAAAGTGGAACCTTCAACACACCACCTCAATATCTTCAATCTACTGGTCTCACACTGTGCATAAAGAAACGTCTATAATGTTTTGGTAAAAAGCAAGGTTTTCAGACGGCCATGTTGAATCACTATGCTACTCCTCAAGGCAGTGGTTTACTCTCACCAGCAGCTCTCCTGTTTGAGACAAGTTCACAGAGTCCTTCTCTCACACATTCTCACCACCCAACCACACACACATGATGCATTGTTGGAAAAAAGGGAGGAAATTCTCACAAGAGCATGATCAACAAAAGTTTATTTCTCAAACCCTCCATTCCTGGCAACATCCTGGTAAACCTTTTCCAAACCCTCTCATTGATCAACTCTACCAATAGGGGGAGGTGGTGGTAAAGAGCCAATGTCACAGGCTGAGTAATCCAGAATCCCCTTACTTAATGTTCTGGGGGGCATGGGTTCAAATATCATCATAGAAGAGAGTGAAACTTGAATTAAACTAAAATCCGGAATAAGGAGCTGACCTAATGGTGATCATGTCAATTGTTGCTTTAAAAAAAAGCCACCTGGTTCACTAATAATGGAGGGAAATCTGCCATCCTTATGTAACTCCAGACCTACGTTTGACTCTCAGCTGCTGTCTGGGCAATAAGTGCTAGCCTGGCCAGTGATGTCTATATTCTGTGAGTGAACATAAATTAAACGGTTCCTTTGCTGTTGAATGGCAGAGATTACTCAAGGTTTGAAAATGCTACAATCTAATCTATCACACCCAGCCAGCTATCAGATTAGGTGCTGGGTCAGATATAAATGTATGCTCTATTTATTATGAGCAGTCAGAAAAGGTTAAAGTGAGACAGCTCCATACAACTCAAGCCTAACTGTAGAATTGCAGCCCTGGAAATGTCTAAGAAAATAATGAACGGGTGAAGCTTTCTGGTTTGTTTTATTTTTAGTTCCCTCCCCTTTGGTTTGAAGTGAAGATCACTTCAGTGATTCTTATCACATCCAGCTGCACTTCCACAGGTAATGAAATCAAAGTGGAGGCATCATTCGATCGGAGAGCTGTCGGAAGCAATAAAAACGGACAGCATGTCAGCACACGCAGCCAAGTGAGTCGACTCAGATGATACCCACTGAGAACTCATTTTCCTCCCTGTCTCCGAGAGTAAATCAAATCTCCCATCCCTGACAGTGTCCTCCCAGTGTCCAGCAGAGAACTGGGTCAGCCCTGGAAATTCACAGAGCAGGATGTTGCTTTAGCAGGAGAAGGATAGGGGCTGTTAGGTGGAGACACCACTATACAAATGCTTTCTCAAGCAGTAAAATTATTTTCACTGACATTTGACAGTGAATTGCTGGAGGGTCTGATTTAGCAGCATTTCCTGGATTGCAATGATATATAACATGACAGTGCAGCATCTTGATGGCCACTGGGGGTGTGGGAGGTGGTGATGGTGGTGGTGGTGGTGAGGGTGTTAGAGCATACATTTTTGTGCCAAATCATGTTCACCCATCACACTGGCCATCACTTCTGGCCACAACTTGATGACAAAATTCTTACTTGGCTTTTCAAACCTTCCTCCCTCCCTTTCTCTGTAACCTCCATGAGTTAAACAAACTTCCAAGATCTAGCACTCCTGCAGTTTGCACAACCTTACATTTCATTGCTCTAACATTGACCACTGTGACTTCTGCTGCCTAGGCTCTGAGCACTAAATATTTATCCCTCTCTTCACTATCCCGTCTTTGCCTTTAAGCTGCTCCTTGTAGCAATCAATTGTTCTCTCTTTGTTTATTTCAGTCTGTTACTATTGATGTTCACTGTGTATGATTGATCGAACCTGGGTGTGGACTCAGAGACAAGTGATCATAGCCTTAGAAAAAGATGGAAATTAGAACAGTGGACATTTAAAAGCACCCTGAATAAAACATGTTTTATACATAAAACTGTAAATAGGTCTGAAATACTAAACATTTACCAATCCTAACTTGTTGGCATGGAGCTATACTGTAGTAAAACCTGGAAACCTTCAGGAATGGAGAGGAAACCATTTGACTTTTAATGCAAACACATTAGCTGGAGTTATCCATCTATAGGTTCTACCAGACTGGCAGGAAATTAAACCTATTTTAACTGGGTCCAAATTTTAGAGTTCAGACAAAGTCATTCTAGAATTGAAATGTTGACACTGTTTCTCTTTCCACTGGCGCTGCCAGACCTGCTGAGTTTCTCCAGCATTCTCTGTTTTTGTTCTAAATTTTATTTCATGACAACCTTTAGTTTTCTCAGAGGTCCATTATTGACAAATCTCCACAAACTTTATGCTTCCATACTTAATAAAAACAAACATAAACAAAGCTGCTGAAAAATACCTTAATTAAATTTGATACTTAACCTAAACTGCACAATTTTCTTAATGAGTTCAGTGGTTTAAGCAACACATTGCTCAGTGAACAACTATCTGAAACATTTCTTGAGTCCTGTTTTCTTTCCATCTTGTGAACTCTGTGTAGGTTCAATAAAAAGCCACATTCAGTCATAAAACTGAATCTATTTCACCACTTAAGCTTAACATTCAGTGTGCCTTTGACAAAATATTAACTTACCAATAAATATTTAGTAAATAAAGGCCTGTCATCTCAGAAAACAGTTCCATTCAGTAGCCATGAACGTATTAGGTGGGATAACGCTGCAGTAGACATCGTTAATCTGAACTGTTCTGGGACACTAGAGCAATGCAAGGTGGAGAGTTTTGAATGGTTGAGTCTCTGCATGTGTTAAATGAACCTAGATTTCACAGACGTTTAAATGTACACAACAAAAACTTAATCCATCTATAGGGCATCTCGCTTTCTATGATCTTAATGCTGGTACTCATCCATTTATTTAGCACAGATTAGTTTTTGTGGGTAAAATAATGGGCAAGGAATACAGTGCAAATTAAAGCACTGAATTTCATTTACTAGCATTGGCAGACAGATATTTCAAGGCTTGTTTAATTCCATGTTTGGATCCTATCTGAATATCTCTTTGGATGTCCTGTGGCCTGTTATGATTTAGCAAGGTTTCCTTTAGGAGAAAGTGAGGACTGCAGATGCTGGAGATCAGAGCTGAAAATGTGTTGCTGGAAAAGCGCAGCAGGTCAGGCAGCATCCAAGGAGCAGGAGAATCGACGTTTCGGGCATGAGCCCTTCTTCAGGAATGAGGAAGGGCTTATGCCCGAAACGTCGATTCTCCTGCTCCTTGGATGCTGCCTGACCTGCTGCACTTTTCCAACAACAAATTTTCAGCTAAGGTTTCCTTTACCCAAGTATGACTACAGGAGGCTTTTGGTAGGTTTCTGCAAAACCCCTTTTACTTACTCTATGATAAATATGATACTATGAGGTCAGTACACCTCTCTCCAGCACAGACTGGTGCTGCTCACTGTTACTTGGGGGTGTATCTCTGTTGAAGAGTTTGTTGAGTATGCTATTTGAACAGCATTTTTTAAAAAGTCCTCACACAGACATTATTCATTGGAACAGAACATTAATTTTGATGCAAATTACATTCGAGTGTTAGAATGTTGGATATACACACAGAAGCTTGGCAATTTTTTTAATTAATGCATTGCCCTTTTAATATATTCAAAATGTACATTTTTTCTGTGAAATAAAATATGTAAAATTATTCCATCACTCTCAGTGTGCTAATCGCAACACCTCTTCTACTAAGAGTAGAAAGCCAATTCTATTTCTCAGCATTAGTAGCTTTAATAGGAACATAAGAAACATAGAAGTAGGTGTATGCCATTCAGCCCCTCAAGCCTGCTGTCATTCTTCTACCTGAACACAACTTCCTGTATTATTGCCCTTTCCTTTACAGACAGAAATCTAGCAGCCTCTAACACCCTCTGGGGGTGGGCAATTCAAAACACTCACAACCCTCCAAGCAAGGAAGTTCCTCCTCATCTGAATCCCAAATGGCCCACCTTTCTGCCTGAGACTCTGTCTGTGGCTCAAGGCCCCAGCCACAGGAAGCAGCCATCCTAAATCTGCCCCAGCCAAGGTCTATGAGAATCTGTTCCACCTCTCATTTTACCAAACTCCAGAGAATTCAATTCTAATCTTCTCAATCTCTCCTTGTAGGACTATCCATCCATCTGAAGACCATTTTTGTGAACCTTCATTCCATTCTCTGTGTACGTATGTGCTTCCATAGGCAAGGGAACAAAACAGACAATGCTCTAGTCGCAGTCTCACCAAGACTCTGTACAATTGCAGCAAGGTTTCTTTACTCCTTTGTAATGAAGGCCAACTTACCATCTGCCTTCCTCATTGCTTGCTGCATCTGTAGGTTACCTTTCAGTGACTTATGAACAAGGACATTCCAGTCCCCTGGAGCATAAACACTTCCCAATTTGCCCCCATTAAAAAGACCTTCCAGGCAATCAGGACGTGGGTTACTCTCATTCTCACTCAACAAAAATGCAAGAAAAAAGGTTGTTAGTTAGCCCTGCTACTTGGCAGTTTTTGAATGGTTATTTTCAATAATGATTCATTATTCAAGTTATTCAATTTATTCAAGTCATCGATTTACAGCTTTGAAATTGTCTTTTTCTCTGAAACTCATGCCTGCTGTTGTGATAAACCTTATCTTTCTGTAAATGACTCGATGTGTCCTAATATGGGGCCTCCCTTCCCCACATGAATGGGTTGGCCAACAGTATAATGGAAGCTTGCAGATTGACTTTTTTTATAAGGTGATGGTTCTGAAGGAATTGAAGTTCAACTCCATTCCTTCTTAAAATCTAATGAACACAGGGAGGTCTACACTAGCCTTCACAGGGAGTGTATATAATCAGCACACAGCCTGAGAGTTCTAGTAATTAGCCTGACTTGTAAGGTAATTGTATTTATTGATATTATACAAGAAATTATCTTGTTAACTATGAATGTTGCCTCTTCCTTCAATGTTTTATTGTCCACTATTGATTATTAGACAGGCCCTAACAAAGCATAAACAAAGGAATATTGGCAGCAGTGAGCTACCTCAAACAATCCTTACTCTGAACCACAGACCTGCAAAAACTATAAAGTGCCAGTAGTCACAATCAAGGTAATACCACAAACATCTAACACCCAGAGAGTCACACAGCATGGAAACACACCTTTCAGGGTGTAAGTGAGGACTGCAGATGCTGGAGATTAGAGTTGAGAGTGTGGCACTGGAAAAGCACAGCAGGTCAGGTAGCATCTGAGGAGCAGGAGAGTCAACGTTTCAGGCAAAAGCACTTCATCAGGAAACATACCCTTCAGTCCACCTAGTCCATGCTGACCATGTTCCCAAACTAAACTAGTTCCACTATCACAACAGCCATTTCTTTCAACACTCATGGAGATAAATTATCAAGTCAAGGGATTTTATCAACTTTCAGTACCACTAATTTCTCCAGTTCTTTTTTTATCATACTAATATCTTTCAGTTCCTTATTCTCCCTATTCCTTGGTCCTCTAGTATGCTTGGGAGGATTTTTATACCTTATTTTGTGAAGAGAGACCTGAATAACTGTTCAGTTTCTCTACAATTTCCTCATACACCATTATAAATGCTCCGATTTCTACCTGCAATGGGCTTACATTTGTCTTTGTTACATACCTATAGAAACGTGTATATTTTATTTTAATGCTACTCATCAGTTTATGCTCATGTTCTATTTTCTGTCTTTATCAGTTCCTTTGTCTTCCACTGAATTCTAAAATATTCCCAATCTTTAGGCTTGCTACTTTTATGACAACTTTACAAAAATATCGAGTCAGAGATTCAGAGTCATACGGCATGAAAACAGACACTTCAGTTCAACTCATTCATGTCAACTAGGTTTCCCAAACTACACCAGTTTCACTTGCCTGCATTTGGCCCAATTCCCTCTAAACCATTCCTATTCAGGTACCTGTCCAAAGGTCTTCCAAATGTTGAAACTGTATCTACATCTATCACTTTCTCTGGCAGTTCATTCCTTTGACTAAATGTAATCTTTAACTTCTCTTGATAGTCATCATTAGATCGACTTTACTGGTGGGTGTTAGTCTATTAAAGGAATGTAAACCATGTATTAATTATATAAGTGGTAGCCATTGGCTGTTATTATCATACCATTTAATGTAGTTCACAATCCACCACAGTCAAATTATCTCTGATATTTACTGTTTACTTTGTTTGGATTTAAGATCCTAGTTCCAGATTGAACTACATTACCTTCAAACTCAGTGTAAAATTCTACTATGATATGGTCATTTTGCCTCTGCAAAAAGATCTTTAATTAATCCTTTTCATGCAGCACAACACTAGATCAAAAATAGGCCATTGTCCACTTAGTCCCTTAACTACTATTCTGGAAAATAATCTTGCATAAATTTCAAGAATTCATCCTCCACAGCATGAATATCAATTAGGTTTACCCAGTCGAAATGCAGATTGAAGGTGAACATGACAGCTGTATTATCCACATTACAAAGTTCTAATTTCCTGATCTATACCATGCCCAACATTAACACAACTGTTTGGGGGCCTTAAGAAACGCTACCAATATCTGTTGGCACTTGGAGTTTCTTAATCCCTTCCCCTCCCCAACCAAATTGGTTCCACATCTTGATCTTCCAATCAACAATTCTCTCACACTAAACAATGCTAAATAATTGTTGAAATGAGAGGATGGGTTTGTGGTCTGACTTCGAGCTGAATTTGACCTTGCAATTAAGAAATGGATCCACAAATTCCTTTTGATGGAGAAGTCCCATAACCTAAGAATGTGGAAAGATAAACAAACAGGTAAAGAGGTGATAAAATATCAAACAAGGAAAATATCAAGAGTACAAACTATTTTCCAGCTCCTTCTTTCAACCTTCAAACAACAATAAACAATAATACAACCCATTAAGGCAGGTAACATATTTTCAGGAGACTTGTATTGATTGTAAATGGTATATGTGAGATTTTGTCTCTCCCTTCATTCTTCAAGAAATTATCTCAATCTCATTTTTTGATATCTTCAGAGGCAAAAGACTCGCATCCTTGAAGAGGTTTCTTTTATTCTCTCTCCCTGGGGCACAGCTGAACATATAAAAGTAGACTGAATTTCTCAAGCAGCAATTACACAACATTTCAACTATCAACTGGTCCCCTTGACAATCTTAAGGTCTTGTTCTTTTGCCAATAAGAACAGCAAAGAACAAAGTATCAAGGCTTTTCTCACTAGGATTAACCCTTTGAACACCATCTGAGTCTTCATGCTTCAAGTATGTTTCCAAACAGGACATTTGCACAAACATGCATCAGCCATTGGGATGCAGGGCAACAGGATTGTTGTAGGTGTATATTAACACTTTCTTTCTCCTGTGGCATTGCTCAGACAGAGCAACAGGAAGTGTGTCCTGTTTATGAAATGCAAGCCATTCTTCAGTAGAACTAAACCGGAGATAAGGAGAGTTAAATTGTGAGGGTGGGTTGTATAAAAAAACTTGGTATTCCTCTGAGTAGAAAATTAAAGAGTGATCTGACTGAGGTGTTCAACTGTGACATAAGGAGTATAATACAGAGTGGGCCCACAGATGAAGAGATGGTGACTGAACGGTGATGACTCCAATGTTGGTGGGTCAGGTGGTGATGAAGGTATTGTTGGTGGGTCCACTGCGGGACTCCTGGTGGAGGTGGAGGAGCAAAGATATAAGCTAAATACATCATAGTCAAGCAGCTTTGTGATTTCAGTCAGTTAAAGGCTATCCAACTCTCAAGGTGGAGAGAAAAAGAAACAGTTAAGTGAAACCTATAGATGTGTCAGTTTTCCCTGGTGTTTGAGGTGATGGGATAGATGGGATTGGATTTTTACTGTATTTCAAAATGTTTCAAATTGTATTACATGTACATAATTTGGTTTGCACTATTTTATCTCCATTTCTTTTGCATAATAAAATTCTGTTTTATTGTTAAGACCAAATCTGCAGCATTGCATGCTAATGTTTCTATAATTGTCACCTCGTTCAATAAAAATAGAACAAACTATATCCCATCAAGTCAGATTTCAGTTTGGGATCTGACTTGTCCAATAATAATATCAGCTGGATTATAATGTTTTGTAAGAGGAGTTCAATTAGCTCTCTTGCTGTGATAATTTTCACAAACCTGTAAAGGCGTCCTTTTCATGTACTTACCAAATTCCTTTTTGAAGGTTACTACAGAGTTTATCACAGATTGGACTAGGGGCATCCTCCTTTCCCTGAAGGACATTGGTGAACTATTTGATTACCAGAGGATACCACAGAATCTCCACAGCGTGGAAATAGGCCACTCAGCCCAGCAAGTCCACAATGATCCTCTGCAGAGCATCCCACCCAGACCGATCCCTCTGCATTTCCCATGGCCAATACACCTAATCTATGCATACCTGAACTCTATGGGCAATTTATCATGGCCAAATCAACTAACCTGCACATCTTCGGACTGATTATTAACAAACAGTAGTGTCTTTTGTAATAATTTCTTTTCCCCTCGTACAATCGCACAAATCACAAAGTGGCCTCACTGTGCTGGATTTTGAACTACCAAAATTAACTCAGACCACTAGCTTGGTACTTAGTTCATATATTACAGCATAGTCACTGGTCACTTCGCTAACTAAAATCAAACAGGAATGAGCACGGAGTCATTTTCTCTAAATATTTATTTAAAAGCTTGGTGGTCTACAAAATGTAGCAAGTTGCAACTGAACAGAGAGAGATTTCTGGTTTGATACAGCAGGATTTATGGAAGGGAGAAATGATTGGAATATGTCCAGTACATGAATTCTTAAAAAAGGAGTTGGCAGGCATGATGTTTATGTATTCACAAGGTGGGCACACAGCCAGTTCCCAGGTCTCTGTTACTGTTTCTCTTAGCTGTATCTAAAGAGGAGTAATTGAACTCAAACCCTCTAATTTTTATTCTCTGACCACCATTTTCTCTTCTGAGAAAAAAAAAGTTCAATTTGCATTTACATAGTGCCTTTCACTGCCCCAGATGTCTCAAAGCCCTGCACAGCCAAGGAAATGTTTTTTGAAGCATTGTCACTATTGTAACATGACAACAAATTTACACACAGTAACCAAACACCCACAAACATTATGCAGCAATCCGTACATGGGCTGTCATTTGAGATGTAAATAAGGGTCAGGACACCAAGGGAAAAAGCCCCTGCTTTTCTTTGAAATAGTGTCATGAGATCTTTAACATCCATCTGAGGGGGCAGATGGGATTCTGCTCAAATGCCAAATCTGAAAGTTGGCACCTCAGCAGTGCTGCATTCCATCAGAACTGTGCTGGAGTGTCAGTCTTGATATTTCTACTCAGGTCCTTGAATAAAAATTAATTGCAGAACCATTTCCAGTCTAATGTCACCACTAAACACATCTGTCTCTGTCCATCCCTTCCAGAACTTCCGAAGGGGCGGTTTCCACAGCGATACACATCCACTTTTCCATGAATGCCAGCCCCCTCACATTCCCACCTCCACCCCCCTCAGCAATCGCCTGTCCCTTTCCCATGGCACTTTTCTACTCGAATGTGGGAGTTGTAACATCTGCCCTTTAACTTCCTTTCTCCTTCATGCAATGTCCCAAAATATTCCTTTCAGCTGAAGCAGTGATTTTGCATTCATCTTTAAATTCCGCAGAATGCATTCATTGCTTATAATTGGCCTGCTTTAAATTGGAGATGCAAACATAGATCAAGTCACACCTTTATGGAACACTTCCATTCTGTCCGTAAGTGTGACCACAAGTGATCAGGGCTCAGCTGCCATTTACACTCCCCACCTTAAGCCATCACACTCTGACCTTGGTTTGCTGCTCCGTTCCAATACAGCTCAATAGAAGCTTGAGGAATATAAAAAAGAACAGTAATTGCTGGAGGGTCACAGTTCTGAACTAGGATCACTGAACTTGAAACATTAATTCTGTTTTTCTCTCTCTCCACAAATGCTGCCAGACCTGCTGAGCTTCTCCAGCAATTTCTGCTTTTGGTTCAAATTTCCAGCATCTTTGTTTCATTTTACCTGAGGAACAGAATTGCATCAGACAATTCAATGCTTTATAGCCTTCTTGAATACATATTCAGTCCAACAATTTCAAACCATTCACTTTGTCCCACAGCTTTGCTTCCTTTACTTTCCATTTCACTTATCTTGAAAATAGTTTTGGTGATCATTTTAATCTCAAAACTAACTCACTTCTAGATAGAGTGAAATTCAATAGAAGAGTCCAGAATTTTGGTGCATCAGTAAAGTTATTCATTCTAATGATTTCTACAGATTACTTGAGAAAAGTAAATATGGAGATTGAATATACAATTGATCAGAGACAACGTTATTGTGGGTAATGCTGATGAATCATTGTCAGATTTATTAAAGGCAAAAGAAGACCTTACTTTGGAAAAAATCAGGAGTTGTTAAGAGGAGCAGAGGTCCAGAAGCATTGCTCAATCTTTCAATGAGTGGGAAAACCTTAGTATGGAAAATAGTCAGAATCTGTTACATTTCCTTCAGAATAAGATGGTAAAAGAAAACCAAGAAAAGAAGTCACAGCTATAAGGACAACCATGAGAGATCAGAAATCCCTACAATGCTGTGGCATTGTTAAACCTCTCAATTGTGAACAGTTCCAGGAATTAAAACAGAATGTTTTCACTGTTATTTTCAGAAGATTTGCAACAGCAAAACATTTACTGAAAAATTTAAGAACGAAAGACTTCACACATTGTTCTATTTTGAAGATCCGGTTCAGATGGAATAAGATGGAGCTTAAATTATCAGCTATCTAGGGATTTAATTGATGAGTGTTGACAAAGTTGAACTTTTGTGACACACAGAAAGACAGACCAGGGACTACATCAGGTTTCAGTCAAGAAGATCTGTTTTACACCAGCAGCATGGCAGTGCACTTGAACAGCTTTTATAGCTGGAAAGAAGTCATAAAACCACTTCAGCAGTTTGAGTAGACTTTTTCTTAAAGTTAATTTACGAAACGTCAGTGAAGGACTGGATTCTAAGAGCAAGAGAATGTGTCACAGGCTGTGAGTGAGTGAGTGGGTATGAGAAAGTGATTTTCTGACCAAGTATGACTGAATCAGTGAGAGTATAACCAGGTGGGTGTGAGAGTGTCGGGGTGAGTGTAAGAGAGAGAGAGACACACACACACAATGTGTGGGTAAATGATTGATTGTTTTATGATGCCAACACTTGCTCACAAACTATACAACCTGCTCTCACATCTCTGACTTGGGCTGCCCACAATTTTGAATTCCAAACAAGGTCACATAGACAAAATGTTTGATATATCTTGGCCTTTGATGCATTATTATTCCTGAATTCCCCACAATTAACAACCTGGGAGCTACCATCGACCAGAAACTGAACTGGAACTGCCATATGAATAGCGGTTACAAGACCAGGTTAGAGGAACACTGACTAGGAATACTGCGGTGAGTACCTCACCTCCTGCCACCCCAAAGCCTGTCCACCATCTACAAGGCACTTTGTGTGTCTCTCTCCCTCTCTTACACTCACTTCCACATTCTCACATCCACCTGGTTGTACTCTCACGGATTCAGTCAGGAGTGTGTTGGAATACTCCCCACTTGCCTGGACGGGTGCAACTCCAACAACACTTAAGAAGCTCGACACCATCCAGGACAAAGCAGTCTACTTCATTAGCACCACGTCCATTTACTCATTTCACCTTGATGCTCAACAACAACAGCCTGTACCATCTGCAAAATATACTGCAAAACTTCACCAAAGATCCTTAGGCAATACTTCCTAAAGGCAAGAACACTTCCATCCAGAAGGACAAGGGCAGCAGATGCCTGGGAATATCCCCACCTGCAAGTTCCCCTTCGAGTCACTCGCCATCCTGACTTGGAATATATTACCATTCCTTTGGCATCAGTCATCAAAATCCTAGACCTGCCCCCTCCCACCAATGGCATTCTGGGTCTAGTTGCTTCAAATTGATTGCATTCCAAGATGGCAACTCACCACCACCTTCTCAAGGGTAACGATGGGTGAGCAATAAATGCTGTCCCAGCCAGCGACCCCCATTTCCCATGAGTGAATAAAAATATGCTGGATTAGTTATTACAATTTCACCCAGAAAAGGAGATTTTCATGAAACTACTTCAAAGTCAATTGGGCATCATCAAAATGTAAAGACTCTTCCTCAGTAGAGACATTGAGGAAATAATTTCTAATTGCCAAAACTGTGAAGCAGAACAAGGAGAGCCATTGAGAATGCTTGAATTTTCAACAGGAAACAAGGATGTTGCCAGGGTTGGAGGGCTTGAGCTACAGGGAGAGGCTGTATAGGCTGGGGTCGTTTTCCATGGAGTGTCGGAGGCTGAAGGGTGACCTTATGGAGGTTTATAAAATCATGAGGGGTGTGGATAGGATAAATAGACAAGGTCTTTTTCCTGGGGTGGGGGAGTCCAGAAGTCGACAGCATAGGTTTAGGGTGAGAAGAGAAAGATTTAAAAGGGACCGAAGGGGCAACGTTTTCACACACAGGGTGGTGCGTGTACGGAATGAGCTGCCAGAGGAAGTGGAGGAGGCTGGTACAATTACAACATCTAAAAGGCACCTGGATGGGGATATGAATAGGAAGGGTTAGAGAGATATGGGCCAGGTGCTAGCAAGTGGGACTAGATTAATTTAGAGTATCAGCATGGATGAGTTGGACCAAACGGTCTATTTCCATGCTAGATATCTCTATGACTCTATGAAAGGTTGGGCATGGATGTATTTGTCATCATTGGCAAGTCACATTTGATTATTATGAACTACTTTTCAAAACGCACTGAAGATTAAAAAGTTATATTCTACAGCAACAGAAGCTTGAATATTGAAAGACATTTTTTGCAATTCTGAAAACAGCTGCTCCTGACAATAGACTACAACAGACTACAGACTGCAAATGAATCCTGCTGCATTTGCTGGGCGGCACAGTGGTTAGCACTGCTGCCTCACAGCACCAGAGACCTGGGTTCAATTCCTGCCTCAGGCAACTATGTGTGTGGAGTTTGCACATTCTCCCTGTGTCTGCGTGGGTTTCCTTCAGGTGCTCCGGTTTCCTCCTACAGTCCAAAAACGTGCAGGTTAGGTGAATTGGCCATGCTGTAGTGTTAGGTGAAGGGGTAAATGTAGGGGAATGGGTCGGTGTGGACTTGTTGGGCCAAAGGGCCTGCTTCCACACTGTAAGTAATCTAATCTAAATACTTTGCCAAGAGATTCTAATTTAGCTCAAAATATCCACAGTCCAACAGTGAAATTCAACTTGGAGTCAGAACTATTAAGCTCCTTCTGAAAGATTTTCCAACAGCAATATTGAACTGTAGATCCACTCCATTATAATATTGACTAGCATCTTTTGGAATTATAGATGGGAAGGAAACCTGAAACCCAACCTCCTCCTATGCTGTCCAAGAAGTTATTTGCAATATCACAATTCAAAGATTACCAGAAAGATAAAGAAAGATTTGCAGAAAGCAACAAGCTCAGAATTCTAATAACAGACATCATGGTGGACTAATAACCCAGGGACTCAGGCTAATGCTCTAGGAATCACCATGATTTACAGAAGCTTGTATCAGTAAAGTTGACCAAGATAGCTATCATCGATTGTTGTCCAAAACAATCTAGTTCATCAATACTCTTTGGGAATGAAATCTGTTGTGTTTACCCAGCCTCACAGAGATGCGAACCCAGACTCTCAGCAATTCTCACTCTTGACCCTCTGAAATGGCCAAGAGTCAAAAGGTGTAGTGCTGGAAAAGCACAGCAGGTCAGGCAGCAACTGAGGAGCAGGAGAAGTTGACATTGCGTGCATAAGCCCTTCATCAGGAATATGAAAGGGTCACGCCCAGCTCTCCAGTGCAATTAGGGATGACTAACAAATATTAGCCTTGCCAGTGACACCCACATCCCATAATGAATTTTTAAAAAGCAATTATTTCAAGACTACTGGGCAAATTTTTAAGGTGAGAGGAGAAAGATTTTAAAAATTCATAAGGGGGGCTTTTTTATATGGATGGTGGTTCACGTGTGGAATGAACTTCCTGAGGAAGTGGTAACAATTACAATGTTTAAAAGATATTTGGATAGATACCTGAACAAGAAAGGGTTGGAGGTATATGGGCCAGGAGCAGGCAGGTGGGACTAGTTTAGTTTGAGATTATGTTCAGCATGGACTCTGCTTCCATACTGCAAGGAAACAGACCCTTTGGTCCAACCAGTCCATGCTGACCAAATTTCCCAAACAAAACTAATTCCATGTGCCTGTGTTTGGCCCATATCCCTCCAAACCTTTCCTATTCATGTACCTATCCAAAGGTCTTTTAAATATTTTAAATGTACCCATCACTTCCTCTGCCAGTTCATTCCACACACGAACCACTGGCCGTGTGAACAGGTGGCCCCTCAGGTCCCGTTTAAATCTTTCTCCTCCCGTCGTAAGAATATGCCTCCTAGTCTTGAACTCCTCCACTCTCAGGGAAAGACCTTTCCTATTCACCTTATCCATACCCCTCACGGGTAAAATTCCACAATACAAAACAAGGAGCAAAGCTTCCAATTGTGTTTTAGAAACACAATATGCAAAATGTTTTTTTGTTCAAATCCCAGCTGAGATGGGCTGGGGGTGGGGACTTGACGACAAAGACCTGATATAACGTTGTTTTTCAGATGCCCCACGTGACGTGCCACCATCCACCAAGCATTTTGTGAAAGGATGACTTTCAGTCAGAATCACTTTCCTCTTGCAGGGACAGATGCTCCAATTGTGTCAGGATCAAATTCCCAACCTGTCACTTAGGAGCAGCTGTGGAACATTTGCATTCAACTGATATGTCAAGGGGAAATGATGGATGATGTGTCCAGGAAAATATGGCATTCATATTTGAAAGAGTGATAACCAGCAGACACTCTAAATAGCAAAAAAAAACTGACGCTTCTGAAATAAAAAGATCAACCTGAAGCAAACCTCAATTTGGCAACAAGGAAGTCACTGACAATGGACGGAATGAGATAGAGGCTCACTGACAGGAACGTTGGCATCTGCAAGTTCGGCTGCACTGGGTCATAACTAATCACTTTCCCAGTTCAAATTTCCATTGGAATCATTATCAAATATTTTGCACTGTCTTGTTTCAAATCAATATGACCATTCCTGCATTGTTGGAGAGAGACACTAGGTGTCAGTGTAAACTAGGGGTGTCGACAGCGTTTTGCAGCGCACCTAGCCATGCTAGGTCTTTGAGAGGGCTATCCAAATAGGCCCAATTGCACCCATTCTGCTCCATCTTAGATTGTACCCTGCTCCCTTTAAAAGTTGGCATGTGTTTGCAAAATCAGCCACTGGCACCTTGTGTTTGGGATAGAGTGCTGCCTCCCACCTCCTTCCTATACCGTGTCTGAGGGCCTGTTCAATTCAAAATAGTGGAAGCTGAACCTCTTGAGAGTCCTAACATGAAGACTCACTTTTAACAATAAGAGAATGTAGTTTATAGCACAGCAATAAGTCGGTGAGTTAGGCACAATCAAGAGCCAGAGATGACACATCTGAGCCCATCAGGAACTAGAACTGGGATCTGTATGTTCACACAAACTTGCGACACCATCAGATTGGGTGGAACCTAATGTAGTCTCCAACATTAGCTCTTTTTGTGTCCATTACCTTAAAAAGTTGCCAATACATCTGTCTCCACCCTTCTCGGCCCCCATTTCAGGTATTCCAGTCGACAAAATACTCCACCGCTGACATTCATACTTGGCTTAAGTGTAGCATTACATAATGCAGAGTTTCCTTCCCTTTTGTACGCACAGTGATTAGTCTATCTTCACAAGTCACGTGCAGTCTGATGTAACAGAAGTGCTCCTACCTGCCTCCCATTTCCAGCCTGTTTAGTGGAGGTAATTGACTTGGAAGGTTTCACAGTAACCCTTCCCCATCGTTTCTTAGTCCTTTCAATCCACCCATCCACTAACTCATCATTTAGTGCCACCCTGTCTTCTTATCAACCCCAAACACACCCCCACCAAACCCACATCCACATGTCTATATTTTTATTCAGTCGTGCAATGTGAATGTCGCTGGCTGGGCCCAGCATTTATTGCCCGCCCTAGATGCCCTTGAGAAGGTGGTGGTGAACTCCCTTCTTGAACTACTGCAGTTCACCTGCTGTGGGTTGACCTTTAATGGGGAGACAATTTTTTTTAAAACTTTGGAGTGAGGGCTTAAACCACCAGTTATTAAATACCTGAAGACTCATGACTCAGCAGATAGGGAAAAGTTATCTTCACTGGATGAATCAGGATCCTGAGGGCATAGATTCAGGCATGAGGGGAAACTTCCTCACACAGCAATGAAGGTCTGGAAGACACTGCTGGAGAGTATGTTGGAGGGATAATCAATCAAGATATTCAAAAAGATGGATTATTATCTGAGAATGAAGAGTGTGCAGGGCTACAGGGGGAGTAGTACCAGGTGTACTGCTCAGAGAGCCAGTGAAGACATGATAGGCTGAATGGCCTCCTCCTGTGCTGGAACAACTTTGTGATTCAGAAATTCCAAGGATGGCACACTGACAGCCTCTAGTTTCTGGTGACTAGTGGGGCCTGCTAAAATTATGAATCAATAAATCTAAAACTGTTATTAGCTGTAAAATTATGGATTGTTTAACACTGCATCCATTGAACCCTAAAGTGTCCAGTAGTTAGCATTTATAAACCTTCCATCCAGTGAATACATGATTCATGACTCTCTTTTAAAAAGTCCACCTGAAACTCAGTTAAATGGGGTTCAGGCATTACAGACTCCATTCCCCAACAACCAAGGGTCTAAGGCATTAGATTCCTAATCAATGCTAAATTTAGGAAATCTCCTTGAGAAACCATGAACGAGATGAGGAAAACATCAAAGATAAAGTTGTACCAGAAGGGTTAGCTCTTCCACGATGAAGGGTGAGACAGCAAGAGATTTAGCATTGCCTTTAACCATATTCAGTTTGATGCTAACATGAAGTGCCTGAATTGAAAAGCTGCATTCTCCACTTAATAATGTCCTTCAATGTGATAAGCAATCAAATACAACTTTAAATGCAGTAAAATCCTGATAAATACTGAATGACACTTTTTTGAGCAGATTAACCAGTAATTGTCAGTTCTTTCCTGTGAAATAACAGTGAAATAGACTGAATTCACCAAAGGTGCTGTGTGCCATGTTAAATAGACACAGTCTATGAATCAATGAACAGTTTATCACTGTCATTTTCTTTTGTCAAGTTTGAACAGATAGGAGTTCAATTAGAGAAAACCCTGATAAAAGCAGATCATGACCGTTAGAGTCAGGTGCAGTATTGGGCACTTAACTTTTGTCAAGCAATCCCTGGAACATCTGAAACTCGCTGACCTTTACCACCATCCAGAGGTGCTGCCTTTTCTGATCTCATTTAAAAATTACAGCTTCCAGAATCATCCACAGTTTCCAAAGGGAGGCTGAATTTTATTTTGCAATGTTTTGGAGGTAACGGTTGCCTGTCTGAATGGTTTCTTTCAATCATCTCAAATTACATCTCGACTTACCCTGGTGGAAATCAATGCAATACCATGTCTCCTTGCCTTTGTCGAGAAAATTGGATGCCTCCCAGCAAATTACAATGCAATGATTCAATTGAGAGCTTCCAATAACATCATCTGGAGTCGGAAACTAGATTCGCGCTTGTAATTCATGGAGGCATCCAGTAATAAGATACTGAAATTTTCATACATGAAAAATATCAAAATGGACCTAGTGTTGCAGAAGGATGCACCTGATGAATTCCATATTTATGGCAGTATTAGCAGCTTCAATTTGGTAGTGACAGCTCCTTCATATCTCTTAAAAAAATCCAATCAACAAAAGCTCTCAATCTGATTATTTCACTTTGAGTCCCTCTTCATCTGTGGCCATTTGATACCACACAATTTCCTCTGGTCTCAAACACTCCGGCTGACAGTCCCACCAGGATTAAATTCACATTCGAGCCATTCATTAACTTGTTTCATATTGAACATTTTTGTTTTGCCTTCCAAAACCTCTTGACTCCATGCACCTTGTACGCCTTGGGTTACTGACCCCAGACTGAAGAAGGGGAGTTGGACAAATGGGCAGATCTTTCAGAGCTGGATTAGTGGTGCTGGAAGAGCACCAGCACAAACACTATGGGCCAAATGGCCTCTTTCTATGCTATCCAATTCTATCTGCTTAATCCAGCTCCTTTATTTGATCTTCTGAACCTTCTCTTAATTCACTGTTCCTCTTCAGTTGTAGCCTCCAAAGTTTAACGCCACTATGATCTTAAATTGTTTTTGACATTAGTTAATGGTCATCATTCCACTAAACGTGCCATCTCAGTTGTCCTTGAACTCAAACGATATACACGCTTTCCATTTCCTACAACTGCCCCGTGTGGATGAAGTTGTACTTCTCACGCTCTGAGTCGTTTGTTATACTGCATTGGCAGCTTTTTCATTTCCTCTTTGTGCATTTATGCTTCAGCGTCTTGGTATACCTCGAAGCAATGTTCCATCAATATTGGACAAAGGTGTACGTGAGGTTGGGGAAAGCAGTTAAGAGAGCAGGCCAATCAATACCTAACCCGATACCCTGTGGTTTTCTGATCAGGCCAATGAGGAATCCAACAATACTGATCTATTAGAGGGTTTTTTTGTAAAAATGAGTGAGGTCTCAAGCCAATGTCCTATTCTTTTAGGATGTAAAAATATCTTGTCACTATTTCAAGGAGCAGGGAAATTCTCGCTGATGTCCTTGCGAACAGTTCACATCGATTGTACAGGCGACCTGGTCATTACTGTTTTGGGATAACTCGGATTGCTGGTTAGAACAAACATAGAACATAGAACAATACAGCACAGAACAGGCCCTTCGGCCCACGATGTTGTGCCGAACTTCTATCCTAGATTAAGCACCCATCCATGTACCTATCCAAATGCCGCTTAAAGGTCGCCAATGAATCTGACTCTACCACTCCCACGGGCAGCGCATTCCATGCCCCCACCACTCTCTGGGTGAAGAACCCACCCCTGACATCTCCCCTATACCTTCCACCCTTCACCTTAAATTTATGTCCCCTTGTAACACTCTGTTGTACCCGGGGAAAAAGTTTCTGACTGTCTACTCTATCTATTCCTCTGATCATCTTATAAACCTCTATCAAGTCACCCCTCATCCTTCGCCGTTCCAACGAGAAAAGGCCGAGAACTCTCAACCTATCCTCGTATGACCTACTCTCCATTCCAGGCAACATCCTGGTAAATCTTCTCTGCACCCTCTCCAAAGCTTCCACATCTTTCCTAAAGTGAGGCGACCAGAACTGCACACAGTACTCCAAATGTGGCCTAACCAAAGTCCTGTACAGCTGCAACATCACCTCACGACTCTTGAATTCAATCCCTCTGCTAATGAACGATAATACTCCATAGGCCTTCTTACAAACTCTATCCACCTGAGTGGCAACCTTCAAAGATCTATGTACATAGACCCCAAGATCCCTCTGTTCCTCCACCTGACCAAGAACCCTACCATTAACCCTGTATTCCGCATTCTTATTTGTTCTTCCAAAATGGACAACTTCACACTTGGCAGGGTTGAACTCCATCTGCCACTCCTCAGCCCAGCTCTGCATCATATCTAAGTCCCTCTGCAGCCGACAACAGCCCTCCTCACTGTCCACAACTCCACCTATCTTTGTATCATCTGCAAATTTACTGACCCACCCTTCGACTCCCTCATCTAAGTCATTAATAAAAATTACAAACAGCAGAGGGCCCAGAACTGATCCCTGCGGAACTCCACTTGTAACTGGACTCCATGCTGAATATTTACCATCTACCACCACTCTCTGACTTCGACCGGTTAGCCAGTTTTCTATCCAATTGGCCAAATTTCCCTCTATCCCATGCCTCCTGACTTTCCGCATAAGCCTACCATGGGGAACCTTATCAAATGCCTTACTAAAATCCATGTACACTACATCCACTGCTCTACCCTCATCCACATGCTTGGTCACCTCCTCGAAGAATTCAATAAGACTTGTAAGGCAAGACCTACCCTTCACAAATCCGTGCTGGCTGTCCCTAATCAAGCAGTGCCGTTCCAGATACTCGTAAATCCTATCCCTCAGTACCCTTTCCATTACTTTGCCTACCACAGAAGTAAGACTAACTGGCCTGTAATTCCCGGGGTTATCCCTATTCCCTTTTTTGAACAGGGGCACAACATTCGCTACTCTCCAGTCCCCTGGTACCACCCCCGTTGCCAGTGAAGACGAGAAGATCATTGCCAACGGTACTGCAATTTCCTCTCTTGCTTCCCACATAATCCTAGGATATATCCCGTCAGGCCCGGGGGACTTGTCTATCCTCAAGTTGTTCAAAATGTCCAACACATCTTCCTTCCTAACAGATATCTCTTCTAGCTTATCAGTCCGTTTCACACTCTCCTCTTCAACAATACAGTCCCTCTCGTTCGTAAATACTGAAGAGAAGTACTTGTTCAAGACCTCTCCTATCTCTTCCGACTCAATACACAGTCTCCCACCACTGTCCTTGATCGGACCTACCCTCGTTCTCGTCATTCTCAGGTTTCTCACATACGCATAGAATGCCTTGGGGTTATCCTTGATCCTATCCGCCAGGGATTTTTCATGCCCTCTCTTAGCTCTCCTAATCCCTTTCTTCAGGTCCCTTCTGGCTATCCTGTATCCCTCCACTGCTCTGTCTGAACCTTGTTTCCTCAACCTTATGTAAGCCTCCTTCTTCCTCTTTACTAGACATTCAACCTCCCTCGTCAACCAAGGCTCCCTCACACGACCATTTCTTTCCTGCCTGATCGGTACATACATATCAAGGACACGTCGTATCTGCTCCTTGAAAAAGTCCCACATTTCCACCACATCCTTCCCTGACAGCCTATGCTCCCAACGTATGCTCCTCAAATCCGGTCTTACAGCATCGTAATTTCCCTTCCCCCAATTGTAAAAACTTCCTTGTTGTGTGCACCTATCCCTCTCCATAACCAAGGTGAAAGTGACAGAATTGTGGTCGCCATCACCAAAATGTTCACCCACTAACAAGCCCACCACTTGTCCCGGTTCGTTACCGAGTACCAAATCCAATATGGCCTCCCCTCTGGTTGGACAATCTACATACTGCGTTAGAAAAGCTTCCTGGACACACTGCACAAACACCGCCCCATCCAATCTACTTGATCTAAAGAGCTTCCAATCAATATTTGGGAAGTTGAAGTCGCCCATGACTACGACCCTGTGGCTTCTGCACCTTTCCAAAATCTGTTTCCCAATCTGTTTCTCCACATCTTTGCTGCTATTGGGGGGCCTATAATAAACACCCAACAAGGTGACTGCACCTTTCCTATTTCTGACTTCAGCCCATACTACCTCCAGAGGCAGATCTCCCTCAAACTTCCTTTCTGCAGCCGTTATACCATTTCTAATTAGCAATGCCACCCCCCCTCCTTTTTTACCACCCTCCCTAATCTTACTGAAACATCTGTAACCAGGAACCTCCAACAGCCATTCCTGTCCCTCATCTATCCATGTTTCCGTGATGGCTACAACATCGTAGTCCCAGGTACCGATCCATGCCTTAAGTTCACCCACCTTATTTCTGATACTCCTTGCATTGAAGTATACGCACTTGAGCCCATCTCTGTGTCCGTAAGTAGTCCCTGTCAGTGCTACCTTCTCCACAGCCTCCCTACAGTCTTGGACATCCTGACACACAGCTAGCTTACTTGCTGGACTACAAGTCCGGATCCCATCCCCCTGCCAAATTAGTTTAAACCCCCCCGAAGAGTGCTAGCAAACCTACCCCCCAGGATATTGGTGCCCTTCTGGTTCAGGTGCAACCCGTCCTGTTTATACAGGTCCCACCTTCCCCAGAATGCAGTCCAATTGTCCAAATATCTGAAGCCCTCCCTCCTACACCATCCTTGCAGCCACGTGTTCAACTGCACTCTCTCCCTATTCTTTGCCTCTCTGTCACGTGGCACCGGCAACAACCCAGAGATGACGACTCTGTCTGTCCTAGCTTTTAGCTTCCAGCCTAACTCCTTGAGCTCTTGAATGACCTCCCCGCCCCTCTTCCTACCTATGTCGTTGGTGCCAATGTGTACCACGACTTCTGGCTGCACACCCTCCCCCTTAAGGATTCTGAAGACACGGTCCGAGACGTCTCGGACCCTAGCACCCGGGAGGCAACAAACCATCCGAGAGTCTCGCCCATGTCCACAGAACCGCCTGTCCGTCCCTCTAACTAGAGAGTCCCCTATAACTAGCGCTCTCTTCTTCTCCCCCTTTCCCTTCTGAATCTCAGAGCCACAGACCCCTTCACTGCAGCTTACACCTGCAAGGCTGTCCCCCCCAACAGTTTCCAAAGCTGCATACTTATTTTTTAGGGGAACGACTACAGGGGAACCCTGCACTGCCTGTTTCTTCCCCTTCCCACCTCTAACTGTTACCCAGCTACCTCTGTTCTCTGGCGTAACTATGTCCCTGTAGCTTCTATCGATCACCCTCTCAGCCTCTCTAATAATCCTCAGCTCATCCAGTTCCAGTTCCAGTTCCCTAACTCGTTCGGTGAGGATCAGGATCTGACTGCATTTCCTGCACACGAAGTCGGCAGGAGTATCGGTGGTCACCCCTACCTCAAACATCCTGCAGGAGGAACATTCCACCGCCTGTGCTGCCATGACTGTACACTGTCTCCAAAAACAAGAACACTGAGTCAATAACCTGGGGTCTAGAACACACCCACTCAAATACTAATCACTTACCTTCCCGCCCAGCTATGCGCTCCAACCTCACTTCCGCTGCCCGCTACAGGTAAGTAATTTTGAAACAAACTGTCTTACCTTAGCTGTAGTCTCCCGGGTTCGTTTTTCCTCGGCCGCTGCTCCCACTCAAAAAGTGTTGCATTTCTTACATTACATGACATTCAAATTATAGGATCAGCCCCAAATCAGTTTCAATTGTAACTTTAGTGAGCTGTACAATACATCATATATAACATTTATGGTCACTTTCCCAGTGTGGTTTCATCCATCTGCTTTAGATTTCATGTTCTACTATTTCACATTTTCATGACTGTTGTGGCAGAGTGGTAGTGTCCATACCTCTGGGTCAATGAGACCTCATTCACATCCCACCTAACTCCAGAGGTGTGCAATAACATCTCTGAGCAGGTTGACATTAAAAAGAATCTTACATACATTCACAGGGGAGTTGGTTAGCCCAGTTGGCGGGATGGCTGTTTTGCAAATGCAGTGACACCAGCAGTACGGGTCCAATTTCTGCACTGAATGAGGTTACCATGAAGGGCTCATCTTTTCAATCTCTCCCTTGCCCGCAGTGTGGTGGCCATTAGGTTAAACCAACATCAGTCCTCTCCCCATAACTAGCGATCAGCCCTATGATGGCAACTTTACCATCACAGGTATTGCCAAGTTTCTTCATTAGGGCCCTCACAGCTTCCAGCTTGAATGGGTCATTCCTAGCTTACAATAACCTTAACCAATTCCTGTTGAGTGTCTGTATTTAAATTTTCTTTTTGGATTCATAATACTACCTTTACCCCTCCTCATTATAAAACAACACACACAATGGCCACAGTTTTCCCTGGCAATGAACAAATTATTATTTCTCCAAAGTTCTTGCAAATTCCTTAGATGTCCAGCATGGAGTTCCTCTACAAGAGGATGAAGTCCTATTTTCCAAAAAGCTGTTGAACCTCAAGGTGAGATTCTCACAAGTGAGCAGTCGGGAGCTCAATTGCAATAAAAACTGATTATTACCCAATCTCACCTCTTTCACATGTAACTTCCCATTCTTCCTCCCAGATATCCCAATCATGGAGAGAACTTCTGCCCAAGGTAAGGGGTGAGGGTTTACTGGTGGTTGAGGAGAACAGGAGAAGTGGGGCACCAAGAGGCCTTGGGGCAAAGGTAATAAACGGAGTTTGTGAAGATAGTCGGAGAACAGTCACTGAGCATCCCAGAGAGAATATTATACAGATTTGTTAAATTCTAGACAGGGTCGATGCAGGGAGGAAATTCCCAATGGTGGGTATGTCCAGAACCAGGGGGTCAGAGTCTGAGGATTTGGGGTGGACCATTTAGGATGGAACTGAGGAGACATTTCTTCATCAAAGAGTGGTGAGCCTGAGGAATTCATTATTACAGTAAGGAATTGATACAAAAACATCGAATGGGTGGCACGGTGGCTCAGTGGTTAGCACTGCTGCCTCACAGCACCAGGGACTCTGGTTCAATTCCTACCTTGGGTGACTGTCTGTGTGGAGTTTGCACATTCTCTCCATGTCCTCATGGGTTTCCCATGGGTGCTCTGGTTTCCTCCCACAATCCAAAAGATATGCATTTCAGGTGAATTGGCCGTCCTAAATTGCCACACCAAGAGTAAATATTGGGTAGGGGAATGGGTCTGGGTGGGTTACTCTTCGGAAGGTCGATGTGGACTTGTTGGGCTGAAGGACCTGTTTCCACCCTGCAGGGAATCTAATGTATGCAAGAGACAGCTAGATATAAAACTTGGGAGCAATGGTTATGGGGGGAAAAGTAGGATTAGGCTATTGAGTTGGACGATCAGCAATGATCATGATGAATAGCAGAGCAGGCTTGAAGGGCTAAATGGCCTCCTCCTATCTTCTATGTTTCCACATAAGCCCGTAAGCCCTCTATGAAATGCACCAAAATTGGCATTTAGCCAATGTCTGATAACATTCACCTCAAATTTTACCTCTGAAGAAAAGATTACATTGTTCCTTGTGGGATCAGGCTACCAAGTTTTGAGCATTGCAAGAGCGACTTCATTTCACGAGTACCTCATTGGTTGGAAAGCACCTTGAAGTCATGATAAATAACACTACCCTCTTTTTCTTCCTTGCCTTCAGATAATTTATTTCTATTTTAAATCTTGTATTAATTCAACTGCAATGGCAGACTCCATGCAGACGCTATTGAAGAGCTTTCGAGATTTTTTTTTTAAAAAAAAGAATTATTCTAGTGAACCTCCTTGGAATTGCCATGCATTCACCACCCATCCAAGACCTGACTGCAATCTCACTTTACCTTCTTTAGTGAATTAGAATTCCAGGTGGACAGCAGAATTAGTGCACCCTTGAGTAATACCCACCAATCGTTTCTGCTGAACAAACGTTTAAGTGATGATACATTTTTAATTTTAAAATTGTCCCTTTTCGATTTTAAAATAATCTAATTAAAACTCGAGATGTTTCAGCAACGTTATTAATCCAAAAAAGGTCACGGATCAGTTGAACTCTTGCTGTGCCTGTAGCAATATTGGAACAGAGCAATTTGACAAGCTGCAGAGAATTGTATGCTTAATATTTAATTGGTTTTCTATCATGTAGCATCAGGGACTGCAGTGTTTTCTAATTAATTTTTGCTTTATTTTTACAGTTATTAATAACTATTATCTATAATGATTGCATTCATTTCATGCTTGCATTTTTCAAAGCCACATATTCAAAAATAAATGTCCAACTATTAGTCATGACTGAATAACATTTTACATTTGTATGGCTATTTAAATACCTCTTGGCACTTTATTCAGAAGCATTTCATACACAGTTTGTTAAAAAGGCTACTACAAACAATATATAGCTCAAAGTGGGTCAATAGCAACAACATTCTGGATTAGTGGTGCTGGAAGAGCACAGCATCCTTGGATCCTGCCTGAACTGCTGTGCTCTTCCAGCACCACTAATCCAGAATTTGGCTTCCAGCATCTGCAGTTATTGTTTTTACCCAATAGCAACAACAGTTGACATTTGTAAATTGGCTTTAACAGAACAAAATATCCAAAGGCACATGACAAAAGAGACAAACTGACAGTGGTTAGCGCATATAAAGTGAGATTTAGCGAGAAACCAGTAGCTGAGTAATCAGTGGAGTGATGGCCAGATGTCCATGACAATATGGTGTTGCCTGCCAACATCTATGTAATGTAACTGAACAACTATAGGGTGGCACGGTGGCCCAGTGGTTAGCACTGCTGCCTCACAGTGCCGGGGACCTAGGTTCAATTCCAGCCTCAGGTGACTGCCTATGTGGAGTTTGTATGTTGTCCCAGTGTCTGCATGTTTCCTCCCACAATCCAAAGATGTGCAGGCCAGGTGAATTGGCCATGCTAAATTGCCCATTGTGTTAGGTACATCATTCAGAGGGAATGGGTCTGGGTGGGTTACTCTTCAGAGGGTTGGTGTGGACTTGTTGGGCCGAAAGGCCTATTTCCATATTGTAGGGAATCGAATCAAACTTCTGCCCATGTACATGATAGGCAGAAGCCTTGGGATCTCTGCTGTCTATTTCTATATCAAAAATATACTTGAAGTGTGAAGTAAGCCAGTTTATTTACTCTCAATCATTATAGTTTCTAACTTGTTCGTTGTGAACAAGTTCGGAGTCTGTGGCTCCTGGAGGTAGGTGAAGAGTTGAGAGTGTGGTGCGGGAAAAGCACAGCAGGTCAGGCAGCATCTGAGGAACAGGAGAATCGATGTTTCGGGCATAAGCCGAAACGTTAATTCTCCTCCTCCTCAGATGCTGCCTGACCTGCTGTGCTTTTCCCGCACTACACTCTCAACTCTGAGCTCCAGCATTTGCAGTCCTCGCTTTCTCCTGGCTGGTGAAAAGTTCCTGGATAAGGGAGATTGATGAGCAACAAGAGATCTCACAAGCCAAAAGGACCATTTCAGTGAAGTGAGACTACTGAACTGATGTTCATTCCCATAACCCGAAGTTTTTGTGTGTCTCTACGTATGAATAGGGGAGTTTAATAAAGCGGGTCCATCGAATCATAAGCGCAGAAACAGACCCTTCGGGCCAACTCGTTCATGCTAACCAAGTTTTCCCAAACTAACCTAGTCCTATTTGCCTACACTTGGCCCCTATCTCTCCAAACCATTCCTATGCATGTAACTATTCAAAGTGATTTTAAATGTTGTAACTGCACCTGCCACTTCCTCTGGCAGTTTATCCCAACATTGAAATTACCCTGAGTGTGAAAAAGACGCCCCTCAGATCCTTCTCAAATCTTTCATCTTTCACCTTAAAATATGCCGAGGTTTAGAATCCCCTATCCTATTCACCTTATCTATACCCCTTATGATTTTATAAAGCTCCATAAAAAGGTCATCCCTGAACCTCCTACGCTCCAGCGAAAAAAGGTCCCAACCTACTCAACTTCTCCTTTTAACTCAAATCCTCCAGTCCCAGTAAAATCCTGGTAAATCTTTTCTGAACCCTCTCCAATTTAATAATGTCCTTCTACTGTTCTAGTTTTAACTAGAAGAGACACACGTAGAAAGTTCATTACTGGTTACCTAGCTTTAAATTCTATCTGTAATAGGCAGCAATTGTTAACTAGGCGAAAGTGAGGACTGCAGATACTGGAGATCAGGGTCGAGAGTATGGTGCTGGAAAAGCACAGTAGGTCAGTTGGCATCTGAGGAGCAGGAAAATTGACGTTTCAGGCAAAAGCCCTTTATCAGGAATGAGGCAGGGAGCCACCGAGGTGGAGAGATAAATGGGAGGAGGGTAGGGCTAGGGAGAAGGTAGCTAAGAGTACAATAGGTGGATGGAGGTGGGGATGAAGGGATAGGTGGGAAGGAAGATTGGCAGGTAGGACAGGTCATGAGGATGGTGCTGAGCTGGCAGATTGGAACTAAGGTAAGGTGGGTTGAGGGGAAATGAGGAAACTGGTGAAGTCCACATTGATGTCCTGGCGTTGAAGTATTCTGAGGCGGGAGATGTGGCGTTCTTCCTCTGGGGGTCGGGTGGTGAGGGAGCGGCGATGGAGGAGGCCCAGGGCCTACATGCCCTCGGCAAAGTGAGAGGGGAAGTTGAAATGTTCGGCCACGGGGCAGTGGGATTGAGTGGTGCAGGTATCCCAGAGATGTTCCCTAAAGTGCTCTGAGGCGGCGTCCGGTCTCCCCAATGTAAAAGAAGACCGCATCAGGAGCAACAGATACAATAAATGATATTGGTGGATGTGCAGGTAAAACTTTGATGGATGTGGAAGGCTCCTCTGGGGCCTTGGATGGAGGTGAGGGAGGAGGTGTGGGTGCAGGTTTTGCAATTCCTGCAGTGGCAGGGGAAGGTGCCAGGACAAGAGGGTGGGTTGTTAGGTCGCGTGGACCTGACCAGGTAGTCACGGAGGGAACAGTCTTTGCGGAAAGGGGTGGGGAGGGAAATACATCCCTGATGGTGGGGTCCATTTGGCGGTGGTGGAAGTGTCGGCAAATGATGCTGTTTATGTGGAGGTTGGTGGGGTGGAAGGTGAATGAGATGTGTTGGAGGGCATCTTCAACCACGTGGGAAGGGAAATTATGGTCTTTGAAGGAGGAGGCCATCTGGTGTGTTCTTGGTGGAACTGGTCCTGAAGTCCTGGGCCTCCTCCAGCGCCACTCCCTCACTACCCAAAACCTGGAGGAAGAACACCTCATCTTCCGCCTCGGAACACTTCAACCCCACGGCATCAATGTGGACTTCACCAGTTTCCTCATTTCCCCTCACCCCACCTTACACCAATTCCAACCTTCCAGCTCAGCACCATCCTCATGACCTGTCCTACCTGCCAATCTTCCTTCCCACCTATCCACTCCACCCTCCTCTCTGACCTATCACCTTTATCCCACCACCATCCACCTACTGCACTTAGCCACCTTCTCCCCAGCCCCACCACCCCTCCTATTTATCTCTCCAGCCGGGAGGTGTCCAATCTCATTCCTGATGAAGGGCTTTTGCTCAAAACATTGATTTTCCTGCTCCTTGGATGTTGCCTGACCTGCTGTGCTTTTCCAGCACCACTCTAATCTGGACAGTAATTGTTATGTGCAGAATCCTGGTCCCTCCTTTTTGTAAAATTTAAGGAACAGTGGGGTTGGATTTTCCCATGTTACCATGGGAATGCATGGCAACTAAATGAGGTTTGAATAAAACAAAAGAATGGAGGACGCTGAAAATCTGAAACAAAAGCAGAAATTGCTGGAGAAACTCATTATGTCTGGAAACATTTGTGGAGAGAAAGCAAAGTTAACATTTGAGTCGTGACCCTTCGACAGAAATGAAAGTTGAAGTTCATCCTGGGGTCATATTTGGCCACAAAAACGTTGTAAATACTTTATTTGGAGACCATTGCCAAGGAAAGGAATCAAGACAGTCCCTCAGATTCAAAATGTGGAACAGTAACCAAAAACAAGAGGTTCAGTTTTCCCAGTAATTAATTGGAGAGAATATCTGTCCCTCTAGTACTGGGTGTTGAACAAACAGTCTGATAATATAGCCACAGCAAAAGAGATGAGGGTGAATCAGGGCACGTGATGATGATCATAAATGTTGGCATTACCATCCTTGTGAAAGTTAATATGGTGAGTTCAATGATATTGCCAAAGCATTTGACTTACGCACAGCAAGATGCCACAAACAACACAATCTAATAAGAGCAGGTGATCTGTTTTTGTAATGCTGATTGAAGAATAAAACAGTGGTTAGCCTTAAGAAGGTTCCACTTTACTGCTAGATAGGAAGAGACAAATAAGGTAAAGTAATATTATGAGTGATGGAATCATGTGGAAAGAACAGTCTAAAAGTGACAATTAGACAGCCCAATTGCCTAGTTTATAGAATGTCAGAGAGAGGGTGTTAAATGATTGAACTGTAATTGGACAGTAGACAATCTATAGACTTTGCATTTTGTATGAGCGTGCAGGACACCTTTCATTTTTAAACCTGTAAATTAAAGAGCTGTGCATAATTTGTAAACCATTAAAACACAAATCAAGGATTACACAACATTATAAATTAGGACCACTTGGTTTATTTGTATTGTCAAAAATCCAGCAAGTGCTGCCATGATCATTTTTCAACAAAACAATTGTCTAAATGTTTGGAGAAAAAAAACACACCCAGAAATCTTGCACCTAGTCAGTTTTTTTTTTATTCCTACCAGACAGAGTGATGAGCCATTAAATGCATTGAGAAACTAACCATCTTTCTTTCCCTCCCATTAGTTCAGGCCTATTTCTAACTTATGGACATTGAAAAAGAAATGTGACTGGCAATGTGATACTAGAGATGCAGCCTGTCAGCTCATTACCAAAGCTTAAATATTATTAATACATAGCAGACTATGAATTGGACACCTAGCATTGCTGACTCTAAAATTTCATGTTGTACAGGCTTCAGTAACAAAGCAGGTGCAGTAACCAAAATTAGACACTGGTTGTTTCAGGTAGAGCTCCAAAAAGAACAACATTAACCCAATGAACCCCATGCACCTTCAGTCCTCATTTGCTCTCTGTCACAGTAACAAAGAAAGGTCTGCAGACTGCCCTTGGAAATGTTCGAGGAAATGGTTGAACAAGTGGTTAGCACTGCTGCTTCACAGCACCAGGGATCCAGATTCGATTCCACCCTCGGATGATTATCTGTGCAGAATTTGCACATAATACCCAATGTCTGTGTGGATTTCCTCTGGATGGTCTGGTTTCTTCCCACAGTCCAAAGATGTGCAGTTTGAGTGGATTAGCCACACTAAATTGCCCATAGTGATCAGAGATGTTCAGACTAGGTGCATTAGCCATGGTAAGTATGGGGATAGAGTGGGTAGGATGCACTGCGGAGGGCCGGTACAGACTAGGTTACTTACAGTATGGAAACAGGCCCTTCGGCCCAACAAGTCCACACCAAAGCGCAACACACCCAGACCCATTTCCCTACATTTACCTCTTCACCTAACACTAGGTGCAATTTAGCATGGCCAATTCACCTAACCTGCACATTCTTTTGGACTGTGGGAGGAAACCACAGCACCCAGAGGAAACCCACGCAGACACAGGGAGAATGTGCAAACTCCACACAGACAGTTGCCTGAGACAGGAATTGAACCCCGGTCTATGCTGCGAGGCAGCAGTGCTAACCACTGTGCCACCATGCCGCCCATAACTGGGGGCCTCTTGATCTGCAGTCAAATGCTCTACCACTGAGCTATAACCCCACAAGATGGGCCAAATGGCCTGCTTCCACACTGTAGCAATTCTATGAATCTAACCGCATATCTTGTCTGTTAAGAACAAGTCAGAATCTCGAGGGGAGGGGAAGGAAGTAGGGCTGGGGCATTGGAACAGAGACAATGGGAAATCCTCCAGCTAAAAATCAAAACTCAACCAGTTACTGCTTCTTCCCAAGTTTAAGTTTTCACAGCTGCATGAAAATGATCCCTCCTTTCATTTACTTATCACCTTCCAGAATAAAACAAAACAGCTGCATGTGCATAGCAAGATCCCACCAAAACAAAATCTAGAAGTAAACACTTTGTTGGGTAGCAGTGCTTGCTCATAAGTACATTACAAAATGACTGCCCAGAGCAGCAATGAGCAGTATGGATTATGCACTGGTCCTCAGGGATACAATACCAGTGACCGAGGAGACTAGTACCACTCAGTGCATGAAGCCCCTGGCCCAGGCACTAATACAATTCTACGTTTATTCTCTTGGTGGCAAAACCAAACTTGAGATACTCCATCCCCATGCGACTATTCTTGACATTTGCATTTAAACAGTGTCTTTAACACTACGTGCCATTTCCTTTGTGCTGTGCATGGGCAACTTGTGGAGGAGGTTGGCAGGTTTGGCTTTGCCATGTCTAGGGGCTGGAGGTAGTCCCTGCAGCTTAGATTGGATCATTCCCATTGTTTACAGACCCAACTGACCTGCACTCCAGCCTCAAGTGCCAAAAGGGGTCCCTTGCAAGGGTCAACTGGGGGAAAAAAAAAAGGAAGTGCTCTGGATTCCTGGTTGGGCGCTTGTGGATGTAAACCAGGCCTGCACCATCCATCTCCCCCCACTTGGAAGTCTACCTTAGCCCTACTGAGCTACCCTGACCAAGCAAACTAGCAAGTGATGATATCAGAATTCTTAGTATGGAAGCAGGACATCTGACCCATTAAGTCTATTCCAATCTCCTTTTAAAACAAACACTCCACCCAGAGCCAACCCACTCCTGCAACCCCCCCATGGCTAATCCAGCTACCTGCCTGCACATCCTTGATACTATGGATAATTTACCATTTACCTAGGAGCAAGGGAGGACTGCAGGTGCTGGAGAGTTCAACGTTGGAAAGTATGGTGCTGGAAAACGTACAGCAGGTCAGGCAGCATCCAAGGAGCAGGAGAGTCAATGTTTTAAGCATAAGCCCTTCATCAGGAATGCTGTGCTTTTTCTAGCGCTACACTTTTCAAGTCAGTCCACTTAACCTGCCCATCTGTGGACTGTGGGAAGTAACAACAGTACCTCTGGAGGAAACCCACTCAGACACAGGGAGAATGTATAAACTCTGCACAGTCAATAGCCCTGAGGGTGGAATTGAACCCAGGTCCCCAGTGCTGAGGCAGCAGTGCTAACCATTGTACCACCATGCTGCCACACACCTAGGGCAACACTGTGCTTTCCCACAAAGGGGTTAAATGCTGGTCATAAATTACTAACCACTGCCATCTTGTGGTGCTGTTTGGTCACTTTGATCCCAACCCTGGAACTTGTCACAGGGAATTATGTCAAACATCTGTCACCCACTTTGTCTCCCATTCAGGACGGTCAGACAACGATGGCACCTTTGCAGTCAAGTGGCTACTTTTCATCTTTATGGTCTTAAATCCCCCTGCCCACATCACAAATAGCAGCTGTTTAAGGGAGACACTGCTGCAGAATCAGCACAGTCATGGGTGGGGTGGCGTTAGGGCTGCTGAGAAGACTAGGTGCAGGGCTACTCTGTTTGGCACCACAGGAACATACCAAGTGAGCATCAGTGAGGGTGCAGCACCTGATTTAAACTGTTCAGAAACTTAAAGCAGTGGTGGCTCAAACCAGAAGACACTTGGCATTGAAGCAGATCAAGCCTATTTAGTTGCAGCACTGGAACTAACTAACATTTGAACAGAAATGTGCATTGGTCCCAGGGCCCAAAACCTCCTTCAGGGACCTGCATCCCTCAATTTGAGCAGTCAAGAAAATTCTCCCATCCCTGCGCCCTTCTGGTTCTTGTACAAGTTGCCTTCAGTTCCATCTCCTACCCCCTGGTGGTAGAAGCCTCATTACACCGGAGTCCTCCTACTTTTCATCATGGCAGTGTCCCCATCTCTGGCAGGATGCTCATCTTCAATAGCCTGATGTGCAGCCCCAGATGTGCCATATCCCATCTACAAACAGGTTGATAAAAGGAAACTAGAAGGGCAATGGCAAGTGGATTTTATGCTTTGTTGTAATAACACTCATTTACAATGTCCAGGTTCAAGTCAATTTGACCTAGAGGTGTGTCATAACATCTGAAGAGATTGATTAAAAATAAACGTTAGTGCTGTTTTGGCAAAATCCCTACCTCTGGGCTCAAAGCCCACTTGGTCTACGGGTGTGTCATACCATGTCTGACCAGATCCACTAATTGGGTTTTGGTAGGAGGACTACAGGCACTATTGTCCTTTGACATGAGCCCAATCTGACCATCACCCCACACAATACGAAGAATCCTTCGTGACCAGAATGTTTGCCAGAGTTTGAAGGAGAAAATTGGAATAGCACTGCAAAAATAAAAACAAAACGCCTTCCTTGCAATTGCATAATTCACGGCTGACCTATTTTGCAAGAAAACTTAATTCATGGCACAAGGGGTCTTTTACTGTAATATAAATGTTTAAATCATACACAATTCTTCCATCAGTTCAGAGAAGACTGGAAAACTTCTGGGGACAGTGAACTAGAGCACGAATGCAAATAAACACGAGGATTGCAAGAGAGTAACCCACCATTTTATCTTCCAATACACTAAACAGATTCATCAAGCCGGGGAATAAAACTGGCAGATACAGCACCTCACCAACTCTGCAACATACAATAGAATCTAAATACCTTTAACTAAAGATCACACAATACCAAGTTAGAGTCCAACAGGATTATTTGGAAGTACAAGCCTTTGAGGCACTGCCTCTTCATCAGGTGGTTATGGAACATGACATACGATGCAATTTATAGAAAAAAGGTTAAGTGTCAAGGAGTTGTAATCATCACAGTTGTTGGACTATAACCTGGTGTTGTGATTTTTAAACTTTGTCCACTCCAGTCCAGCACCGACACCTCCAAATCCTAAATATCTTTGACAGACAGAAGGTTGGACCATAAGGCCAGAGTCTGCTCCACCATTCGATCATGGCCGACTTGTTTCTCCACCCCATTCTCCTGCCTTTTTCCTGTTTCCTTTGATCCTTTTACCAATAAAGAATCTATGTATCTGTCTTAAATACACCCAATGACTTGGCCTCCACAGCCATGAGTTCCAGAGGATGGTGAATCTGTGGCTGAAGAATTCTTTCTGATCTCAGTTCTAAAGGTTCATCCCTTCCCGAAGGCAGTGCCCTCAGCTCCTAGTCTCTCCAACAAGTGGAAACATCTTCTCTATGTCTACCCCATCAAGACCACTGTGTTCTGTAAGTTTCAGAGGCTCTTCCAGCCCCCACATCCTTCTAAATTCCATTGAATACAGTTCCAGAGTCCTCAACCACTCCTCGTTTGACGAGTCTTTCATTCCCAGGATCATTCCTGTGAACCTCCTTTGGACTCCTCTAATGCCACAAGATCCTTCCCTCGAATATAGAGCCCAAAACTGCTCAATATTCCTAATGCAGTCGGACTAGAGCCTTACAGTCTCAGCAGCACATCTCTGCTCTTTTATTCTAGCCGCCTTGCATTTGCCTTTCTAACTGCCAACTAAACCTATGTGATAACCTTCAGGAATCCTGAACTAAGAGTCTCAAGACCCTTTGTGTTTTAAATTTCCAAAGACTTTGCCTGTTCAGAAAAATGGGTTACACCTCTATTCTTCCTACCTAAGTGCATGAAGCTCAGCCTTTCCCACATTGTATTCCATCTGCCACTTTTGTCCACTCCCCCAGCCTGTCCAAGTCCTTCTGCAGCCTCTCCCCTTCCTCAATGCTACCTGTCCCTCCACCTTGGAGTCATCTGTAAACTTAACGCTCTCAGTTCCCTTGTCCAGTTCATTAATGTACAATGAATAGTTGCAGTCCCAACAGAGCCCTGCAGAACTCCACTGGTCACTGGCTGCTGTCCTGAAAAAACACCCCCTTATCTCTACTTTTTGCCAGTCATCCAATCCTCTGTCCATCCAAATACCTTGCCCCGAACACCATACACTCTTATTTAGCAATCTCGTGTGGCACCTTGTCAAAGGCCTTCTGAAAATCCATTGGCCCTCCTTTGTCTAATTTGTTCATTACCTTCTCAAAAGGATTCCAACATATTTGTCAAACATAACCTCCCCTTGATGAAACAGTGCTAACTTAGCGTTATTTTACTATGCACTTAAGTATTCCACAATAGCATCCATAATAACTTCTAACATCTTACCAATGACTGAAGTTAGGCTAATCAGACTATATAGTTTCCGGTCTTCTGCCTCCCTCCCTTCTTAAACAGGCATGTTGCATTAGCCATTTTCCAGTCTTCTGGGATTCCTGAAAGATCAGCACCAATACCTCCACAATCGCCCCAGCTACCTCCTTCAGAACTGTAGCGTCTAGCCATCTGATCTGGGTGATTGATCTACCCAAAGACCTTTCAGCTTCCCCAACACTTTCTCCCAGTGATGGCCACTGCAGTCACATCTACCCCCTGACTCGAAATTCTGGTATGCTCAGGTGTCTATTGTGAAAACTGATGCAAGTACCTATTCAGTTCCTCTGCCTTTTTTAAGAAAACCATTACTAATTCTCCAGCCTCATTTTCCAGTAGTCCATTGTCCACTGTCTCCTACTTACCTTTTAGATATTGAAAAATACTTCTTGCAATCTTTATATAACTAGCCATAGTTTATCTTTTCCATTTGCTGTTTGAATTCTGCTCTGCTGATTTTTAAAGGCTCCCCAATCCTTTGATTTCCTCACTAATCTTCACCATGTTGTATGATTTTTAAGAAAATCATATCCTCAACTTCCCTTGCGGTTGCCTCATCCTCCCCTTAGGATGATTTTTCCTTCTTGCGAAGAACTCTGCTGTGTCTCCTGAAATATCCCCAGAAACTCCTGCCCTAGCTGGTCTACCATCTTCCCTTCTGGGGGTCCCTTTCCAGTCAAGACTGGCCAGCTCTTCCCTCAAGTCCTTGTAGTTACCTTCATTCAACTGGAATCCTATAGTAGTTTTTCCTTCTCAAATGGCAAGGTGAATCCTCTCATTATGCTCACTTCCCCTCTCGAGGTTTCTTCACCTTAAGTTCCCTAATGAAGTCTGCCTCATGACACCTCACTAAATCCAGAATTGGCCTGATCCCTAGTGGGGTCTACCACAAGCTGCTCCAAAGAAATCTATACACATTCCACAAATTACTTCTCTTGAATCTGCTACCAACCTGATTTACCTAGTCCACTTGCATGTTGAAGTCCCAATGAATAGTGTTTTTTTTTGCCTATATCCTGATTTATTTTCTTCCTACCATTCTAACTACTGCTAAGAGGCATTATTCTTTTTGCCTTTGCAGTTCCTCTACACAGATTCTTGATCCCTTATCAATTTAATTTCATTTCTTACTAGAAGCCAACCCATCCACTCTGCCTGTCCTTTTGATAGAATGTATATTCTTAGATATTTTGGCCCCAGCCTTGATCCCCTTGCAGCCGCGTTTGTGATACCAACATCGTATGTCAATTTCAATTTGTGCTACAAGCTTACTTACCTTGTTTGGTGCATTGCATACATTTAAGCGCAACGCCTTCAGTCTTTCTTTGACAGCTCCCTTTCAGTTGTCCTGTTATCTGCTCCATCTGAAGTTATGTGGCTAACCCTTTCCTATTAAAGATTCCAGGACAAGTAATAACTTTTGCTGAGCCCTCCCATCTTTTCAATTTTCCAAAAAGTCCAGTTGCCTGAAAAGTTTAGAAAAGCAAAGCTGAGTAAAGGTCAAAAGCATAACCCTCAAAAAATATGACAATGAGCCACTTAGGTCTGAGGAGAGGTGACCAAAAGCCATAAGGAAATCACATTTTGTGCAATTTGAAGGGAGAGAAATGGAGAGGTTTTAGGGAAAGAATTCTAGAGCTCAGGGTCTAGTCATTGGCTAGAGCATCACTACCATGGATTTAAGGTCATTGCCAAAAGAACCAGGAAGAACATTTCTTAAAAGGCAAGTTATGAATGCCCCCAGGCTGGAACATTGGGCTAGTGGAGAGCATCAGTAAATTCTCTGGGAAATTGAAGCCAATTAGATGTCACTAATGGAAAGGAGTCGTCGGCAACAATAAATTAAATTCCAGCTGAGTGAGTGCCAGCACGGTGACAACTGACTGTTTACATTAACGTGATATGCAGGTATGAAAAAAATGCAAAAAATGAAAAAGCTACAAGTGTCAAGGGCGTGCATTTACCAATTAACAGCTGAGTAAACCACAGTGCTTCCCAATTCTGTTATTTACTGGATGGTATTCTGATATGAACATAAGGAACAGAAAGCTACTCAGTCCTAAGTGTATGCTACATTCAATAAGATCATGGCTGACCTGATGTTAAACCTCCATTTTATGTCCTTCCATACCCCCAATAATCATTCAGCCTCTTAGTAAATCAACACCGCATATTTTAAGTGTTCAAAGATTCTGCATTCACTGCCTCACTGGTCTATAGTTCCCTGGCTTTTCCTGGTCTCTTAACCAGCGCCACCATGTTAGCAAGCTTCCAGTCTTCTCGCACCTCAACTGTGGCTATTGATGCAAATATCTCAGCAAGGGGCCCAGCAATCTCTTTCCTAACTTCAGAGTTCTAGGGTACACCTGATCAGGTCCCAAAGATTTATCTACCTTTATGCATTTAACAATGTCCAGCCCCACCTCCTCCAATATAGAGATTTTGCTTCCCCCAAGGTGTTGCTTTTGGTCCTTGGTGCATTCTCCACAGCAATGCTTCGACCAGCGTCTTTTCAACCAATCTGCACTCTTGAAGTGAAAACTATAGCTCCTATTGAAATTTAGTATTCTTGAATTGCCCTGAATAATGCAAGATGAAAAGCAATAACAGCACATCTTTCTAGCAAAACCCATTAAATTTGGTATCCAAAGTGCAGCTGACACAAGGAAATCTGCACTGCTTTTAGCTGTACATTAGGATCTGGCATTGCTGATCAAGAACACTTTGATCCCACAGAAGCTCATTAGAAAAGAAAGTTTAAGTACCAGAGAGATTTGCAAGACAACGGTAAAAAATGTTTTTTTTATTAAAATATTCACGACACGCCAGGACGAGAGTTGCAAAGGGGTTTGTGACGTATCTGGAGGAAAAGAGGATAAAGAATAACACACCTTATTCCCTCATCTTTGTCAAGAAACTTACGGATTGATAAGTTCCAGGATCACCCATCAAGAATGGGCTCCTAGCAAGATACCAGAGAGTGGCCAGTACCGAGTGAACTTGCATCCCAGCAGACAGTGCTTCAACAAAAAGGCAGAAGAGGAAGAAAGTGTAGAGGGATGGGGGAAGACTGTAGGGAAATGATTCTTTTAGCTGAGAAAGGAAACAACCTTTGAGCCATTGCACCTTTTCAACAAAATTGCAAATGCACAACTTACATAAGGACAAGTGTTTCAATCAAAGCCAAAAACAAATGTTACTTTTAAGTTAAATTTTCTTGCTTAGAAAGAGGACTGCTATGGCCAAAAAAAATGTCAACAGACCCAAGATCAGTGACTGGTCCACGCAGGACTCTGCCAAACACCGGAATGTAACTGAACAGGGTCAGGGAAACTTCAAACAAAAAGACAGGTGGACCAGCTCCAGCCCCTCAACAGGATTCTAGCTCCTGCAGATAAATTGGTTCCACCTTTCCAAAAATATGCAAAACAAAAGTGTTGTCTATTGGTGGGGTAATGTACTAGCGTGTGGGCTAGAATGATGTAAAAGTCACATCATTTGGAATAGTCATTAGACATTCCTGCACTACAGGGAAAGAAAGGAAATGTTCTTTGTACTGCCAGTCATCCAAAAGGAGAACAAGAATTTCAACCTGCAAAGAACCTGGAGATAAACCAGACAAATATCAACGGTACAATATCATCCAATGTAATGGTCACATATTCTACTATCTCCTCTTCAGAGAATACTTGCACTGATCTTTATCTTCTTCAGATTTCTTTGAAATCTGTGCATTTTCATTTCTTGTTAAAAACTCAACTCAAAATCCTAGTTAACTTGGTATTTATGTCAAAAGTAATTTAATTTAGTTTGTGAGAAACAAAGGAAGGTTTTTAAAACTCCAAATAACTGGGCAGGAGGTGGTGTAAAAGAATGAAAAAAGATAGACTGAACCTAGGAACTTGTGATTTGTCCTATCCATCAGAAATTGGAGTGGAAGCCTCACCCAGGGATGGACAGTAACAACCAGCAAGTCAACTGTTCGTCAAGACATGGAGAAAGCAGAGAATGATAGGTTCCAAGCTCCCCAATTCTGAGAAAAGCACAAGGCTTGAGTTTATTTCTTTTATTTATCGAGAAAAAAACTCCTCAGTATAATTCAGGGTTATATTTCCTTCAGAGACCAGGACCAACTGCTGAATAAATTCTCTTCAAGATAAGTTTTGCACCTGAAGGGATTTAACTGTGGACAAAAAGGCAAGTTTTATTTCTATGATCTTCTAAAATCACTGCATCCATGTTCTTTGCCAATATATAATTTTGTCTCAGTTCAAAAAACAGACTTTGTATTGTTATCACAAACCTGCCTTAATACGCTTCAGAGATCCCTAATAATACTCTCCACATTTAACATGATGCTCCCACTGGTCTGATTATAAGGAGCTATTCTGTTACTAAAATAAAGAACTAGAAATATCTCAGAATGGCAACCTGTAATCTCGATCTATTTTGATTTCATTCTGGGAACAGCATGGTTATGTGTACAATTGTGCATTGATACTGGAACAAGCATCCAACAGCAAGGATCCAGTGGATAAATCTAGCCATGGCGTTGTGTTCAGTATTACACATTGCTATTGACACAGTTGGCAAATACACTACCCACAATGCAACTAAACACTCCACACCATCATAAACCAATATCTATAGAATCATTTTAGTTCAATTATCACAGCCTTAGTCATCATCCTGCTCCTCAACCAATGCTCCTTTCCCAGCCGTTACTTAAAATTAGGATTACAATGGGTCTGTTCATCTCTAATCAACATTCCTGCTGCTCTTAACTGAGCCCCAGAAAGGATCACTGGCTCAAAAGTCCCCATATGGATGTTAGGGGAGGTCGAGAGCAGGTTGAATGTGAAAAACTTGTTCCCATCATGATAGAAAAGCCTTGACTAATGTATCAACTACTGACCCAAGGGAGTGCAGCTGTTTAGATTAGATTCCCTACAGTGTGGAAACAGGGCCTTCAGCCCAACAAGTCCACACCAACCCTCTGAAGAGTAACTCACCCATTCCCATTTCCCCCTGACTAATGTACCTAACACTACGGGCAATTTAGCATGGCCAACTCACCCGACCTGCACATCTTTGGACTGAGAGGAAACTGGAGCACCCGGAGAAAACCCACGCGGACACAGGGAGAATGTGCAAACTCCACAGTCACCCGAGGCTGGAACTGAACCTGGGACCCTGGTGCTGTGAGGCAGCAGTGCTAACTACTGAGCTACTATGCCACTTATGCAATTCAAGACAGCATCTCAATTGCAGAATCCCTGCTGGCCCAGAGGACCCCTGGTTTCGAGACAGTGTGGAACTAAGGGGAGGAAGGAAGTTAAAATGAAAAAAAAGTTAGCATTCAAAATACTTGGAGTGTTTCCACCCAAAATGTTAAGGTGCAAGGGGGGGCAGTAATTTGCAAACCTACTGAACCATTGCTCAGAAATCGAACACAGTAATATTTCCCAAATACTGTTTCCATTCAGAGATGTAAATGTTGGCTCTCACTCAGCCCACAAGTCCTTCCAATTCTGTTCACAAGTTTTTTCAGTCAGTCAGCTAGGTACAAAGTCTCATCCATCAGCCTTGTGTTCATCAGCTCCCATTAACTCCCTGTAAAGCATGACCTCAGATTTAATGGTTTCTTTTCCTCAACCTGTTAGCTCTGGTGCTGTAACTCATGACTTCTGCACTAACCTAATTCTGGCTTCAAAAAGCAGAGTTCAATTTTAAATCATTCAACTCCTGCTAGCTATGCCTTGGTCAAGGTTCAGAATATTCTACCTAACCACTCATCCCCTTAAGATTTTCCCTCAAATCGACCTTGACCAAGCTCTTTGTTATTGAGCCCTACATTTCACTTTGGATGGAGGTCCGTGAAGTGCCTTGAGACGTTAAGTTGTATTTACAGAGCATCTTTTAATGTAGTATTGTATAAGAAACAAGCATTTTAACAAAAGGGAAGAATGATCAGGAGCCACTTAGACTACAAATAAAGTTCAGGCAGATATCGGTAATGTTACCATGAGAATATCAAGCTCACCTTTAAGCTAGGTTTAAGCCTATTAAGGAAAATAATTCAAAATGAGAGCAAGTTGGATATCTATATGTTGGTCAATAGATTTTATTGAGTTTTAGAACAGGGTGTGTAGCATGCAAATGTTATAGACTTTCTAGGAACTCAAAAGGTGGGACAAATGCAAACTCATTTACCACCTACTAACAGGTAAATATGAAAGAGCCAAGCTTCACTCAGGTCTCTTTCCATCATCTTCAGATCCATGGGAATGAGACATGCATAAAATATGCCATATGCTTATTAGCAGGGTATTGAAATGATTAACCCTTTAGTGAGGAGTGTGAATCTGGACTGTTAAGTGCAAGAAGAGGTGATACACCACAGTAAACAATGGGTGAGTTACATGAATATTAGGTCAATATACAAGACAAATTAAAATTGTTTTTTTTCTAACATGGCTTCCAATCCAATACATTTGAAATTTATGTTCCAATCTCTTTGTTTTCATGAGGCAGGAGATGGCATGTTAGAATCACAATCCTTATTACACCAGCTTATGGTACAAGCATCCTCCAAGCTACCATTAGATCCTTGTCTTCAGCTATCCACATGCATGAGAATTCTTGTTCATGTCTTCAAGCAACAGATTAAGAAATCTACCACTCCCAAACTTCAACCAACCATTAACCCAGTCTCCTTCAGGTGAGGGCCCAGTTAACTAATGCAACGTATTAAAGACACTAGGCAAGACAA